>NC_090064.1:9383354-9724368 GCF_038355195.1 Osmerus mordax
TGGTCAGCTCCCTCTCCACTTAGCCGGGAGCATAATTCCCTCCCTCCTCTTCCTCAACCACTCCTGCGTTCATCCTGCTGTGAGAAATGGCCAGTCAGCGGCTGACATACACCCCCCTCCACCATCAGATACAAGCCCTGCCCAGCACCCTCCCACAACTAATGGGTTAGGCAATTAAGGTGTGGGTGGGGGGTGAAATTAATTTGAATTTGACTTTCAATTAACCCTACCTTTAGTTCCTCTTTCTCCATAAATACGAGCGCGTGAGTGGCCATTTGAGGGGCGTATTGATATTTGTTTAGTGGCCGTTATTGGCAGCTACACTGGATCGAGGGACCGCTTATAGATTAGGATTGCATCACTGGATGCTGCCGTGACGACGGACGGTACACACGCGGAGCCTTATGGGACACTGGAGATTAATATAGTTAATTAATGTTGAAGGCTGTACCATTGTTGAGGAGTGATGTATGGCAGGCGGGAGTGGCTTGTCTGGAGGGGGGAGGGGACGGGAGGGGGGACTCACCCAAATGGGATTGGACAGAACTGGAGGCCTGGCCATCTCTCTTCCTCACCTGTCCACCTTAACTGACACGTCAAAGTAATGAAGCCACAAACAGGAACACGGGGAAACGCTCTGTTTGTGCTGCGCTTCCCAGATCCCCGATTTGTTTCATAGGAAACAAGCTTATTGAGAAGTTAAACAAGGTTTCTCAATCCAGAAGATACAGAATTGATTGAGACACCTTAGGAAAATATATAAATCACCTGACTTGGTGAAGTTTTGGTGCCTGTCATGGACATAGCATAGGTGGTACTGTATTATAGGTGTCTCGGAATGCGAGTTTGTGTTTGTTGTTGTGTACTGAACCGAATCCCCCGACCTCCACAGTGCCTTTGCTCAGTGATCGATCCCCGACTAAGAGTTCCTCATAGAGGTGTATTCACTGCGGGGTTAAAGCCCTGATTGATAGTGATGCGTTTGAAAGGCATTATATTTTTATTGATTCTTAATGTTGTAAATTAAGGAATTTATTTGGCGGCTAACACAAGGCACCTGGGATGTTGTGGGGCGTTTATTCTCCTGATGGCGTCGCGATCTGCTTTAATTGCGTTGCCACTGCACTCACTTATATTAAAAGGCCCCTGGCCATGATAATTAATTATTCTCAGCCCCAGTCATTTTGGCACAATTTCTGGCAATAAACACCCATAAATAAAATGCCATTGAAAGAAAAAACACGCCACAGGTTTTTTCCATAATACTTATTGCTGCCTCTTCCCGGCAGTCTGCGTTATTGATAGGTTTCAGGGGGGCATTCGGCGCATATGGTCTGAAACTAGCGACCATCGCTCGCGGGAACCGCTAAGTGGATTATTTTGCATAAAAAATAGACCGTGTTTGAAAGTTGCGCAATTAACCTGTGTTTAGAAAATAGCCTTTGATTTATGCTCCCGTTGCGTGTGTGTTTAAGATGCATGCATTATGGAAATCCCCTAGATTTATAATCCATTTAGCTGATGCGGTCAGGGTTTTTAGCGCAATCATTTATAAAGGACCTGTATATTTTAATGTCTCCAGCAGCCTCTTTTTCGGACTGTTCTAGAACATTAGCTTTGAGTTTTATGAGTCACCTGCAGCGGCTGCCGTTCTTAATGGCGTTTAAGGTCAAGGTGAGGATCCGCATTTATAAAGTTTGAGGTGGGGGAATCGGAGGCTTGTGTGTTTTAGATAGATCTAGGTGTTGTGCTCCTCTGAAGGGAGACTGATTTAGGATCTCTGTGCCTTTATTCTTTAATACAGGGCGCTCAAGGGAAGTGTTTTAATCTTGCTTAATGTGCCACCTAACGGTTTTTAATTGAAACTTCTGAACCAGCAATTCTATGGGAAAGAC
The DNA here is from genome assembly GCF_038355195.1 of Osmerus mordax. Taxonomy (NCBI): domain Eukaryota; kingdom Metazoa; phylum Chordata; class Actinopteri; order Osmeriformes; family Osmeridae; genus Osmerus; species Osmerus mordax. The sequence continues at coordinate 9,385,250 of NC_090064.1, forward strand.
TCGTCGGCAGCGATTGTCCACAGTGCTATTGTAATAATGTATTCACTGTTGTGTAGTTGATGTTTCCAGCAGTCTTATCAGGATGTTCTTTGTGAATACAGCAGAATACTGCTTTTGTGCTCACAGTTTTCCCACATAATTGGCCTACAACAAAATATGACTGGATGACAAACACAGTTTGGCAGGTTGATAAGGCAGGTAACCAAACTTAGTTCAACCCTTGGTAATGAGGCATATGTCATGTTCTTAGGCGTTCTCTCCTGTGCAGTATTAGCAGCCTCAGCCCCCCTCCAGACCCCTGGTTATTCACACGTGGTGGTCGTGTCACTAGGCCTCTCCTGGAGAGTCAGGGGTTCACCTGTGTGCTCCTTCCTCCAGGCGCTGTACGAGAACATGCTGGTGGAGCTGCCCTTCGCCAGCTTCTTCCTGTCCAAGCTGCTGGGGACCAGCGCCGACGTGGACATCCACCACCTGGCCTCGCTGGACCCCGAGATGTACCGCAACCTGCTCTTCCTCAAGAGCTACGAGGACGATGTGGAGGACCTGGGCCTCAACTTCACCGTGGTCAACAACGACCTCGGGGAAGCTCAGGTGATAGGGAGCGAGGAGCTGGGGGGGTGGACTGTGACTGTGTGTGTGTGTGTGTGGAGATATGGGAATGGATATGGGTGAGTGGCGGAGGGATGGATACATTTGCGTGTTTGTGTCGCGCCTGGGCGTCTGTGTGTGCACCATTTCACTGCATACTTCTGCGTATTTCGCAATTGACTGTCTCTTTGTTTCCTGTCCTCTATGTCAGTGACCCCCCCCCCCCCACACATACTCACTCTCTCTTTCTCTCACCCTGTCTACTTTTCCTTGGCCTCATTCTCTCTACTTTTGTGTCTACCTGTGTCCACCTCTGTGTTCTTTCTGTCCCGTTAATAATTCATTTCCCTCGTGTCTCCAGCGTTTGGTGCTGAGAGAGATAAAGCACGTCTCGTCTCCTGGCCCACGCTCTTCCCTGGTTCTGGAGAACAGAGCTGCTCTGTTGACCGTTCAGGCGAGCCGGCCTCCGGCAATTATCTCCACACACGCCTGAGAGGCGCACCTTTCTGCCGCTGAGCACGTCCACATTAGCCCCCCGACAGAGGCCCTGCAGACAAAATAAGGAGTCTGGTCCCCCCCCTCCCCCTCCCGCCCCCCCACTCTGAGTCAATCCCCCTTGGGCTAAATGCTCTCCCTTGCGGCCCCTGTTTACCCACAGCCTCGCTCCTCCTAGTTAGCTTCTCTCCAAACAGAGCTGAACAGTGGCCGCTACAATGCAGCCCCACACGCAGGCAACGGTGACAAACAGGCCCACGGCAAACACCGATAGCGCGACAATTTGTGAAAGATTAGGCACACAACTCTGGGGAGCAGTCTGTCCCACATATGGCCTGTGGGAGATAGCCTACGCAAGCGAGATAAGGAGCGTAATTCTCAGACATTACCACACGATAAAAAATAATAAATGATTGCTTGATAAGTGGAGCGCCGCACATTGAGGGTGTGTCTGGAATAAAGAATGGAAATATACTGGAACACAAACAGTTCGCAGTAGTAGTTTTTGTATGGATAAAGCATTTCAATGTACTCTCATTTAATTATTGTTCCGACGAGCTGACACAAACATCCAAAATGTTTGAGGGGAATTGGGTTTTGCTGGTGCATTAACCCCTCCATCCTGGAACAATCCAAACCATTCAGACTGAACACAACCGGCCCGGTACAGAATGCTCTAACACTGATGAAACTGCCGAGTTGAAGGACTCTGTGCCAAATTGTAATGGACCTGCAGCTGTTCTCAGGTCACACCAGCACCAGGGCTGGTCCTGATCCCTTCCTGGCTGAGGCCGGTTTTCCATCCTCAGAGTCTGATTTCAAACTTGCTCTCACACTTCCAACACGTCAATAGAGGGTCGATTCGAGATATGGGTCCCCTAACTAACTAAAGTAACATAAAGTCATCTACTGTTCCACTTAGCATTTAGCATTAACTCACACTTCTCACATATGAGGTTTGACTGTGGTTAGACGCGTCGGGATGAAAAGCAATTGACTAAGTAGGGAGCGAGTGGCTTCAGGGCAGGGTGACATATGCTAGCCGTCTCGCCTGGTTGCTCTCTGTGCCCCGCCTGGTCGCTGAACCTGTGTGTGTGTGTGTGTGTGTGTGTGCCTTTCTTCCAGGTGGTGGAGCTGAAGCCGGGGGGGAAGGACATCCCGGTGTCCACAGCCAACAGGATAGCTTACATCCATCTGGTGGCCGACTACCGCCTCAACAAACAGATCCGGCCTCACTGCATGGCCTTCCGTCAGGGCCTCGCCAATGTGGTCAACCTGGAGTGGCTGCGCATGTTCGACCAGCAGGAGATCCAGGTGTGTGACTTGGGTTTTTGGGTGTGTATGTGCGCGCACCACGTTTGCCGGCATGTGTGACCAGCAGGAGATTAAGATGTGGGTGGGGTGTGTGTGAGTATTCCAGCCATTGTGTGCATTCATTTGTTTTGTTGTGGGCTGTGTGTAAACACAACTATCACTGTAATATTTATTACTAAGCAATCTTTTCTGTTTTGTTTTATTACAGGTGCTGATATCTGGAGCTCGTGTGCCAATATGCCTTGATGACCTGAAGAAGTTCACCAACTACTCAGGTATGAGAGCACTTGAAATCTTAAAGCTGCAGTTTGTTGTCTGGTTACCTCCATGGAACTGGCATCAGAGGCCTAGCTTTTGAGGTCTTCTGTTAAAAATTAAAAACTAGCATTCGGCATGAGTCTTCAACAAAGTCATTCGATCTGTGTTGATATTGTCATAACTCTATGGTAGTCTGTGTGGTGATTGTAGCCTTAATAGATGTTGGGGCCTCTGTGACGTTCCAGGCGGCTACACTGCCACTCACCCAGTCATCCAGACCTTCTGGGAGGTGGTGGAGAGCTTCACAGACGAGGAGAAACGCAAGCTGCTCAAGTTTGTCACCAGTTGCTCCAGGCCTCCGCTACTGGGTTTCAAGGTGAGTGAAAGTTGAGGAAGTTCAACTTTGCTATTTTCCCATGTCTCTGTCTCTCTCTCTCTCTCTTCTGTCTTCCCCTGCCCACATCTTCGTCTGGTTTCCCCTGGCAGCAGGTGTCGTGGAACGTTCTATCATGCTCCATTCACTCCGGACCAGAAGGGCGAGCAAGAACAGGGAGGGGGGGGTGGGGGGGTATGGTGTATCTAATGGACTTGTCGTGAAAAATACCCGGGTTTAGACGGCGCTCTCAAATGATCATTTTCAAATGACCCAGCTTAGCCCTAGCTTTCTCCATGTGCTGTGTGCACTGCGCTGTCCGGACCTGATCTGGGCCGGCCTGCCCAGGGCTGGAGCTCCCGCCGCGTCACAGTCAACTCCTCAACTCCTGCCCTCCAAGTGAACCCAACAAGGGAAAAGAACAAAGTTTGACTTTATCAAGCTGCTGCACTGATTATTGTTGCAGAGATAAGCTTCTGTATATGGGCTTCTATATATGGGCAGGTCAAATTGCCACCCCTCCGGTAAAGAGCAGCTACACTTGATTTAAAGGGACACTTAAATGGAAATTAGATATAAAAACAAGACTAAAACTCATTAGGTATTTAACTCACCTTAATTAGGGTACTTACTAAGGGTAACCAGAAGCCATAATGATCATAGTTTTTCCTACTCTTTATTGCCCTCATTAGTCAAATAAATAAAACCTAAGTAGAGAGCGTACAGAACTGTCTTAAAAAGCTCCTCGATCTGTGGTGTGGGAGACTTTCCCCCTCTTTAATGAATTTGACTTTGAGGAGTGTGTTGGACGTTCTTGGGCACGCCTCCGACTGCAGCGAGGAGTCTGCTGGGGGGTGGGCGGCGGCCGCTGGAATCTGTCAGGGTAGGCGGCCTTTGACCCGGCCCTTGGCTCGCGCCAGCTCAGCCTTAATTAGCTGCCGTTAAACGGCCCAGGATTCATTAGAGGAGAAATAGCTCTGTCAGGAGAAACCATTTAAAAAAGATGATGGAAAACCCCAACCTTTTTTTTTATACTCCCAAATCATCGCTCTCGTAATGACACTTTCTCAATAAGCAACGATAGTTTAATACGGTAATTGTCAGAGAAATTGGGTCGTTACGGCAGAGCCCCCCCGCAAGCCATTTAATCGGGGCAAGTACAGTGGCTCCCCCCCATACACCTCCCCCCACACAGAGACACACACACATGCACACACTCCCATCTAGAAATATCTGGATGAAATCACGGGAATGGGGCTACCAAGTGACCAGGTCAATATCCCCCCCCATCCCTGGGTTGTGATTGAAGCGGTCAGTGTCAGCCTGGAGATGAGGTGGGCCCATTCACCAGGCTGCTCCATTTAAAAACCGCCTGATAGACAACATGACATTAACATTCACTCAGGATCCCCGAGGCTGGGGTGGGGGGAGGGGGGGGGTCACCCCCATATCCTTCAAACATGCCGTTTCATCCGCAGGTTGATTCCCCCGCGTGGTATTAGCTTAGCGCTTAATGTCAGACTTTTCCTATTCATCCCCTTCCGTGTCTCGACATCCCCGTCTGATTACAATTGGCTGGGATATTATTAGGATTGTTGGTGACATCAGCCGATGCAAGGCCCATCTGTGGCTGTGTTTAAATACCCTTGCGTGACCTTCATCTTTGTCGTCAATATTTTTCTCATAGTTTTCTCATTGTTCATTTTCTCATTGCTAGCCCTCTGGGTAACCTGCCCCCATGACCTTTGGATGTCTGTGCCCACGTGTGTAGGAGCTGTACCCGGCCTTCTGCATCCACAACGGGGGCAACGACCTGGAGCGCCTGCCTACCGCCAGCACCTGCATGAACCTGCTCAAACTGCCCGAGTTCTGCGACCAACACCTGATGAGGAACAAGCTTCTTTACGCCATCGAGTCCTCGGCGGGCTTCGAACTCAGTTGAGGGGGAGGGGGGGGGGGGGGGGTTTGGCGGGGACGTCCGTCTCTGTCCCCACAACCACAGACTCATGAGATGAAGTGGAACACAGACAGACAGACTGCCTGCCTGACTCGCGAGAGAGAGACAGAGAGAGAGAGCGAAAGAGAGAAAGAGAGAGAGAGCGAGAGAGAGATGGTATGGGATTCACCGATGCACTGATGCATGTACGATGCGCCCCGTTTTCCTAGACACTGGGAGAGAGGGGTGACGATCACACAGAGACTGAGAAAGATAGTTAAGAATAAAGGTGGGGGGGAAATGTTTTTATTCATAAGGTTTTTAACGTGTATCCAGAACCAACAAAACTCAGACGTCGATCAAACGTCTCATGAACCTAGAAGGTTTTTCTTTTTTCTTTTTTTGTAAGTCTGAAAGAAAAAAATATCTTGTGTTGCAGTTGATCACTGCAATACAGTTTACCCTCTAGAGTAGCATTTTTTTTGTAATAAACCCTTCAATAGCAACAACAGTCTATTCACCAAAGATGAGCGGTGATCGAAGGAGAGGAAGAGGGGGAGTAAGTGGCAATAAGAGGGTAGAGGGGGGTGGTAAGGAGACATCAGACTGTAGCACTCTAGAAACCTCTATCCATCCTTGTACCCTGTCCTAAGGCTCCTTTCTAGTATGCACTCGTCCAATCGCCTACACTGATATCAAGAGGAAATGTATGGTTATACTAATGCTATGCTTTTTTTTTATAAATTGGGGGAGGGGGAGACTTGATTGTGAACGAGTGCATGCCACAGAGGAGGATTGAGACTGTCAGAGAATTGTGTCTCAATGGCTCCAGAAAGGTTGGCTTGTTGAATAGTACCATGTATTTTCAGGTAGAAATCATCAAAACTCACTATTTTCCCCCCCTGTGATTTTCTGTAATGATTATTAACTTGTAATAATTGTCAAGTCTGATAACCACAGCAGAAACATGTAAAGGCTTATGGATGTCTACATGTGTGGGTTGCTCAAGGCAAAGGCTGGTTGCGTTTTGGATTGTACTATCTATTAGATGATTATGGCATTGTGAATATGTATATGTTTACACCTACTCTTTTATGATTCATCTATTCAGTATTTGTACAGGTTGCTTTTTTCCTCTGTTCTTTGATCCTGTTCTTGGAGTGAAGGCCCTGTGTTAATACACACTAGCTGAAGTGAACCATCTCCAGTTACACACACCCTGCTGTGGAAGACCTATGGTGCAGCAACTGCTTATAACTGTAGCCTACCAACTGAGTGATACAAAAAAACACTGTCTGAATATCATTAAATCCTCCTTTTTTTGCATTTAGATTATCTGTGTGTCATTTTTGGCTGTCAGTAATTAACAGTAAGGACCTGGGCCTGAGATACAGCCCTGTAAGGATGGAGTTTTTATGGCCTCTGACATATAATTAAAGAAACATCCAGTGAAGATACGCAGAGCAGAGCTATCCTGTCCGGAGATGCATTAAGATTGTGTGCGACATAAATCTGCCTCAACTCAAATGCAGTTAGGTTCCTTGGACTTTTTCCATCCCCTCCACCCCTCCTTCTGTGGGCTAACCAAGAAATAATGGCCCTTATCTTCTCCCACTCCCCCCAAAATCTAATTTCATACATCCTACATGCCAGGAGAACTTGGTGATGATTGGCTCTTAAAAAATGTGACTTTTTGCACTGAAATGAGAGATTCATCACAATTCCAGCTAGATTTATTTAGGTCCATTACACTGTGATGAATTATAACTGGCAACATTAATAGCATGCGCTTATAAATCATTTGATGTATGATATATTTTGTATTTCTTGAATATCTTTTTAAGAGGATCACTGGACTTTAAAAAAAATCTTGTTTTATGTTAGTCAAACATGCTGAAACGGTCTTATTGTTGGCAGAATTGTTGTTTGGTTTCTTAAAAATGTAAGCTTTTTCCTAAGAGAATCTTTAATCTGGTTGTGACCAAATTGGTATCAACTGTATCAGTGATCTATTATAAATGTGTGCTGTCAACAGTCACAGACAACATTTGTAGAATTTGGGTCTGGAGTATAAAAAGCAACCAAATAAAAATTGGGCTGCTACTTAGCATTTCATAGGCTATAGTTTAAAGAACAGTGACATTTTAATACAAGTTTGGCATCAACACACACATTCTTTGTAATCTTTTGGAATAATTGTCAGCAGATAATTTTAACTGAATCTGGTGGACCTCATCTCCACGCTGTCTTCAACAGACTTCTATATAAAATAGTTTATGGGGTCACCGAAAAGGAAGTGCTCAGATTCAATATGGTGACACTTAGCCAGACTTGTGTCCCATACCACACAAATACACGTTCTAATAGCATTGATAACCACCTGCTCACAAATTATGACTGGTAAACATTTCATTCGATATTTTTTTTTTTTTCTATTATACAACACCGCCACCGTGTGGTCAATAAGAGTCGTCTTAGGAGGGAAAAGTGAAAATGGTTTTCTTCGGGCAGACTGTTGTAGCATAAACGACTTGATAACATTTAGCAATTAGATTGGTCATTAATTTCCTCATACAACACTTACATATTTAAATATAAAATAAAATGTTTTATTGGTTCTGCTTATAATTTAATTTCCTTCTTGTTATGGTATACTGTATATTAGGCTATAGTATGCTGTATTTAGCATATTATATAAAACACAACATATATAAGGCATATTTTTGAAAGACATGCTAGTACCCGCATCAGAACACTGATCTCTAAATCTAATTCCAGACGGTGTCCCAATTCCGTGGGATTTTATAATAAATCTTAGAATGTAAGCGCTATTAGCTATCGCGCTGTCCATGGCTGGGCAGCCTTGGTCTGGGAAATGGCTCGACTAAACTGTGGCCAGCAGATTCTTTCATGTGTAACAGTTACTAATATTTTACAGAGATTCTGCGCACGCGTAGTTCTATAGTCTACCTCGTAAGGAAGCTCTTCCGAGCTCAAAGCAGCAAATAGCGGGAGAGTTGTCTCAACATTTGCATAACCTCCCCCATATATAGTGTGGGTGCGCACAGACGCTTCTCATTCGTTGAAGACTGACAACAACGTTATTACCATGCCCGAGCCAGCAAAACCCGCGCCCAAGAAGGGCTCAAAGAAAGCAGTCTCTAAGACCACCGCAAAGGGCGGAAAGAAGCGCAGAAAGTCGAGGAAGGAAAGCTACGCCATCTACGTGTACAAAGTCCTGAAGCAAGTTCACCCCGACACTGGTATCTCTTCTAAGGCCATGGGAATCATGAATTCCTTTGTGAACGATATCTTCGAGCGCATCGCGGGTGAGTCCTCTCGTCTGGCTCACTACAACAAGCGTTCTACCATCACCTCCAGAGAGATCCAGACCGCCGTGCGTCTACTCCTCCCCGGCGAACTGGCCAAACACGCCGTGTCCGAGGGTACCAAGGCAGTGACCAAGTACACCAGTTCCAAGTAAAAAGGCATCGTTTTGAAATGACCCAAGGGCTCTTTTAAGAGCCACCCATCATGTCTGAAGGGTCTCATTTCCATTTAGTCACACCTGTTAGACTCCCGCCGAGTAGGTACATGTTGGGGAAACACAGCCGTTGACCCATGTCCCCAAAACATAGTTCAAATGTGTTCTGTAACTGTACCATGTGCAGATTTAGGCTTTACTAGTCCATGTCTTCCATTTAGAATAGACATTAGACCTGTTAAACATACAGCACCAACGTAGGCTATACCCAAGCGTTGCCTTCTAATCATAACATGTATGGATTTCAAAACAGTAAAATGGCTACGATAGAATTAGCCACCACTGACCATTTTCAATTCCGAACAATTTTTTTAATGTTCAAAACTAAATGTAACAAAGGTGGAGGGAACGGAGCCAGGGGAGGTGCGCGCGCATCGATTGTCTTATGATTGGATTACAACACACCGGTCCTGTAACCAATGGGCACCAGTTAACTGAAGGCAAGAGCCAAGGCAACAAGATCATCCCGCGCCAGAGTTTTTAACCACAGTACCAGAGTATCTGACTGTTGTTCAGTGCTTAAATATGTATTTGCATAAAACAACCATGCACCCAGGTTTTATTTCAGCCGACATGAAAATGCAATCTTTCAGACATGATGGGTGCCTCTTAAAAGAGCCTTTGATTTATTTGACCAGCCAAACAATTATGCCTCTTTACTTGGAACTGGTGTACTTGGTCTCTGCCTTGGTACCCTCAGACACGGCGTGTTTGGCCAGTTCGCCGGGGAGGAGTAGACGCACAGCGGTCTGAATCTTTCTGGAGGTGATGGTAGAACGCTTGTTGTAGTGAGCCAGACGAGAGGACTCACCGGCGATGCGCTCGAAGATATCGTTCACAAAGGAATTCATGATTCCCATGGCCTTAGAAGAGATACCAGTGTCGGGGTGACTTTGTACACATAGATGGCGTAGCTTTCCTTCCTCGACTTTCTGCGCTTCTTTCCGCCCTTTGCGGTGGTCTTAGAGACGGCTTTCTTAGAGCCTTTCTTGGGCGCGGGTTTTGCTGGCTTGGGCATGGTATTAACGTCGTTGACAGTCTTGAACGAATGAGAAGCGTCTGTGCGCACCCACTTTATATCCGGGGGAGGTATGCAAATGTTGAGACAACTCTCCCACTATGTGCTGCTTTGAGCTCGGAAGAATTTCCTTACGAGGTAGAAACTACGCGTGCGCAGAATCTTTATAAAATATTAGTAACTTTTACACATGAAAGAATCTGCTGGCCGCAGTTTAGTCGAGCCATTTCCCAGACCAAGGCTGCCCAACCATGGACAGCGCTTGCATTCTCAGATGTATTATAAAATCCCATGCAATCGGGACACCGACTGGAATTAGCCTTAGAAATAGTGTTCTGATGCGGGGGTACTAGCATGTCTTATACTGTGCTGTGTGTATATATAGGCTATAATAAACAGTATGCGGCATTTGTGTTATGTGCCTTTCTACTCATAGAGGTAGGCCAAGAATGGATGCCATTTTGTGGCGTTTTAGAATTAAATTGTAATGAGTCACTCACTGTTTGGGATCGGAGACTGCTGGACAATGCAAACCTTAGGTTAATTGTTACATTATAGCTTAGAATATGTACAGTATATGGTTTGAATACATTTAAAAGGCGGCCTCATGTGCGCAGTAAATGCACGTCCAGACATGGTGAGCGAGTGTCTGCATACCTTCTTTGTGGGCTATGCAAATCATTCATGACATTTACATTGAACTCACACAAGGTCTATTCAATCTGTGCTTGTCACAGTATGCTTCATGTAGTTTAAAATACTTGTAGCCTACGTTGTGCTATGCTCCTCTTTATTGGTGAAATCGTTGATCCTAACGTTATCCGACACCCAAAACATACATAACTTATTACTTGATGGTAGGCCACTCAGACGCACACATGCCATGATGTAACACTCGTGTGCCAAATGACAGTCATAGACTTAAACCCATTAACGCATTAATATGTGGAAAAGTAGACTAAGCTTTTATTCTACAGGTATTAATCTGTAATGTAATGTAATGCTATGTTAGCCTATTAGGATGGTGAGCCTGGGTTTGATTCTTTATGAACGTCAATCTCATGTTCAGCGTCCAGATGGTTTCACTGGAAGAAGTTCCTTGCCAGTAAGGACTTCAAAACAGCAGGTGGCGTAAATAAGCAACAATTGTCGAGAGTGATCGAATCTCACCATACATTTTCTAATGCTACAAAAGTAGGCCAACATGAAACAGCCGAAGACCATAGAAACCGTTTAAAAATGTCCTGCAAAAAAAATCTAGCCTACAGTATATCTGCAAATCCCAAAGAAGGAAGAAACGCGGTGACATTATGTAGAACCATTTAGAATAGAGTTTTAACCACTTGCGCGATGATCGTGCGCAGCTCCCACAGGAGTCTGGATAGTCGCTTGGCATCCGCACATCTATTTATCCGTGTGCAGATCTGTGAAGGTCCACATTTGTCGCACTTTCGAAACCGTGCTTCAAGGAGTCCGAGCACCAGCAGTATTTCCGGATACGCAAAAATAGAGTGGAGAGGTCGGTAGAAACAAAACCTTCGTGCGTAGCCCACAAAATACAACACAAAATTCTGACGGCAGACTAACGAAGGGAAGGATACATCTGATCTGGACGGGTGAGTGTAGGCTTTTACTGTACACAATACTGTACATTACTGTACAATATATTTTCTGACTGTTACATTTTGCGATGGCAGTGTCGGAGCGTGAAAACCCACCTTGGCATCCCCTGTCAGCATCGCATAGCCCACCATGCAATGTGGTGATGCGCGCTTAATGTTTCAATGTCGCAACCTTGTTGTTGTGTCACTCAGGTTACCCCGATGCTAGGATCTTAAAAAGTGCGTGGACATATTGTAATCGGTGTAAATATCTTTATAATTAGGCTATTGTTAACAAATGTGTGGACAACATAACAAACAGCTATTACATATTATTTTGGTGTGAATATGAGACACACATTTTTCTGACAGGTCTAAAGCTAAATTTTAATCGTACTAAAAATGGATTCTGTTGATTTGTAGAAAGATCGGCTACTGTAGAACTAAAACAATAACGTCAAACTCAATATCAACCGCTGAGTTAGCCTATTGGAAAGGACCTGGACTTCTGGAACTTTCTGAAACTTTCTTTCACTTTCAGATGTTATGTAGGCCTACTATAACCTACTTTTCATGATTTATTATACTTCACTTCCATTTTTAAAGCACACATTAGACATACTAACATCTACCAACTAATCTAAAATATCATGGCATTTTGCTCTTTGATCTTAGTCACAAATGTGTATTATGGTTGGTATACCTTTGTGATGTAATTAGATTAAAAAGAGAGAGTGGAATTCAGGGTAATTTGGACTCACCCATAGATATGAAGGTGAAACATGTCTCACAACAGGACAGGCACAACCATGAGGATGCCTGGATTCCTGAGGGCTCATGGTGACTTTACAGCATGGCTATGCTAATCTTACACTAATCACACACTGTCCATTGTGTTGCATCCAGGGACAAACTGCATTCTCACTGTTCTGGACCAATTGTGAACTTCAGTCAACTTAAAGTGCATTCTTCCTATATTGACATGCAATGGTATTACACTGAAATGTATAGCAGTGTAGTGCACCATTCTCAACAGAAGATGCATGTAAACATTGTATGCATGTAAATATATTAATTATGATATACAAGCTCTTTTGCAGGTGGCAGCAGGTGTTGTTATTAGTTTATACCGAGGCAGTATAGACCATAATTCAATTCAGCCAGAATCATTGCATGGTTCATTAGTTCTAGGACATACACAGAGCCACTCTTTCCCTGGAAAGACCTCAAACATTGGCACACAGAACACAGTACGATTGTGTGTGTGTGTCTGTGTGCTTATTTCACACACATCATATGACTGAAATAAGTAGTGAATTGTCTGTTATGCTAACAGGCTTCAGTCTCTTATAAAACAGAGCTGATTTCACTGATGTCTGCTTTCATTTAGCTCTGTTCATACAGTTCAATACAAAAAAACGTACGCTACTTTGCTGACAAGGTGAGTCAACATTTTCCTCAAGCCTGCCTCTGGCCATCGGACCTTTTGAGTTGCTAACTTACACTGACAGACCGTCCGTTTTCCTCTTCATCAAGATGTGGGGATGAGGATTAGCCTAGTCTCACAGAAACTATGATGGGTCTTCAAAAAAAGCTGTATAGATACCACTGAAATGGAGCTCATGAACTCACAAAAGCACGAGTCTAGATAACCTAACAAGCAATGACCCAAAGTTAACCCTTGTGTTATCTTCGGGTCATTCTGACCCATCAGTCATTGTGACCCACCGTCGTATTGCGACAACTTTACCGCATACAAAAACAAAGTGAAGCATTTTCTTTTAACTGTTGGGACCCCCCCCATATTGGGGGGGTCTGAGACAAAAGAAAAAAAAGGTTAAAATAATTTTTATTTGTTTTTGTATTGGGTAAAATTGGGTAAACACAACGATGGTTCGTTATGAACCTTTGGGTCATGTGACCCGAAGGCAGCACAAGGGTTAAACACACTCAGCTTTAGCATTTACGTCACTCAAAATAACCTGCCTAAACCTGTTTCTAATTAATGCCCAGACGGTTAATGTACAATGCTACTCTAGTGCAGTTGAACCTAATTATTAGCTGGTTGATTAATGTGTGTCAGAATTGTTACCACTCTAATTACAGCAAATAACCAATGGAAGAGTAGATCTCCAGAAACAGGGTAGGGCATCCCTGATCCTGAGACATGATAGGACTTGACCGTAACTTTAAGACCGCGGGCTGTTTTTTGAGTAAACGCATGCTTTGTAAATGTCAGTTACAGACTTGGAGTTAAATGAAGTCCCTAACCGCTCAGATAGCTGAGCGGTTAGGGAGTCGGGCTATTAATCAGAAGGTTGTTGGTTCGATTCCCGGCTGTGCAAAACGATGTTGTCGTTGGGCAAGGCACTTCACCCTACCTGCCTCGGGGGAACGTCCCTGTACTTACTGTAAGTCGCTCTGGGTAAGAGCGTCTGCTAAATGACTAAATGTAAATGTAAGTTAAACTGTCGTTCAAGTTAGTGTATGGTCATATGAACTAGCATGCATGTGCATACATGGGATACTGAAATTCTAAGTAGCCTCTTATTAATTATAAACATACTTATTAATAATATGGGAGAATGAATCATCTGCTGATTCAAGGTAATCCATAATGCCTCCTTTAACTTTGGCTATCACACTTTCCTATAAGCATTCGTTCACATCAAGGTCACGCCAGCTGGTTGTAATTCAATCATTCTGTGTGTATTGGGAATCAGCTGGCATGGACAATCTGGCTCTATTGCACCAGTAGATACTCTGTCAATACAGTAAGTAACCTAGGCCTGCATTGTTTGATCAGTTATGGACCTGCCATTTAAATCTGAGCCTGTATTCCTGGATAGGTATTGTAAGATGTAAACATTGTAGTAAGTGGGTGACTGACCTAGATAAATTGCATTGACACTTAGCTGTTCTGCTGTCATACGCTGTCGCGAGTCAATGTTAGACCGTGCGGTGACGTTTACTGTTTATGAGGGATTGTGGGATTGATTGACCCACATTTTCTGCTCACACTGTGACACGTTTCTCGCTGAGCAGATTGGGATTCTAGCAGCCGTGTCCGCCCACGCAAACACATACACACACATTGTCTCTCTCTTGCTGTGTCTCTGTCCCCGATGCGCTCTCTCCGACGGCCACCAGCGCAAACACACAGACACTAGCCTCATCCATGATATGATTCTTAAAGTGCTGCAGGGCGGGAGATGGCTCAGTCACGGCTGAGTGAGAGGAGAGAGAACATACAGTACTGCACGATGGGTCTGTGTTTGGAACGCATCTGCTCTCGTTTGGGTGCTCTGAGCAAAGCTACTGTACGATCTGTTAGGACAGGGTGAGAAGGGAAGGGAAGAAACAGAGGGTAAGAGTAAAAAAAAAAAGAGAACAAAAACGAGATGGGGAAACTAGTGTGTGTGAGTGTGTATGTTATAGAAACAGAGAGCGAGAGAGATTGAGACAAAGGAAAGGAGAGAGGGAGAAAAGTGGGTGTGTGGAGAGTCAGAAAGTGAAGTTGATAAATTGCCCCGGGGAGACAAAGACACTGACCAGGGCAGCCAGGGGGTTCCCGTGCCAACAGGAGTGGCATAAGGCAAGTGGTTGCCCATGTCCCATTCCCCCATACACACGCTCTAAAAGAAAAGGGCACTGGGGTTAAAAATAGCAATCAAACAAGATCCAACTGGACTCCCTGTGGAACTGGTAACTATTTGCTTGCAATTGATTTCATTTGTTTATATCATATAGGTCTAGTTACGTTGTTCTGTTATAATATTTGTGTAGACAGCTTATTTGTGGACTGAGACAAAGTTTGTTTTTACAACACAGAATAAAAGACCTTTCTTAGATGTAGGCTAGATGGTTAGCCACTTTGTTGTTTGGATGTTGGCGTCAACTAAATAATAGTTATAGTAAGCTTGTGTGTTAAAGAGGCTTAACTGTGCTTTGAAGTTTTTTTGAAGATAAGGTGTATAGTGGAGTCATCATGTTCCACTCATTCTAACCCGTTTTGCTGTTCTGAATAAGGGGTTAGCCTGTGCTGTTGTCTGTGTAGACAGAGTAGTTTCTTGTTTTAAGGTCATCTCTGGAATGAGAGCCTCGCCTGCGTTGATTTATCGGTAAACAGGTCTGGTCTATGGTGTCTCTCACTGTGTGTGTCACCTTCAGCCTGCCTCTCTCTCCTTCCCTGTCCTTTTCTTTATGTCTCTCTCTCTCCTGTCTCTTTCTTTATTTCTCTCTCTCCTTCCCTGTCTCTGTCTGTCTTCATGTGTGTTTCCTTTCTTTCTATTATCACTCCTCTCATCTTTTTCCCTCTTCTCTTCCACTTTCTTCACCCTCTTTTTCTCTTTACTTGAGGCAGAACAGGGCTGAGTGTTCAGCAGGGTAACATTGGCTGGTCGGCATCAGACCTTATAACACAGACACTGAATCATTTGTTTTTCTTAGAGGGGATGAAAGATAACCCAAACTGATCAGATACTGTGTTTGTACTATTCTTTCTCTATAATTCTTTTTTTTCATGCTTTATTTGGAGATCTATGGTTTGTGAAAAGCCTTAACAAAAGGGACTTTTATATGACCACCACAACTGTAATCCTACCAAAGCTCAAACAAGGTGTTTTGTGACATGATGTGACAGTGCTGTAACGTGTAATAGTAGTAAGCTGGAAATAACCTTGTCTGGTAGAGCTAGGGTTATATTGGTCATTTGAATGTTCTTTCTTTTAAATGTACTGCCATATCTTGCCAAAAAAAGACTGCCAAAACAAACGTCCACATTTGGACATGAAAAGATTGAGGTGATTCTGCTCTTCCATGAACGTGTCCGTTGTTTCACCTCGCAGAGCAGATGTTTAGCAGTAGCGTTAACCCCCCCCCCCCCCCCCTCCCTCCCCAATAATCCTTTCCTGAGCTGGCAGCCTGGCCCCCCTCCATGTGGCCATATTTAATCCATCACGTATTACTCTGGGTTTAGCTTCCCGCTTTTAGCGTTAGCTTTTCCAGCCATTTTACACCATTACTAACACAATAATCTGACTAGCAGCTGTCTGCCAGTTTGAATGCAGACTGCTGAATGTCCACTCTTCAAAATCTGAAAGGGTTTGTCCCTGTGGGAGAAGTGGTCAGAAACCTCTGATGTGGGTCCTAGTCTAAATGTTTTTTAGTAGATTTGAGCTAACTAGCTATTCTTCCATGTGTCCTTTTGGAATGTTTGAGAAGGGCTGCATACTGAGCAATGTCACAGAGCCAATCTCAGTCTGTGATGTGCTGTTTTGTCATCCCAGTGTGCTGATAATGTGCCGATGCAGGTAACTGACTGTGGAAACAAGTCTGACTTGTCAACATGTTGGTCAGGCTGTAACAGTAACATTGCCTGTAAAAAAGGCTTGAGTTTGATTACATTTAATTTTAACAGTTCAGATGCCTTAGTGTTTATTGCTGATGCCTGGCTGCCCTCCTGCATGGAGGAGTGTGGTGAAAGTGCAGTGTTCAGTTGAATGCTAATAAAACACAAAAGTAAATATAAATAAAACACTCTCCAACTTTTGTATCGTGGAGTTATATGTTGTACAAAGAGATATTCATAAGTGATGCCTAGCGAAAAAGCTGTTGTTGCTCTTCTAGTGGCATATTGCATGCGATTATTTCACAGGTGATTTCCCTCCCTCCCTCTCTCTCTCTTTCTCTCTCTCTCTCTCTCTCTCTCTCTCTCTCTCTCTCTCTCTCTCTCTCTCTCTCTCTTTCTCTCTCTCTCTCTCTCTCTCTCTCTCTCTCTCTCTCTCTCTCTCTTTCTCTCCCTCTCTCTCTCTCCCTCTCCCTCTCCCTCTCCCTCCCTCCACAGAGATTCTGTAGACCATTCAAAGGACCCTAACCTTCGACACGTACACTGACATATACTGTCAAACACAGACAAGACCATGGTGGAGTACTACCACATCTTAGGAGTCCACAGAAACGCGTCGCAGGAGGACATTAAAAAAGCGTGAGTACCAACCCCGTCATCTCCCCGCTATTTATATATGCGTGTTGTCGTTGGAAACGTGGGCCACTCAGAGGGATGTAATAGGCTAATTATATCACCTCCACCCCTCACTCCCCATAGCAGCTTGTATGGGGGGGGGGGGCAAGAGGCCACAATGCAGAGAAGTTTCCACTCTTCTTCCAGTAACCTTTTGAGAGCCCTGCTGTAACAGTCTGTCTGTCACACACTGTCCTGTAACGCCAGCAAACAGTCCGGCTTAAGCTTGGAGACCAAGTCAGGGCTCGCTCTCATGACATTGTTTTTGTGCTCGGAGGACCCGAGGAGTGACACATGTTGTGTGTCAGGTAGCATTGTGAAGATCTTCAGAACTGTTGGGTAGCTTTGGTAGCAAGTCTCAACATGTTCACAATACTACCTAACAAGAGTTAGGAGCCCTTTCACAGATCAAATCATCAAATCAAAATGTCTTTGTATAGCCCTTTTTACAAGCAATGTCACAGAGGGCTTCACATACGCCCATAGAACTGCCCCTCAACCAACCTAAACCCTTAAGGAAGACAAGGAAAAACTCAATAGAGGAGAAAAAATTGAAGAAACAAATCCTCCAGAGACGGTTAGTGAAAGAGAGGTGCAGAACACAGGCTTTCGCAAAACTCCCAGCATAGTTTTAAATAATGTTGAGGATTATTGTGAAAGGGTTGATGACTGTCTGAGGTAGTATTGCAGGATGCTAACTTTGTTAGAAAATATTGTCAGTGTTGAAAACTGGAATATGAACTTTTGCGAAAGTGTCAATAACTGTTGTGGGGATTGTGATTGTTGAAAACTGACAGTATTGTGAGTGTTGTCAACACAAAGTTCAGGCTAACTGTGATGTTGGATATTTCTGTGTTTACTTTTATCACCTCTATGACCTCAGTAATTTATAAAAAGGGTCCTTTGTAAATATCCTGCGTCATTTTCTTTTTTTCTATGATGACATTTAGACTGTTGATGAAGTTTGCTGCTTATCTGTGAGAACAGGCTCTGCACGGACAGCAATAGTTTGCTTATCAGCTAATTTTTCTGTGGACTCCCAACCAAAGACTCAAAAGTCTCCATTGACTGGCCACCTAGCGCCCCCGTTTCAATAGACACTATTGACTGTGTAGACTGTTAACCACTGAGGCTATTGAGTTAAAATTGTTTAAACCAGTTTAAACCATCACCGCTGCCAGGCTTAGAGAAACAGCTGATTCAGCTGGCCCCACCCACTCCGGCTTGGACCTCATGTCAATGAAGTTTAGACCTCCTTTGTAGGGTGTATTGTGTGTGTTGAGTGTAGTTTCTACCTGTAATTGTGTGCATGCCTTTTTTGTGTGTATGAGCAGGTTTCTTCCTTGTATTGTGTGTGTGTGTGTATGAGCATGTGCGACAAGAACACGTGTCTCATGTATGTATGTGTGTGTCTCTGTTTTTGTTTACAGCAGGAGTTGATGAGTGTGTGTTTTTGCTATCCTTAAAAAAGAAACCATTCATGTGTCTCGCTCTACTTAGCATGGCACATGACAGTTGAGGACACCCCTTCTCCGAGATAAAATATCTGAGAAAGATGTTCTCAATGTGAAAGTGTTAAGGACAACACACAATATTTGAAAGGATGAGTGATTATTTCATATGGGAAAAACCCTTTATAGGGGTTCATTTGGTTGTGAATTACATGACATCCGCTCAAATTTCACAAAATATACTTTATCAACTGAATCAACAAAATCAATTTTTTCAATTAATCTAGTGGACCCATTTGAAGATGGTGACATTTAGCCCTTCTGCCTTTTATGCATCTCCGTGTGTCTCTTAGTGTTGAAATATTGTTCGTATCTGTGTTTCTTCCTCAGCTACAGGAAACTTGCGCTCAAGTGGCACCCAGACAAGAACCCAGGCAACAAGGAGGATGCAGAGAGGAAGTTTAAAGAGCTGTCAGAGGCCTACGAGGTGTTGTCAGACGGTAGGAGAGGCTCTGTGTATCATGCACACATGAAAGTCAACCCTTTTGCATGCTATACAAGCTATGTTCTTTGGCATGTCCTTTATTAGTCACCGGCGTTATGTGTGTTTTAGGTTGGTTGTAAAGCCAAAAATATCTAACAAACAAGCCAAACAAACAGATCAGTCATGTGCATCTTCTGCAGATTGGTCCCCATCCCTACTAGACCTCACTCTCTGTGGATGTCAAGAAAGGCTCTTTGTTTGCCTTCAATAAGGAACTTAAAGAAGGCACTCTGGTTGAAGCACATCAGAGATCTTTAAATGTATTTTTTTGTGGTTGTTATGTGTAGTTCGCACAGCAACAGTAGCAAAAAAAAAAAACAACAGTGCAAAAACTGTCTTTAAAGTGCACAATGTGAGGACTGTGCCAAATGGACGCTTGAACATTAGCTGCTTCAATTGGGTCTCTGTATCCAAGGCCTCAAGTCATTCATCTCCTTTGCAATTTATACTTTGTCAATTCTTGGTATATGAAAATGTGAATTTGTTTAGATGTGCACATTCAAGTTTTAACAATAATAACTCTGCATTCAAAATCCTTAGGCTTGAATGAGAAACATTCTCACTCTATGAAAAGAAAAATATTTAATTCAAGTGATTACGAACATATCTCAGTCTAATCTAGAGCGAAGGAGGGTTGTTCTGATTGAATCATCCATATACATGCCAGCATGCTACCATAAATGAAGTAAAGAAAAAAAGGGGGTTTCAGAGGAGCATTTTCTCTGAGATAAATGTCATCTTTAAATCGACAAGTTGGTAATCTCCTTTTCTTCCTTTTTTTCTTTAGAAAACAAGAGGGACCTGTATGACCGGTATGGTAAAGAAGGGTTAGCTGGAAATGGAGGAGGAGGTATTTTGACATTTGCTTTGTGTATGATTGTATGTATATGCCCTGGTGGTGTTTCTACCTCCCACAGTACATGCAGATCTATAGATCCAATATCTTTTGAACCATTATGTACAAATGCTACACTACACGCTGGACAAAAAGTTTTACTGTCTTTGGCCATCCTGGGCATTACCGGTAACTATCAGCCAAGCTTTGTTGTCTAATGCTTCGGTTAACTTAATTCAAATCTACAGCATGCAGATACCATATCTACCTTGTGGCTTGATTAAAATATTGTAGTGTATTTTCGGGGTAGAAACATCTTAATATATATATATATATAGATTATTAAGATGACGATTCACATTCATTTAAGATCAAATACATTTCTGAAGATGTTTTGGAAGATGTTTATTCATATAAGCGGATAATTTGATCTTCCGTTCTTCACAGGAGGACATTATCACAACGGAGACCAGTTTGGCGGCGAGTTCACATTCCGTAACCCAGAGGATGTGTTCAGGGAATTCTTCGGTGGTCGAGATCCATTTGCAAATTTCTTTGGTGAGTAGGTCTTCCCACCCTTTCGAGGATAAAGCAGTGGGTTACTCTCAGATGCACCCTGGGGGAATTTCCTTTATGCTAGAGTGGAGCAAGAAATATATTTCAGAGAGACAAACACAGACAGAGAGAGACAGAGAGGAGGCACAGGCCAAGAGAGATGGTGTAGAGGGGAGAGAGTTGATAGAAAGAGATTGAAGATTGGAGAGATAAAAAGGTGAAAATATCCTTCAGTGAACTATTTCACTTTGAGTTGCTTCTAAATAGTTTATTGATGTGCTTTGCATATTTGATATCCTGTTGAACTGTAGTTGTACGGTACTGACGTTGACTTTCGAAGTAAGGCTTTGGTTTTCGAGCCAAAGATGGGGCAGACCTCACCACATTAATTGCTGTTGTTTTCTTTGAATAATGAATCTGCATCAAGTAGGCTGTAAAGGATATAAGAAAATATCAGCAAACATGTTTTGTTGATAGAGACAGAGAGAGAGAGATGCATGCTGTACACCCCCCCCCCCCCCTGCTCAAATCAAATCCTCACCAATGTCATCTTATAATTCATTTTTCAATTAGATTGTAAATGCTCCAGCCCTCCCATGATTCAACTCTCTCTCTCTCTCTCTCTCTCTCTCTCTCTCTCTCTCTCTCTCTCTCTCTCTCTCTCTCTCTCTCTCTCTCTCCCCCTCTCCCCCTCTCTTTCTATCTCCCCCTCTCTTTCCCCCTCTCTCTCAATCCCTCTCTCACCATCTCTATCTCCTCTCCCTCCCTCTCTCCTTGTCCCTCTTGCTGCCTCTCTCTATCCTTTATGAGAAAAAAAGGCCTAAACCCAAAAAGCCTTTCACTAATCCTTCCTCTACTGCATTGTGCATCTCTGTGCACTCTGACCCTACCACCGCAGGAGGTCTTTACTAAACTCAGAGGGCCCAGGAAGATGTCGCCAACTGTCTCTGTTTGGCTCAACCTTCACTTTATTCAACCAGGATTTAAAACCCCCTTCAACTGAACAGGGACAGTTTTTGTTTACAATGCAATTTTTGGATTGGTTTGAGGTAAGCTCAAAAGTGCAGCAGTCATGAAAGAAAAAGCAGTTGGATTTCATGGTCATTAGCATACTCCTGTAATGTTAGCCAGTGGTGGGTAGTGTAAAATGGCAAGCCAAGATTGTTAGCACAGTGTTGTCGTCTTGGCTAAGAGGGCAGACATATTGTAATGAGAGGAGTTTAGCTTGGGTCGGTTGGGGTAGAGAACCCTGTATCTGCTCGGCGAATGACAGCAAGGCATCCATAGTTCACTCTAAATATGGAGTCCACACGCAGACAGAGGACGGATATGAGAGCCTACATCATTCAACTGGAATGCTTTCAAAAATAGCTTCCGTATTAAAACAAGAGCAGTTGTAACAACGCCAGGGAGTGTGTGTGTTTGTGTGTGTGTGTGTGTGTGTGTGTGTGTGAATGTCTGTGTGTGTTGCACATGTAAAGCATGGTAAATAGTTGTGAGCACTTACTGTATTTGTGCAAATTCTGCTTGGGGAGTGATGGTGAGAGATGCCCTGAGCTTCACTGACTCATGTTCGTTAATTGGGCTTGAAACAAGCAGGGGGCTTGTGCTTCGCTCCTTTATGTACAAAATGAGTCTACATTAGACTACAAACTCCCAAAATGACACTAGTAAAAAAAATGGTCAGAATACTCTTTTGCTTTATCTTATTGCTCTGTTTATCCGTTATCTACATTTACATTTACATTACATTTAGCAGACGCTCTTATCCAGAGCGACTTACAGTAAGTACAGGGACATTCCCCTGAGGCAAGTAGGGTGAAGTGCCTTGCCCAAGGACACAATGTCAGTTGGCATGACCGGGAATCGAACTGGCAACCTTTGGATTACTAGCCCGATTCCCTCACCGCTCAGCCAACTGACTCCCACACTTATCTGAGTGTAAACTGGTCGTGTGACTCAGACTAAGCAAACGTCCTGGAGTTTCTGAAAAATGGAACAAGTGAATCACAAGCACAGATGTTGTTGTTGTACCAGGTTGAGTTGGCACAGTATGTTTCAAAAGACCACGCTGCCAAACCTCAAAGCCGACAGTAAGATGATAGGACCTGCTAGACTCCCCTGGTGTCGGTGCCACAACAGTACAGGACTGTATGTGTTTAGCTGGATAGATGAAGCCTACCCAAGACCTTTATGGATACCTGGGATGTGTGTTACGGACAGGTTCCATCAGGTTCATAATGTGTCCTTCCTTACCTGCTTCCTTCTCCTTCTTCCTTTCTAGGTCACTTTCCTTCTCCCTTCCTTACTTCCTCTCTGTCCTCTTTCTTCCCTCTCTCCTTCCTGTTGTCCTGCCTTAATCGTGGCACTGACTGATTCTTATTTCCTCAGATGTGTATGCATGGCTTCCGTTTCACTGTTTTTGATCCAAGCTCAAATTAGCTTCCACCCTGATCTGAATATATCTGTGGTGTGGGTTTCTGTTTGGTGGTTTGTTATGTGGTTGGTCAGGTGTTTTTTTTTGTAGAGGATGTAGCCTAATAGCTCTGACTGACTGGAGATGAAGCTTGGCCAGGGATTTCCTGTCAGTACCACACCAGCTGGTGCTGAAGATCTGTCACTTACTTCTGCTTCAGCCGACTGGGGTCCAAGCAGCACACACACACATACAAACAAACACAAACAAACTCCTCCTCCTCCTCCTCCACTGCTGTAGTCTGGTTTGGACTAAATCATTTCCAACCCAGTCCGACCTCATTCCAGTCAAGCTCAATAAGTTACTTACAGTAAACAGTAAACTGAAGCTGCTCTGATTTCCAGTACACTGTATGTGTTATAGATATCTAACACTGATGTAGGCAGTTCTAAGACTGAATTGATATGACCTAACCTCTGGTTATGTTAGCTTGCACTTTGTACAGGGAAGCTTGATAGACGTTGGGAGACTTATGCTGACTGTCCTTAACTTGTTCACTGCAGCGTGTAGATCTGTGTCCCAGGCAGCGGGAGAGCTACACCCAGCAGGCCCAGCCTTATCCAGCTCAGTTGACCCAGTTCAAAGCACAATTAGCCACTTATCCACGGGGGGGTTCACAGGAGAAAGCATCAGTAACAGAGGAAGGTCACATCCAGTTTTAGGAATATTCAAAGGCACAGAAACAGCCTCCAGCCAGGTTCTGCTTTTTGTAACATCCTTTCTGCCTCCGTTTTGGTCTTGGGGTTTTGGTGTTGTGTGGTGCATTCCAAAAATTGTTCATCCTTCATGTAGTTTCCCTGTGCCTGTCTCACAATGACAGATGATCCTTTCGATGACTTCTTTGGTGGTGGGCGCAGTCATCAGAGGGGGGTGAGCCGGAGTCGAACTGGGGGTCCTTTCTTCCATGGGTTTGGGGGATTCCCACCTTTCGGGGCCGGCTTCTCAGGTGTGTGCATTTTCCATCGGCGAACACTGAAATACTAATTGCTTTGTACGTGAATTTGTATTTCATTTTTGATTGCATTATACCTTTACTGAACCGTGGAAATGCAGTTTGCGCTGGATACGTTTTGAATTCAGCTGGGGAGGGAATGTTTGCTCACTGTGTTGCTGGTGTGCCCACAGCGCCAGGTTTCTCTCCCTTCGGGCAGATGGGCGGCGGCGGCTTCGCCTCCTTCTCTTCCTCGTCCTTCGGAGGGGGTGGAGGGGGTGGAGGGGGGATGGGCAACTTCCGCTCCGTGTCCTCCTCCACCAAGTTCATCAACGGCCGAAAGATCACCACAAAACGGTAGGCCGCGCCCTCCACATTTCCAGCTCTGAGACTGGAGGTGTTGAGGCAGGGGTGACACATGTACATCGCCTTGTATTTGAGAAAAGATTGTTGTTGCGTCTTGACAAGTATTGACTGTTTGGTCCTTGGCTATAACCACTGTAATACTGCTAGAACTGTGTACTTCTAGTCCTTGATTATCTGCTGCACTTATTACATGCAGTATGTGTATGTTGCTTTGGATAAAAGTGTCTGCAAGATTGCTACACGTGAAAGTACATTTAAAGAGATGCTTGGTGTCCTTGAGAGTTAAAATTGTTCTTTCTTCTGTGTTCCTTTGTGTGTGTGTGTGTGTGTGTGTGTCAGGATTGTGGAGAATGGCCAGGAGAGGGTGGAGGTAGAAGAGGATGGTGAGATGAAGTCTCTAACCATCAATGGTAAGGAACAGATGCTAAGACTGGATAACAAGTGATAACTTATACTCACTCCAGGAAAACAAATCCACTAACCCCACGGCCCGGTAACAGACCATGGGTTAGTCTTACCTCGTAGTAAAAACGTCTCTCTCAACCTGAAAACATTCTTAGTTTTCTTTATTCACGAGGTTAAAAATGATGTTCACAAGGGGTGTATTTATTCTGGATAACCTTTTGTTTGTGGGACCATCTATCTTTTAGGATAAGATGATTTTATTGTTTATCATTGATACTATGTATGATGGTTTTTTCTTTAATAAATGCAGATGTTTTTTTCTTTGCTGCAGTATTGCAGGTTTTATGGGTGGATTTTGACTTTTAGATTTGAAAAATACGCAGTCAGATGGACAACTGAATTTAGCATGCTATTTTCGCTTTGTTTCATTAAATCAATTTAACTGTTGGTTCTCAAACCTTGCTCTAATGTTTGTAACTCTCACAAAACACTTCTCTAACCTCTCATGACCATGCCTGTAGATGACAGTCTAGATGAATTAATATTATTATTAATATGCATTTTGTGAATTTATTTTCTTTTGTTTGATGAGTGTTAATTCATCTCTGCATGGTTCCCGGTTTGGGCTGCTCATGCTATTTCTGTAACTGTTCCATCACTGCAAACCATTGAGTTGAAGACAAATGATCTCTATATAAATATGATATACATATAGTACATGGATAAACAGGGGATTTTGTGTATTTTGTATAAAAAAAAACAAGAATGAAAGTAATGTCCCATTGAGTTTGGTCAATAAATTTACATTTGACCCAATAAGGGCTGTTGCAGTAACTGAAGAGTCTGTGTGATGTTTGTGTTGGCTTGAGTGACCCCCCCCCCCCACACACACACACACACAAACACACTCCCTGTTGTGTGTGTGCTTGCATGTGCACACCTCACACCGCCTCACGCCTCACAGAAACGACCTTGCCGCTTCTCTAGGAAACTAGGAAACTTCTCACCACATTACTTACCTGTGTGTCCATCTTAACCTGCTACTAACGGCAACCGTCAAGCGACAACTAACGTGTGACAACTGTGACTTGTTTTGATAACATGAACGTTTTGCTTTCACTGGGTTTTTCTGGAATACGAGTGCAACAAAAGGATTATTGATATCAGTTTCATCTAAAAAGTAAATTACAGCAACGTGTATACCATTTTTAGATGGCGTCTCTCAGAGCTCATGACATGGAGGAACAGACACAGAAGAGGCTGTGCCTTTGTTGCTGTGTCACGTGTCTGGTAGCTCCCTCTAGGCCCTCCCAGGTTTTGACTGTACACCCACTGATATGTACACATTCTGATAATGCCTTAACTCCGAAAGGAAAGGAGATTTGGTCCACACCCTTACCTAAAAGCAGTGATGTGCCAGTTTAGGGCTCATATCAGCTGTGGAATTATGTGTATTTCTTATCAGTAGGCCCAAGTGGTATCAGCAAGCATAAGATCAATAGTCAAACTTCCATAAAACGCCTTGTCAGGGACACTTTATGTCCATATGCCACATTAGTGTTACTGTGTTCAGACAGTGCTCAGCTGGATACAGCTGTCTGATCACTGAAGCTCCGGGGGAATGGGTTTTGAGTGGGTGTGTTTGTAGCCCATCTCTGGCACACAAGTTCTGTGGAATGTGCTGGAAGGGGCCTGGTTTATTTTCACAAGCCCCAGCGCATTTTCAGGAGCGAGGAGAAAGGAGTGGTGAAATCCGTCACAGTTGGGTAAAAGGGAAGTGAGAAAGATTCTTCAGAACAGTTGACGTTTACATGCAGTTAGCATGACACATTTATCTAAAGTGATAGGAAAAATGTATTAATAGTAAATGTAGGATTTGTATTAACTAGAGGTGCACAGTTGTGCATAGTGGTTAATGCCAAGTAATAGCCCATTTCACTAGAAACAATGCCACAACATTTAAAGAGGGCATGAATTCCCTATGTATCAATTACGTGTGTCAGCCACACTTAATTGTCTAACTATTTCAGACAAGTATGTCATAGAATGCTCACTCCAGGGGAGACCCGTTGGAGGTTTTGATATTGTTGTGTTGTGTTTTTGCAGTTATTTTCCCACCTGAAGGTTGATTGAAGTATCATGTGCCAACCGTGTTGCTAGGTAACACAGTATCACTGTCCTTACACAGCAAGTAGACTAAGGTGACCTTGGTTGTGTTTGTGTGTCTGTGTGTGTCGGTGCTGATGCCTATAGGCAATTCCAAATCGTGTGTGGCAACTAGAGGCAGGTAACTAACGTCAGGCCATACCTCAACATAATAATTTGTACATCCCTGCAGTTGAAAATATCACCATACATTTAAACTTGAAAGACAAATCTGCTGAATTACACATTTGTTTGGATCAAATTGTTTTTAGGCAAAGAAGGCATTCCTAATGTGGTGCCCACAGCTATGTGAAAGCTGGCAGCTGAGTGTATTTGTTGAATGAATTCACCTCACTGTGAAGTAAATTGTAGGACATTTTTAGGTGAGACCATAGGGCTCTCTGGTGGCTGAAAAGAGGCATTGCAGTTCTCACAGAAAATATATCAACTGCGGTTTTGTTATCTGAACAAATAATTAATATCCTTAATGCTATCCAAATATTTGAGTAGAGTAGATGTATAAAAGAAAAGGTGTACGCTTAAACACACATCTGGCAATAACCATTTAGAAGTCTCACACTTTTATTGTAATTCACAAGGTGCAGATACACCTTCTCCCCACTAGATGACAGTGTCTCCTCACACAGAGGTAATGACATAATCCTAGAGGTTGATTATTGGTTCTATCCTCGATTTATCAGACAACAGTAACCCTAAACATGGATATATTCAAGCATAGCCTATTGTTGCAATATCTGCCCTAGCTGTAAACTCAACAAGTTTGGGTAAAACGTGATAAGCATCAAAGGTAAATAAATGGACACTTCATTAGTCAGTTGTCTGTGCCAATAAATGAGTAAACAAGAAATACAAAGCTGTGATTCTTTAGGCCCTATATTGGGGGGAAAAACTATTTAGGTTCACCAAGCAGCACCTTGAAGAAATGATTAGTGTTATATTAACCATTATTTCCAGGTAGTTCTACATAACATCTTTTTCTAGGACATCTCTCATCCATCATGACATCCCATATTTATATTATATATCTATATCTTGCCCTTGAAGCCACGTGATGACTTTCTTTTACTAGAAGGCAGCATCCTGTTTGAATTCCACTCCATGCCATCCTCGTCTGTGGGCAAGGCAAGCAGGCAGGCCCATCTCTGGGATAACATCAGGCTGACAGGCCCTGGGGCTACCGGGTTGGGCTGGCTGCATTATGAAAGATGTGGGAGATAAGGCTAGCGAACACCGGGGCACAGCCAGCTGTTCTCTGACCGTGTCGGAACAAGGGCACCAGCGTTATCTCCACTTTCAGCAGTGGCGGCACCTCACCAGGGCCGAGGTTTATATTAAAACCTGATGGAGAGAGGGAGGGAGATACGGGGAGATGCACCTTTTGCATTGATAATGGTGTCAGCAGATTAGGGTTGTTGTTTACGAGCAAACAAAAAACAATGTATGCGTGTGTGTGTGTGTGTGTGTGTGTGTGTGTGTGTGTGTGTGTGTGTGTGTGTGTGTGTGTGTGTGTGTGCAATTTGTGATTAGTCTGTCCCAAACATTTTACTGTTAAATACATTAGGATTAGTAGATTTTTATGTATTTAATTGGGATGTCTATTTTGTGCTTGAGCGTGTGGGAGATGATGTGTATGTTTGTGTGACACTGTGTGTCAGGTGCGTGATGTCAGTCAGAAAAATCACAATACAATGTCTCTCAAGACAATGACTAAATGAATTCATCACCAAACATTCTGTTTGCCAAATTAAGTATTTAATCCAGGGAAATAAAAAGCCTCCTTCATGAGTATAAAAATAATTATCGACATTGCTCTTTGATATTGTTTTGCTGAAATTAATTAAATGATAATGGATTTTATGTCTCTGCGGGGCGGCCGTCTCATCACCCAGGTAACAATCCCATAATAGAAATCAATATTGATCTGCAGGAGAACAGAGGCTTTAAACGAAAGAACACAGCCTCATAGATATGGCAACATACTGCTTAGACTTACACCCAATTCCTCCCACGCAAACAGGATTTTGGTAGGGGGAATAATTTGGATTAAATGTGTATTCGTTTTAGCACTACTTTTTCCAAACTGGAAGGAGACATGGTAAATCCCATCTAAGAGTAAACCATGTTAAGTAGCCTGTGTTAGCCTTCTGGAAGGGATTCTCGCTGTGGTGTCAAACCTCCATTTCGGCGATTCCACTCTGACAAATAACAATGTGCTTGCAGTCGCCCCCTAGACTACAAATCTACGAGGGTCACGAAGGATGACTCATGGTAATAACATGGCTATTCAGATGTAACTGGAGTGTCATTGTGATCCTTTTGTCTCTGTCAAGGGCTTGTTAGTCTACCAGCTGATAGGCTACTCGCCATCTTCGACCCCATGGTCTTTGCTCTGTTGCGTTGGACAGTTTAAGTGACTCGGTTTAGGGCCAGATGAATGGTGAAACCAGAATTGGACAGCTCGGTGGATGGACTTATTAGGAGGCAAAAAGGGGAAATGTCAGGAAGTAGAGAGAGGGAGACTGAGAGAGGTAGGTATATTACCTGGAATACTTGTGCTAGTCAAGGCAGTATCTCTCTGAGCAAGATAAGAAGTGACAGAGTGTGTTTTCTGAGGCAATTGTATCTAAAAAAGAAGTAAATGATACAGACGCCTAAGCTTTAAACAAACGACCACTCAATTGTTTTAAAAACAACTGGTCTTGATTAGACTGTTGATTGATGGCATCACTAAGGGGCACCTCAGTATGAAGTCTAGGAATGTAAACAGTCAATTAATTATTCAAGTTTGCTTCAGGCTGTGTAAACTAATAATTACATATTCCATGGATTACCCTGCAGCTACATTTCTCGAGAGCAGTTAGCATGCAGCGCTGCATGCGAGGTGACCCCTTGTCTCCAAACAGGTCTCTCAGTATGTCTCCCTGCCCAACAACACTGGTTTTGATATGTCACTGTAATGGTTTGCGATTTGTTAAAGGCTGGGCTATTAGATGTCATGTGCGGGAGGTGAAGGCGGGGGGGTGGTGTTGAGGTGGGGGCAGGTTTCTCCTCTAGATGAGAGCAGGTTCAGCACGCGAGCATCTGGACCCTTTCTTCTCTTCGGCGTTCCCTTAATTACACAACACAATGGCGTTGAAATCTGCCCATAATCTCGCAAGATAATAAGCCCCCCCCCCCCCCCTACTCCATCACCGATCCCTAACCACATCCCCTCCAACACACACATGCAAACACACACACACACGGCTGCCGCTAATTCAATATAAATGTAAATTACCAAGAGAAAAGAATAACCAAAATCTCATTTTATTTACATGACTAATCACAATGAAGCACAGCCACATGAAATATGAATGGAAAATACGGGGTGGGGAGGGGGGTTGGGGTGGGGGGGGGGGGGGGGGTGGGGGGGTGCAGCCTGAGGGGGTGTTTGAACTTTCTCGTATTTCTGTCCTCTTTGTTGTTCAGTGAGGGTACATCAGTTTGAGTAGCACTTGTTATAATAGATGCATCTCTTTCCAATGTTTAATTGTTTTGCTCCCGTCAAGGACGTTGCAAGGTAATAGAGCTCGCTTGGAACAACAGTCACAGCCTTTCATATTCACACGTGCACACACACACACACACACCTGGATGCAGGCCTTTGTGTCAGCATGAATCACGACATCCAGACTGAACATGTCATGTATCCGCGTGCGCATCCAACCTGAACCTACCCTCTCTTCCTTTGACCACACCCCTGTAGATGTGCCGGACAATGAGGAGCGCAGCTGCAGACAGAACGCCCTTCCTGGCCCCCAGTCCCAGCAACGCTACCTGAGAAACGCCCCCCAGAACCCCCATGAGGATGAGGAGGAGCGCGGCCTGGCACTCACCAGAGGTGTGTCTCCCACATTCGGGCTATTTTCTGTAATGAGGAAGTCAGTGGTGGTGAGAGAGATGGTGGTAGATATCGAAAAGGACGTTTTGTGTGTCACAGGCATCTGTAGGCTACAAAACAAAAACAAAATGAAGAGAGATGTGTATACATTCCCTAATGTCCAGTTGTTAGAGGGATGGTTTTATTTATCTCAATAGTTTTGGACTCCACTGGCTTCAAACTTGCATTGTTTCTACATTTAAGCTCTAAGCCTAAAGTTGTTATAGCTTAAGTTTATAATAATGCCCCAAAAACTTTGCAGTGCTTAAATCTGTTGAAAGTGGATGATCCTGGAACAGTGGGTAGTGTAGTTGTGAAGGATTATTTTTTAATCAGACAAAGCTTAGCTAAAAAAGAAAGCAAACTCCTTAATAATGCCGGCTAATTGTCTGCCTTTGTATCTGATGGTTGTACAAAGGCTTAATGACAAAGCATGCCATGTCGGACCAGCTGAGGTTAACACTGAAGAAATGTAAATGACTGAGATGTTCATTAGATGCCTCTGTTGTTCTCCCGGTAATGGCCCAAAGGTCAAAGGTCACCCTCTGTTTTCCTACGGGGGTTATGGGGTCAAACACAAAAGCCATGCAATTATCTCTTTCACACACCCCTCACTTTATAATGAGGGTTTTGGTCGGACCTGTCGTGGGGCCATAATTTGATGGTTAATTCACTTGTTGTGGCACTTGAACAAAGACTTGTTTTCTTTAGGCGATTTAGGAACATTTGAACTTTTTCAGAAAAAAGGTTCTAGACAATCCTTTTTAAATTTAAATGTATTACGTATTAATACTTACAAATAAACGTATATTTGTAGCCAAAAAAGGAATCCGACTAAACTGAAATGTTTTTATTATGAAAATTTCATCTGGAAAGGTTTAAATGGTTTTACATACTGGCAGTTTTTGTAGATGTTAACAGTACGCTCTCTTAATGGTGTATGTGTTTCCATCTCTGCAGTTGAAGCTGCCATAGAAAAGATGTTGTCTGGTCTCCTTTGGATCCTTGTGAAAACATTTACATTTTAGTGGAGATTAAGAGATTCCATAGAGACATGAAGCAAACTAGAGTAATTATTTATCTCATGGCAAATGTTTTTATCAATCTATTTTCCCAAGGACACATTGATACCAAGAGGAAGAAACTGTGGCAAAAGGAGGTGGAGTCTATAAAAAAGCGAGCACCCCGATTGGTTCCTCACATCGGTGCCTGGTTTTGAGAAGCTCCCGTCGCTCCGACACAGACTGTGCACCCCCCCCCTCCCTGGAGGAGTATGGTTGTCCTCAAATGTGGCATTGACATGTCCCACACCCCACGTGTACATACTGATGTCCCAGCATATGTCTGTCTTTGTCCACTGTCCCATGTCTCCCCCTCCTCTCCCTCACCCCTGCGTTGTGTAAACCTCACCCCTTATCCTGTATGCCAGGCGTTTTATAGTTTCTCAAGGTCTTCCTGCCTCTTCGTGGCACCTGTTCTCAATGTGTATGCAACCATGCTCTCATTAACCTAATGCAGCCCTCAATGGAGACCCCAGGTCACTCATTGCTATTCTTTGTCCAACTTTAGAGGAGAGGAGGAGCTGTGTGTTTTCCGTAATGTTGCATTTAATTTCGAATCAGACTCGGGCTATACAGCACATACAAAGAAAAGCTCTGTACTTGCTATAATTAGTCTCTTATGAATGATTTTTTCTTTAGCTTTTGTCCTAGAAGAGATATATATATTTTTGGTTTGTAAAAGGATGTAGGTGGGAGAAGTAGTGTTGGAATGCCTGTGAAGACCCAGATTACATGGGACTGTCAAGTTTATTTGTTTGGTTTTCAACTAGTTACAGAAAGAGGAACCCAAAGAGAGGTGTATGTGAAAAGGAGGATTTTGGGGGGGGGTCAAAGTAATTATTACAAGATGAGACCTAAGAATGTAAAAACACTTGTTCCCTAAGACAACATTGATTTACTAGTTGACATGGAAGTCTACAGTACTTAACTGCATTAAAGATTGTAGAAAAGCAAATCTGTTTAGAAAAGTCTTTTTTGTCCTGACAACTGAACTCCCACACAAAAGAAACTTACATAAAAAGCGTTCAAATGTTACTTGACCAGAAAAAACAGAGCTCGGATCTGTTGAAGCCCCAAAGTAAAATAAATAAGTTATACTATTTTCATCAATTTTTTTGCCAATACTCTGATTAATTGGATTGCTTTTATCCCCCATGTGCATGCGGAAAGCAAAATAAAATGTGAATTCTCTGAAAGCAACAAAAATAAAACTTAAAGCAAGCAAATGCCAAATGTTTCTCAAGGTGCAATCTTATTTGTGAGTTTACAGTAGTGCTCAGTGATCGATGGTAGTTGTGGCATGGTTTAATTATCCACACGTGTGTCCTGATCTTTTCCTTTCAGTAATAGCAACATACCTTGTGGCATCTCAGCAAATTGTTTAAGTGTGTTGAGGAGGTATGGCAGGTATCCCTCCGGTGTCTTTCAAGTACCATTCACGGCCCTTTCTCAGTTGTGATAGGTCACGCAAATGTTATAGTGAGTGTAACCAACTAAACTAAGGTTGACTGATGCTATACTAGGTGGCAGGACATAGGAAGTCATCCCGTAGACTTCCATAGGAAGGGAAGTTATTGATGCAGTTCCTTTTAGAATGTTTATTTTAGAACGGTGTGTACATACTGTGAACACTTCTTAACCTTCCAGAAATACTCATAACAACACATGAACAGACACACACACACACACACACACACACACACACATCCCGGTGAGATGAGGCCATGAGCAATCTAAGAACCGTCAGGCGTTACTTGAGCAAAGAGTAAAGATGACTCAGCAGGCAGCCCTGTCTGGGTTGGGATCCATACTTCAGGACATGATTTACGATAAGATTAAACAGTATAATTAGGCTGTAAAATACTCCAGTGAGCAGAGATACACTAATAGCCCAACTTACAGTAATGTGCCAAATATACATACAGCTACCTGCATGTCTGATTTATGAATGCCGAATTGTATAGAAACTACATAGGAGTATCAAGTTTTCAATAGACATGAGGCTTTAGAGGTTCAACATTTGTAGGATTTGGGAGATGGTGCTTCGAGGCTGGAAATACAGGCTCTATGTTTGCAATGGCATGGTGGGACACAAACTGACCTGCAGTGAAATATTTCCCACAATGTAGAAAATTGAGTTTAGGATTTTGATCATTGAGCTATGGAACATATCTTTATTGTGGACTGTATGTATATTAGCCTAGTATGTATTTTTGTCTGTGTATATCTGATGTATATCGGACAGACTGATACTAACAAAGCTGGGTTAAGGGAAGATCTATGTGATCTATTACGTCAAGTTGCCATGTTTTTTATATAGATAAACGGTGGATGGATGAATTAGATAGATGGATGAATTAGATAACTGTTGTCAACGCTGGAGTCTGTAAAAACACTGGAAAATTGCTCAGAGAATGGCTCTTTTCTGATGTGAGCAGACACCATCAGACACTCTGGCTACAGTTTTGCGTCTATTAATGGCCAGATGAAGGTTAACTAACATTAAATGAGAGCAAAATCTGTCCTTGGATGATAAGAGTTTGGAATTGAATAAAAGTGAATACATTTACAAGTTAAACAATAAATTACTGTCAGCCACAGTGAAAAGAATTGTGAAAAGACATGGGGAATATTTGGAGCACAGTCTGTCAGTATGGAACCCTCCAGATACACCATTATGTTAGGGTCTGTCTGGCCAGCCACAAGAAGAAACGCATCATCCCCTTTTCCTCATGTCCCCCCTATTCTCATTGGCTTAAATTTGATCAGGCATCAAAGTCCCCGATAGGCTGTGGTGACAGGGAGTTGTGGCTGTTGCTAGGATCCTGTTGCTAGGATCGTTGCCATCTCAGAGGCTCAGCAGGAAACATGTAATGAATCATGGATGGTTGATTTCTCTCTGAGCACCCTAATCTGTGATGCAGATGAGGCAGACTCCCCCCCCCCCCCCATTGCTTCTCCCGCCCACCTCTGGTTGAATTTATAAATAAAAAAAACAAAGGTTAAAACAAACTAGGGACTGGCATGCAGAGTCCCGGAGTTTCTAGCTGTGACTGGGTGAATGCAGAGGGTGTAAGTGTGCTGGTGGTAGTGGGGGGGGGGGGTCAAAGGTCCTTATCAGTTATTTGCTCAGGTGCAGCAAGGCAGGAGACTCCCCATGATCTTCAGTGACTTGTTTGGTGGTAAACTATGCAGTGGACAAGTTAGTTTTGACCAATCCACTTGTATTATATCAGCTTGTCAAATGACAAAGACCTCTATTGGGTGCATCTCTCCTTTCACTTCCAGATCTGAACTCATCAATCATGTTTTATTGCCATATGCTGAAAAAAACATATGCAATATTAATAGTCGTCTATATTATCAAGTTGCCATAGCAGTATAATGTAGTTTGAAATTGTATGACTGGTTGATGGATATTGACCATGAATAATATAATGTGTTCTTTCCTCTCTCTCGCTCTTTTGCTGAAAAACCACATGGGCGCTGCGGACAAAAGCATTTAACTATGGAGATTTGCTGGAAGCTGTTATTATTCCTCCCGGTACAATGTTTTGTTTTTGAAACTCATGAAAATAGCCTCATTAATATTCAACAAAGGTCTTCCATCTTAGTGACTTTACAATCGCCGTGGGCATTTTTAATATCATGTTATTAGATGGTGAACGTTATCTACTGTACAATTCTGTATTAAACACGGATGAACATATGATATTTCACCCTGCCTGTGAAACATGTTCTGCACAAATCTTTAGTTTTTTCTTTGTCCCATGAAAAGTCCACATCTGTTTCATATAAAACAGTAAACAGTTAAAACTCCTCAAATGGAACATTGCTCTCATATACGGTGAACGCTCTCCACCAGGGATAATACTGCGT
This sequence comes from Osmerus mordax, assembly GCF_038355195.1. Lineage (NCBI taxonomy): Eukaryota > Metazoa > Chordata > Actinopteri > Osmeriformes > Osmeridae > Osmerus > Osmerus mordax. The sequence continues at coordinate 9,420,987 of NC_090064.1, forward strand.
AAACGTGCTAATTACCCTCAACAGATGATAACCAGAATGGTTTTGCCACTGTGCAATGTCACATTGTGTAAATGTAAAGAGAAGAAGAGTTTTTCTTCACTAGTATCACCCAGAACTTGTTCACTTAGGCCTACTGAAATATGTTTCAGTTCATACAGTTGTACTTTTGGATTCTGTTCATGCAGATTGTAGACTATATTCATGTCTCAAAGCAGAAACGGCATGTTTTCCCCATAGTCCCACAAGCCTACATCCCATCCTATGGGCTTCTCTATTCCAACCAGTGCTTCGCCTAATGGCTTCCTTAAAAATCCAGTTGTATGCCCAGTGCTAATACAATGCTAATACTTTTTGACACGTTTGTTAGCGCCCTCTTTATCATTGATAATTATGCATACGGGAGGCATTGCCGTCGAGCAGAAGAAAGCAATCTTAGTATGCAAATAGTTAAGGTCCCCGCGGAGTGTGGCGATTAGATGTGTGTTGATAAACTCACTTATGATGAGTGACAGTGAGCAATATTGGGGTCGCGGCGGTCAGTTGAGTTGGCCTGCGCTGATGAAAACACTGCAACTGAAATGCCAGGAGTGTCCCCAGATGCATGATGGGACGGGGATGAAACGGTGTAAAATGTCAGTGTCGCGGCTGTTTGCCCGTTAATAACCGGCAAGGAGGGGTGGGGGGAGGGATGGATGGAAGGATAGATGAATGGATGGATGGATAGGGGCGGATGGGTAATGAGCAGAGATCTGCTCTACGATTGAAGCCATGTCTCTTTTTGTCACACGGCCAGATGTTGGCTCTCTGAGACTCATCACTTGTCTTTTTACTGCTAAACATGCGGTAACCTTCCACTAAAACCTCTTTAGCACTCTGTTTAAAGACATGTTCTGCCTCTGACAAAGTAGTTAATTGACAATATAATATCTGACATAACATCGACAACTTTAAACTTGAAGGTGGCCTGTGATAGAGTTTGAACTCCATCCGTGCATGTCCTCCAGTCACAGACCAAACTTAATTTGGCTGTAAGTCAAGAGGAACCAGAGGCATACTCATAGCACTGTTTACATTCGGTGCTGCGAAAGAACATATTTGAAGGTCTTTACTCTTTTTTGGTTGACTGAAATCTCATTTCTAGTGCTTGCAGTTGGGTCCCAACTCAGTGGGAGTCCATCACCCAACCCCTGCCATCATCATAGCTGTATACATGCTCCTCTCTATTCAGGCTAGATCCATTTACTCAGGATCAGCATTTCTCCAGGCACACAGGGGAAGAAAGAGGATAGAGAGGCTGGCCGGCAGTGCCAAGTTGAAAAGCGTGTTTGTTTGTGAAAAAAAGATCAAAGGTGGAAAGGCCTTGGACAGACATGAGAGGCTGCCTTAGCAATCTGCCCCACATTCACTCTCCCAACAACAGTGGACGAGAAAAACAGACTTTCTTTTCTTTGGAGGATCCTGGAAGGAGTCCCAGACTGTTCTCTAGCTAACAAACACGGTGGGATTTCCCCAACCTTCTCCATAAGGATGAACCACCGATATTATTCAAAAGTTTGCCCATCAGCAGGTGTTTTCTTGCTGTAACAAGCAATCTCCCAGATTAGCATTCATGATAGCAAGTAGCTTTGAAAAGCTGAGGGGGTTAGTGAAAAAAGCACTTCACTAAGTTCGAGCTGCCCAGCCAGTCTGATTGCGACTGGGAATTAAACGGTCTACCTCATAATTTAACATACCACAGTTAAAAGTACGAAATCAATTATTTTTGTAGACTTATTGATAATATCTTCAGGGTATTTTCACCCAGTAGGCCTCCTTGAAGCAAAATTATTAATCACATTTCCCACTAACTCCAAACTAGTCAATGAACAAAACTAGGCACTCTTAATGAAGTCAAGAGTTATAGCTAGGCTAGTACTGGGATGTACACAGAGGGGCTATTGATTGGTCTTGTATTGCATTTGCTAAGACCAGCCACAAATGAGACCACAAATTTACAAAGGTATCATGGGGAATACTCAAGCTTGTGTGATTACAATGAATGAAGTGCTGAGAGTTGAGAGATCGTAAAGGGGAGGGATGAACAGTACTTCTAATGTCTGGGACTGAAAAGGCCCACTCAGCATTCAGGTCTGTGGGACTGAGGGACCTGCTGTATAATCACTGGGCAATCTTTTTTTCCCCCAAGTCAGCTGGTTTGTTTGATGGAGAGATCTAACAACTTAAATCCTCTAGGTCTTCATGTTCATGTGAAAACAAACTTGTGATGGTTAACATTTTGTTGGCAGCATCACTGGAGAGGGACAGTAATAGTATGCTAACTCATGGCTAACTGCAATGTCAACTGTACTAGTATCCAGTCAAATAATTATCTTTGTTTTCAATAAATTCGGATACTTTGAAGGAATGAAAGAAAAAATCATATTAACCCAATCATAATAAACAGCAATGTCTAATTTTGTACCATTGAATTTTCCAGAGTAGATTAATCCACCCAAATGGGAGTTGACAGGATATCAAATGGTATTGTAGCACTCTGTGGTACCTTAGGAAGCAATTACCCTGAATACATTTCTAATAAACTTGTATCCTTCAGATGATAAGCAATTAAACATGCGTAATTATGGTTCCCATACAGTAATTTCTAAGCTGATTAGGTTTGTGTGCTTTACATCCCAAATGGATGAATATTAATGAGGCAGATATGGTTTTCTGGTTGCTGGTTGGTTGTGGAGTTTCTGGCAGCTCGTCTGCACTATATGCAAATGAAGCCCGAGGAGGAGCAGGAAGCGTTGTCCCCAGCTATTAGAGCTGTCAGAGGGAGAGAGGCACACTGAACATGGGTGGAACCAGGTTTCGTTGGCGGGAATCACTGCCTCAACAGGAAGGCGACTATTTTTGTTTCAGTTTCAGAGGGAGGAAGGGTTACAAGAGTGAAGAATACTCTTAATCCTATTCTTGCTTATTTGTAATTTATTCAGACAATAATAACCACAAAAATGTTCAGCACCATTATTTCCTGTTCCTTCAAAAAGAGATTGACAGAAGTGATATGTGTATGTCTGGTAGTTTTGCTAGCAAAGAAGAACGTCAACACAAAAGCACAGTAGCATGTGAGCTAAACAATAGAAATTCCCGTTTACAATTAAGTGTTAACACTGGTGTATTTGACTGTTCCTTACCCTCAGGGGGTTAAACATCAGACTGGCTATTTTTTTCATATCCTGGCCTGTCTCCACACTGACAGAGGTAGCAAGTCAACCATTACATCTGTCCAAGCATCACACATTTTGACCAGCGGAAGAAGGAAAATATTCACCAGTATAAAACTAGGGGTTGAATTCACTTAAACTGTCATACTGCAGCTCTTTTAGTTGTCAAATGCAATAAACGTTTTTTATACAATGGTCTATCAGTGTATAGTGACATAATTATGTAATAAAATCTAGCTTTGTTTATACCACATACATTTTGCCTCCAGAATACTTTGTTAACCATCTGTAATAATGTACAATACTACATTCTAATACTGCAGTGAAACTCCAATGAAGCTGCGATGTTCTTACATTGTTATTTCTTTACTTGATTATTTTTCTGTAATTATTGGACAATTAGGGTCAGGTGTTTCCTACAACTTAATTCCTAACTTCAAATATAACCCTCAGAGTACTATTTTGTTCAATTAAATATTTGGCCTACAGACAATACAGTGAACAATAATACAAACAAACCAAATCTCTGTAACCATTCAATGGTTTATTGACAATATGATAGTTTGATTTTTCACACAAAATATATGATTTCCATTGAGGACTTCAGTAAACATTAGATAGATAGAGCTACATAACCCATTAGTTCAAAGTCTATACATGGAATTGATCTGTCAAGTTTCACACACATCACAAAATACCATGAATTAAGTGAATTAAACAAATATATTCACATTGTCAATATATTTCTCCTTAATCTGGTGATATTGTTAGTAACTAGTCACTATTCATTTATAATATCTCTTTTAATATTCCTGATATTAACTGTTAAATATAACAAAGTATATTTGCATTAATAAACAGCAACAACAAAAAGTCTAAAAGCTAGCAAACTATTAAAACAATCAAATAAAAATCTCATGTGAAAGGAACCCTCATAGGTATATTACATTACATTTACATTTAGTCATTTAGCAGACGCAATCCAGAGCAATTTACAGTAAGTACAGGGACATTCCCCATGAGGCAAGTAGGGTGAAGTGCCTTGCCCAAGGACACAAAGTCAATTTACACGGCCAGAATCGAACTGGCAACCTTCAGATTACTAGCCCGATTCCCTAACCGCTCAGCCACCTGACTCCCTATATACTGTCAAGAATGAAGCATCAACTTTCCTAAAGCAGTCTCTAATAAGAGGACACAAATGTTACAGTTTTTCACAATTGCTAAAACACATTTCTTGAAACAGTCACCCATTTTCTCAAAACTGTAAACACAAAACCTCATCTTCAAGCACTATTTACAAAACCTCTGAATCCGCTTGCAAAATGAAACTTTCGCCTCAAAACAGATTTAACTGTGCTCAAAATCAAACACTGCTCTCAAATCATAAACAAAGTGATCAAAATGATATATACTATCAAGCAGTCAGTAAACAATACACCAAAAAATAGAAAACACATTGTTCAAAACATATAGTTCTCAGGGAGAACTATACATTTTTACGTAATCTCAAAACTAATTTCATATTTATCAATCATTGTCCTTTGATGAACAAAACCACGTTATATCATAGTAGCTCAAAATTTATCAGAAATTACTACTCTGCTTTGCTCTTTGCAATTGTTTTGTTCTTTCTCCTCTTTGTACTGTTACTGTAACAAATGGAAAGCACAATGTTCAGGGCCATACAATTTGTATATTGTACAGTATACAGCCCACAATGCACTGTACTACAGTATGCAATACTGAAAGGGACACAAATCTAAGGAGTAAACATGTGATCAATGTGCTTCTTCTTGTCTTTGGGCTGGGTTATGCCAGAGCACTTGGTTGACATCACAAGCAATATTTTCCCACCTTCAACAACCTGTTTGCTCTCTGAACTGGCTTATATTGGTCACATCATCACACATTGGTCACAAATGGTGTCACATCATTTGAAACAAGTGAAATCAATTTTGAGTGGTTGTGTTTAGTCAATGACATGTTTTCTCTATTTGTATTTGATTAGAGTGCAGAATGTGTTTTAAAAATGAGAATGTGTTTAGAGTTTTGCTGAACAGTCTAAGTGAGATCTGCAAATTGTGTTTTACCATGTGAAATGGTTTAAGGTATTGACAACAGACAGGCACAATTAGCTACATGAGTTCAGGCAACTGAGAACTTCGTTCAGCCAATGGGTTTTAGCATTTTAGCAATTGAGAAAAACTGTAAGTCCTAGAATACAATATACTGTACACACATCAAAAACAACAGATGTGATGCTTGTTTGAGTATAACTGTACACTTTATTCGGGTCACAATGTGGCAGCAAAACACTTTATCTCGTCTATGTGTCTGTCAGTGACACTTGAAACATATGTTCAGTAACTTGAAACAGTACATCACAGTTAAAATAGCTCAGGTTGAGAATCTGGCACAACATTCATAGGTATAGAGGTATAGACAGAGAGAGAGGGAAAGAGAGAGGACAGAGTGTGGACTAGGAGAGGAGACGTTCGAGTCTCGAGTGGGCAAAGGAAGTGTTGCTTGGCGACGCAGCACTCCTCACTGAGGAAGGGCTTTAAGGATGGCGTTCACCTCCTCTGCCACGGCTGTCAACGCAAACTCAAACTGCTCCTGAGGAGGAGGAGAGAGGGAGAGAGAGGCACAGAGAGGGAGAGGAAGAAACAAAGGGATGGCGGAAGAGAGAGACAGAGGAAGAGAGAGGATGAAAGAGTGGGGAGAGAAAGGAATGAGAGAAAGAGGATGTTAGAGAGACAGAGGAAGGGAAAGAAGACAGAGATGGAGAAAGAGATTGCAAGAGATTGCAAGAGAGAGCGAGAGAGAGAGAGCGCGAGAGAGAGAGAGAGAGAGAGAGAGAGAGAGAGAGAGAGAGAGAGAGAGAGAGAGAGAGAGAGAGAGAGAGAGAGAGAGAGAGAGAGAGAGAGAGAGAGAGAGAGAGGAAACGGTTTATAACTACCACTCGTCTACGCTGTCTAGCATGACAGAGGTGTTTTTCAGAGTGACAGTTGGTAAACTTGCCCCTTGTACCATACTTCACAAAGGGTGTTTGGACACATGAGAATTCTTCGAACACAGAGTCTGATGTGAGTGCAGTTTGTGCCACTATAGCCAGAGGTGTTTTAGAAAAAGGAGACGTGTGTGTCTAACTTGTGAGTCTGTGTGTGTGTGTGTGTGCCTGTCTGTGTGTGTGCCTACCTTAACATGAGTATGTGTGTGTGTGTGTGTGTGTGTGTGTGTGTGTGTGTGTGTGTGTGTGTGTGTGTGTGCGTATTTGAAAGAGAGTGACTCACTGTGCTCCCTGAGGAGCACAATAGGACCGATCGATGTTGGCCCCCAAGACCCTGTGTTTTCACATTCTTCTCTTGGAACCAGGCTGCAAGCCATAGAATGAACTCACAGAGGAGAGGTGGGCGTTTAAAAGAACTTGGCTTAAGATGTGTCATCCCAAAAACCTGCCATATTCTCATTTTGGCCTAAAGTATGTTCCAATCGATACTTGGGTGTACACAGCTTGAGACAGATAAACAGATATAAGTAAAAATACTTCCATTTTGTATGTGCCTCCACACATAGCTCTGCACCACAGTTAATAAAAACCTACACTCTTAAAGATGACTTCACAGCTATCTTAACACCATGTCCCACAGAATGACTTACATACTTCAACCAGTAGGGGGGGGTCAAACTCTGCTTCATAAAGTAGGCAAGGATTGGAAAAATGGACACACATATTGTTATCTATTGGTACCCCAAAAAAACAAGCGAGAAAAAAAGTATTGTTTTTATGTTGTTACTATTTAACCTATCACAAATCAGGTAAAACTCATGCCTTTTATTTGACTTAACTGATTAAACTGTCATAAAATCAAAACCTTTCATTTCAATTTTGTCATTTCCAACACTGCATATGAGCAAAGCAATGAAGTGGAATAAAAAAGTATGCCAATTTTCAATGAGAGAACTCAGTTTTCACTTTGGATTAGATTTTCAGAGCAAAAGCTTTCAGAATTGATGCTGGGAAAAGCTTTGCTAACAAGCTCAACGCTAAGCGCTGACTCACTGCTAAGTGGAAGACAGACAACACAGTATTAAATCGACCCATGAATAAAACATACAGATGAGTCTTTTAGTGAGCGCAACTTCCAGAAACGCAGTCCTGCCTCCTTCTGCCCCTGGTTTTACTTAATTTTTACTTTTCTAAATTGATTCTAAATGCAAGGCCACGAATTACACACTTCTAAGACCTATTATTTAAACTAAATTTGAGTTTTAACAAGTGTCACGATATACTGGAAAGTTAAAAGTTGTCTGCTAAGAAATTTTCTTCTATACAGTATTCTAACAAAACTATGTTATAGACGTGATTGTATACTTAAATGAGATGTAGCTGTACTGTATATCCTATAGGAAAAGTACACATATAAAAGACAACTATTTTGTTAGCTCTGATGAGCAAATAAACCAGGCTGTTGTTGAGAAAAGCTCATTAATCTGGATCCCCCCCTCAAAAAGAACCTGCAGTGATTGTTTACATTTCAATTGTTTCCTCTAAGTTAACATGCATAAAATAGGCTCACCACTGCTAGAGAGAGAGAGAGAGAGAGAGAGAGAGAGAGAGAGAGAGAGAGAGAGAGAGAGAGAGAGAGAGAGGGTGTGAGTGTAAAAGATTGGGGGTGGACCGTACCTTTGTCTGGACCATGCCGGGTCTTTGGTCTCTCAAGTGCTCCAGGGTAGCGGCAATATCAATCTCTTTAGCACCTGCAACAGACAGCAAATTGGACTGAGTTCAAAGCAGCAGGGTAATCCAGCTCACATCTGTCAATCTCCCTTTTCACTGGCTCCCTTTGGAACTGCACGCCAATTGAAAATTATTACATTCAACCCTCGAAAGACTTGGCAAGGAGCCATGGACTGTTTTTTTAGTAAATCATGTGAATCGAGGTGGGTCAGAAATAGTAGAATAATGGCATTTATTTTGCATTGAAAAGATTATTCATTTTTCAAAATAGAAATTGTATCTCTAATCTAACTCACTTAACGTGTTCAGATGTCAATATTTTCTTAACTGGCGAATACTACTAACTAGTAAATCAACATAGATAATGTTTGAGTAGTCCCGACTGAATAACTAAAACAAACTACCAATGAACTCTGTGCAGAATTTGTCTTTCAAATTTAGCTGAAAAAAATTCTACAACCACAGTATTGTTGGAGCCACTAATAAAACAGGACTTTTGAGATTCACTTGCCAGAAAAAAAGAAAAAAAAAGAAAAAACAAAAAACAAAAAAAAACAAGTGGGAGAGAAGGACAGAGGGAGATGGAGAAAGCCCCCAAGCCCTTCAAGACATTTTTGAAAAAGGGAGATGGAGAGAGAGAGGGTAGGGGCTGGTTAATGCAGCTGGACTTGCAGCTCAAAGTGCTCCAACACTTTCATGTTTTAGAAGTGTTGGATTCCCAAGTTTAGAAGGAGAGAAAAACTCCCCAACAAGAAAAGGGGCTTTTGAGCAAAATAGCATTCTGGTGTACAATGTATTCAGGAGGAGAGTGCAGGATGAGGAAGATGAGGGGGAAGGAGAAGAATGAGAGGGGATTTACGTAAGACTGTGGCCTATAGACTGTGGCCTATATACTGTGGCCTATAGACTGTGGCCTATAGACTTTCTCCATTACGTTGGAGGCAGACGGATGACTATTCTACTCTCCCCAAGACCAGATGAGTCTCCAAACTTGTCAAAGGTGAAGTTAAAAGGTGAAGTAGAGAGCTAACTTTAGTTTTAGTGGGACTAAAGCTTTACAGCTTTAGTCCCAGCTGTAGTCTTAGCCTTATCCTTAGTCCTAGTCCTAGGTCTCACCCAAGACACTTGGCCTTAGACCCTCATCCCTTTGCCCTAGTCCCAGCACAAACCCCAGCTTTGGAACAGAAACAGATCTAAACGAGTGACACACTACAAACAAGTACAATTTTGTACTCTCTCTCTCACACACACACATACACACACATACTCCCACAACACAAACACAAAGAGGGAAGGTAGATCAGGGGCAGGGGCAGAGTCAAGTCTGATGACCTGATCTGAGTAGCTGTGAGATGCCAGGCGGTCTAAAATATAGAAAATGGGTGTAGGCCAGTTATTGTTCTCTGTTATTTCACTAAGCAGCCAATGCATTTGGTCAACTAATTTGCAGTTTCTCTCTCTTTTCTCTCATTCTCTCCCTCTCTCTTCCTACACCTCCATTTCTTGGCCATCCCTGAGTATTCATTTGACTCAGTCAGTCACCCTCTAATGCATCCCTGAGACATTCCGCTTCAAAACGAAAGGCTTTTGCCGTAGCCTTGGCAACTCCTTCACACAAGCAGTGGAGAGTGTGATGGGGAAAAGACTTACCTTTGCCCATTCTATTGAGAACCATGTCGATCAGAATGTAAGTTCCACTCCTGCCTGCTCCATCACTGCAAGGTTGAGAGAGGACGAGAGAGAGAAAGAGAGGGAGGGAGAGAGGGAGAGGACAGAGGGAGTGAGAGAGAGAGATAGGAGATCTCATTAAGGAGTCTGAAAAAGGTGCAGATTGGCCTTAGTCAATACTGAAATGTTGGCCCATCATGAACAAATAAAAACAGTTTGGATTTATTTAAGGTAATTCATTGCACCCTTTATTAATAAGTGCATAAAATAATTGGAATTATATCATACTCCATGTGAATATAAGATGAACAAGAACTATACATTATATTAAAATATTCAACAATGTTTAAAGAGAGGGAACAATTTTTCTAAAAGTTTTTCTTTTGCAAACATTCAGTAACTGACAAAATGGACAAATTGTGTGTGATTTAGAGTGCATCTGTTGTCCCCCAACTTGCACAGCTATTGGACATCAATAAATTGTTTCGGGGGCAAGGGGGAGATTTGGAGGTTAGGATGGAGAGGTACATTGAGGGTGGGAGTGGAGGGAGGGGTGGGTGGGTGGGGAGGAGGGGCGAGGAGGGGGCATGGGGGACAAAAGCTTTTAAATGCGAGCACCTTTTTTTTCCCATTACTCCTGAGATAGCCTTGTGAAAAGCCTCTCTTTGTGCGAGCTACGCATTCAACAGGGCTGCATGCTAATTGCAAACAAGGCATCGCACAGGCACTGTAATAAAGGGCTTTAGGCAATAAAAACAGGAGAGCTATTCTGAGCTCCAGAGTTTCATTAAAACCACCATGGGGGTAGGGCCGGCCACACTAACCCAACACATAACTAGTTAAGAGGTGGCTATTATTCACAGCCTTGTCAGACTAGGGTTTGATGTAGCCTTGTCATCATAAGCTTGGCAAAAAACTATCTGTGTACATTTGCTAGCATCGCTTCATAATAACTTCATTAGAATACCATCATTTATTTCTAGTGGAAATACAAAAGGGAATCACTGCTGAATGCTAACTGTGTAAAACGATAAACACCTCAGCATTGCAGTCTACACTGCCGTTCATCATTTTCTTGTCACACACAGCTTGTTGTTGAAAGCATACTTGCCTGCAGTGGACAATGATAGGACAAGATCGACCCCGGTAGCACTTGTTAACCTTTCTGTAATGAAACAGACAAAAGAAAGTTGGGCTGTTAACATCAAGCTTGACAACGTTTTCATAAAATAGCACATCCTTGGAAATTACCTTTCAAACAAGACCCTGATATAGCACATCAACAGTCTAGCTCAACCATTGTATACAAAAATAGAATTACTTACGAAAAAGGAAGGCATTTGCACATAATTAAAACAAACTTAAGCAAAATCATATTAACAGGAACACATTTGCAGACTATCAATCGAACACGGCTGTCAGCCATAATCACTCTGGGACAGAAAAAAGCCCACTTCGGCCAAACAAACGTGAAGGGGTGTGGCGTTTAGAACACGATATTGTGACACCCGTGTGTGTGGATGATGGATGCGGGCGGTGTGATGTCATGATCCGCGACGCATTAACCTTGCCCAATTATGAATGTTACACACCAGAGGCGCTGCGAGGGCCAACAAGCCTTTTAGACCCGTCTGTTGCCATGGAAACCGACTACAGCGGTCCCGCGCCTTTTTTCTTCTTCTTTTTTTCTCTCTTTTTTTTCTGCTTCTACATTATTTCACCCCACATGCATCACATTCTCATCGGTGAATCAAATTGGAGGTGCTGCAGTTCTGTGATAATCGAAGACACCGGGGTGTGAACATCTATCTGACAATTAGAGCTGGACAATCAGTTTTAGCTGTCACAAAAGGCTATCTCTAAAGCAAGCATTTGAACAATAACCCATGTGCCCACGACAGGCACTGGAGTTGTTTGAGAGAGCTGGAGTAGGGAGAGGAGGAGAACTCATGCGAGAACCAAAGGAACGAGGGAGACGGAGAGAGGAAGGGAGACCGCAAAAAAAAAAGGGTGACAGGGTGCCCAGGCCTGGCTGAAGAGACACAGTTTCCAATGATCACTTTTGTGACTATGCAACTGGGCTCATATTACTAGCTGCAACATCACAAAAATGACACTGGCAACCGCTAAATAGAGAGTTGGCCATAACCGTGAAATGGATGTGTACCATCTGTGTTGATGTGAGACACGTTTGAAGCTCCTACGATAGTGAGACGCCCTGAGAGAATAACCAAAGCAATTTCACATTGAACATGGACAATTTAGCTTGGAGCTCATGTAAATGGTCTCCAAACAGTCAAACTAGCTGGACCGACCTCTGCAATGCAGGGGAATAATATGTGTTATTTATTAATCATTTTTGAATTTGAGAGCATTATTTAGGTTCTGTTACAATCAGTTCAGTCACAATCTTCATGGTTTGATACAATAAATGTAATCATACATAAAAAACAAAATAAATGTTATAGTTTTTCATATCATATCCCAAATTACACACCCAATTTAAGACATTCATTTGACACAATACAAGCTATTGCTGGCACACTTGACATGTGGTGCAAAATTTTATATTTCAGAACATTGTACAATTCAAGAACCTGTCAGTCTGAGAAGAAGGAGTTTTACTTATTTTTATAGTGTTTTATAGATTTATCTCTGAATTAGGTGGCACTAGCAGTAACCTCCTTCCTCATAATATCATTTGGAGGGCTGTTCCTATTTCCTCATGGGCATTCCCAGGGGACCAATCTGAGAACTCCTGCCAGCACGCATCAGAGGAAAAACAGGAAGGTTATTCAGTCACTACCTTCCCTTCCTCACCCAGGATTTGAAGCTAGACATCTCCTATCTAATTGGCTGTTTAAATGAAGGTGCCTTTTTTATCCCTTTTCGTTCTTCCTCAAGCCAAGTCATGCAGTGCAGGGCTGTTAAGTTAATTTGCTGCATCACATGAGAGGGAGGAGGACAGGATCAAAGAAGCGGTGCAGAGACCCAGAGCTCCCACTGGAATACCAACATCAGCCCTTCTAAAGGAGGACAGGAAAGGGGACAGGATCAACCAACATCAGCCCTTCTAAAGGAGGACAGGAAAGGGGACAGGATCAACCAACATCAGCCCTTCTAAAGGAGGGGCACAGGAAGGACAAGGAAAAGGGACCAGATAACAGGAGAAGTAGCAGCACCAAGCAAAAAGGAAAGTCCCCAAAGCAAAAAGTCTGGAGGCCGACAATGACTGAGAGGACACACTCCGACCAGGCAAATGGGAGGGGGGTCCCTAAGGTTACATTGTCCATTGAGTGAGAGGGGGGGAGGGGGGGGGAGGTCCACCTACCTGCGGAAGTCCAGGAGGGTTCTGGCCGAGTCGGGGATGCCACGCTCCACCCAGGACAGAAAGTGGAACTGGGTGACGGTGCGGGTCTCATTGGTCTGTAGGTTCTTCAGGTAGAAGCTCCTGACCAGGAAGTCCTCACACCAGATGTGTTCTGACACCAGGTTGACCTTTAGATGGAGTAAAGGGGAGCAAAGCAAATATTGTGTACCGTTTTCTCAGTTACCAGCCGACTATCCATTTACAGGAAAATTATGAAAAGTGTGAGATAAAAAAAATCTGAAATAGAAGTATTTTAAGTAAGTAAATTAGTCTGCAGCCTCTTATTCAGATTTCAAAATGTTAATCCACATGTGAAGTGTTCACCAGACAAGTCAAATGTATTCCCTTCGATGGAACCCTCTACTACAATTGCAGGGATGTAACAGGAAGTGAATGTTGTCAGGTGGCCGGTACCTCATAGATGTGGTAGATGTCGGAGCCCTCGTCCGGCCAGTAGTGGTGACACTGTTTGACCCCATTCTCTGACAGGGGCGTCAGCATGACGATGACCACACATCCGTTCTCCCACACCATCTACACATACAGTATGGAAGAATGAGCTCAGATGACTGAGTTAGGAACTCCCACTGGTTTGTATGGAAAACAGGGTCAATGCAATAAATATCTATAAAGACAGACATTTCAGTGCAATTTTAATACCAGTAGAGTTGGTTGATTTTCTGTTTGGTCTGGATTATATGACCAGATTTTATACAGGTGGTACTGTATGTACAGATTACAACTATAACAATATGCTGTAACTTTGCTCTGGCCCAAACATCTTCTGATCCACTCCATGTTATCTTATTACAGTCTAATGTGTCAGTGGATGAACTAAGGCCCAGTGATATCATTAGGAAAATTAGGAAAAAACATGGAGGACCATAAAACCACAACAGCCCTGCCTCTTAACAAATCACCCGCCTTCCTGATCTGGCCCTGTGGATGTGCTAAGGGCACAGTGGGCCAAAGTAGTCAACACAAGGTCATAATGACGGTGGTGTAATGTGAAACAATCTTCCTTTGTCTGTCGTCATCTCGAATGACCAAACTGCTTATCCTGCACTTGTATTTCATTATAATTCACTTAAGCAACGATTATTATAACAGTAAGTCAAAGAGTGCAAAAGTGGCTATGGAGCTGTTCGATGGCCCTATCCTCTTACTGGACTGTATCTACAGAGCTAGGCTCAGAATGATTGTATTTTATAATGGCCTGGAGAAAGGAGGAGCAGAGATGGACGGAGAGAAAGATAGAGTAAGAGACAGACAGAGACATGAATATTAAAAGAAAGGGAGACAAAAAGAAGAAAGGAGTAGAGAGATATGAAGAGAAAGAGAATAGAAAAATAGAGAAGAGAGAAAATGTGAGAAAAATTGCATGGGAGAGTGAGAAATACTAGGTGTGTGTGTCAGAGAGAGAGAGAGAGAGAGAGAGAGAGAGAGAGAGAGAGAGAGAGAGAGAGAGAGAGAGAGAGAGAGAGAGAGAGAGAGAGAGAGAGAGAGAGAGAGAGAGAGAGAGAGAGAGAGAGAGAGAGAGAGAGAGAGAGAGAGATGGGGAGAGCCTGAGAAGCTGAGGTAATGACAGGGATGGAGGGGGGGGGGGAGGAATGATGGAGGGGAAAGGAGGAGGAAAAGAACATGTATGTTGAAGGAGTGGAGGAGGGGATGAGGCAGACATGGGGATTTTCAGGTTGCAGGACAGAGCTAAAGACTGCCAACACAGTGGGATAATTTAGAAATGGCTACTAATGTTTTGCTGTTTGTTTCTTAGGGGTAAGGTAACCGTTTTAAAGTTTCAAACAGAACATATTGTGCCATCATCCAACAATTCAACAATTATTTAACAATTCCATTATGCTTCACAGCATTGCAAATAACTAATTTAATTTTGATAATGGTTATGCATGTATTCACCTAATGAAAACACAGACAAACAAAACACACAAAACAATCAACAGCTACTTCCAAATGTGCAAATAAAAAGTGACAGCAGTGTTCCAACCCAAGCCATTTAGAGCTGGTGTGCTCAATCAAAGTGCACTTCCCATACAATCGGAGAGAATAATGGTTTGATAAAAAGCATAATTGCACCCAAAGAGCATGCTACCTTGACACCCCTCAATCTCAGGTTTCGCGTCATCAGGGATTTTAATGGCATTACTTTGCTACAGTAATGTGTCGTTTTAAACAACAGGCCTACTTTGAAAACACATGATAATGATCCTGTATCCTCTATGAAGTACGCACATTAATCACTGTTTGTCAGGTGATACAGCTTTCATGGGAGGAAAATCAAGAACTCACAATACAGTGGTATTGTGTATCTGACATTATATGGCTATGTAAAGGCTTCACAGAAGTCATACATGTTAATTGTGTTATTTTTTCTTGCTTTCAGTTGTTACATAATCCCGCCCCCACCAGCAATTACCACCACAACCCTAACTCCAAATACTACCAATGCAAAAACAATAACTCCGCCAACAATTTAGCTGTGGATGTAGCTAGGTCAATAGAGATGTATATGACTGATAGAAAGAGTCATTTACCTGCCAGAAGTCTGCTACTGTAGAGGGTAGTGGGCCTTGAGAGGAGATGTAGGTGGGGTTGCGTGGATCGTGGTCCATCTTGAAAACGAAAAAACAAGATCATTTGGACTTGAACTGAATGAAACCATCAACTCATCAACATATCGGTTTTTACAGTTACTTAGAGACACCACTAACTGCAATCTGAGAAGTAAATTGAAAAACTGCGTTATTATTTTTAACCTGGCACCCTTGGGAAATCCTACCTAATTTATATAAACTCTGTTTCAATCCTAACTTTTTCTATTTCTTATTATGCAATATGCACACCTGATGCCTCTCATCCTTGAGCACAAGCACTCTGAACCTTTGCAGGTAGAAGCGTAATGTCTCCCTCACTCCAAGCCACGCTGCTCAGTGCTCTCAGAGGAGCGCTTTCTCCTTTTTTCTCTGCCCTTCCAGGACTCTCGTACTTTTCTCCACATCTCTTTCTCTCGCTCGGCACTCCTCCTCCCTCGTTCTCCCTCTCTACCAGACTGTCACTCACCTCTATCCCAGGAGCGTGGCCATTCTTTAATTCCTCTGATTAGAGTTAACCCCGTGTGTAAAGGAAATGGCACCTCCAGTCCGGAACATTATTGATGCTAGTCTCAGAATGTCACAGAGAGCTGGAGAAATGGGAGGATGTGCAGTCTCCAAAGAAACCTCGAGACTGTGTGTATATTTGTGTGTGTGTGTCTGTGTGTGTGTTTTGTCTGTCTGTGAGAGCATGATAAAGTATAAGTGTGGAGTGTTGGCATGCAAGGCCAGAGACACAGAGAGAATGGAGAGAGAGGTGGAGGAACTGCTGTAGACTGTCCCTGATATGCACTGCCTTTATAGTCAGCCTGTTTGAATCTTCATAGAGCAGCCTTCATATTGGAAGACACAATGAGCTCCACAAAGTAACTGAAGACATTGGCCTTTACCATCTCTTTAAAATGTCTAGGAGCCGGAAAAAAAGTATGAACAAATAGCGTTTACATAACAACAAAAAAATTGTTAGGCTAACTGGGCATGAATCTTTCCTATTAAAGAAAGGGAGGGTAGAGCATACGTAAATATTTTGGAATTCAGCTATTTTGTAATTTGTACATACAAGCACACTGCTCATCTTTGCCTTCTTCCTGGAGGGATGTGCATTTGTTCCTAGATATTTGTTCCTCCAAGAAGTTTCCGCTTGGTGATTACAGTGTCACACACACTTCTTCAGGTCCATGCTTTTCATTATGAGAGGGTGCGACAGAGCAGTTTGTATCACCCCAAATAAACAGTTTGCTTCCCATACCAATATAGCAGTCACTGAATCCTTGTGGATTCACCCCAACAAGGACAGTTTAGGGGGCACATGGATATTTGTTCTGCACTTCTCACACAGAGACTCCACTGGCTGGTGCAATAGCCTTGCAATACTAAGGAAAACACTCTTTTAAGTGTAGCCCATTTCTAAAGGTAGGAAAAGTCTACTATGGGAAACATTACTAAATCAATGGTCTAAAACATCCTTATGTAGCAGCCATCATTCTAAATGGTATCCTATGATGTTATTAGCGGATCCTTCAATGAGATAATGATATGCCAGAAGTGACATAACCTTTTTGCCATACTTTCTGTAATTTGACATCTAAATTGAAGTATGGCTCGTATAATCACAAAATCGTGTTTCTATTGTAGGATTTCTATTGTAGGAAAAGCTTTTATGATTGCTTCCCCCAGAAAGCCTTTCAGAAATGCTCTTTGTGTTGAGCGTGATTGAGAAAAGCACGTATTGTTTGGGAGTACAGCAGAGGCGTGGATGGATCTCTGTGGAAGAAACGGGCCCTGGATCTAAACCTTCACTGAGTGACACTCATAACCATTATTACAGATGCAACTGCGCAGCACAACCCCTTATGGCTACAGAGTCATTTGGATTGGGAGTCGTTACAAAGGAGACCGATTATACCCATGCCACGCACTTCGGCAAGATTATATGTAATAGCTCCCTCTCTTTTCATGAACATCTTTTTCTTAATGAGATGGTTGTATAAACTGTGACTAAGGAAGGTGATTACAGGTTTAACTAGCATAACCAGTTACTCTGAATAGAGATGGGACAAGTGCCAACCTTATATATAAAATCTGTGTATAGGATGACTTATTTAATGATATATATCTCATAGACCCACTCCGGTATATCCATTTATATACATCTCTTCAATAATGTAGTCCGGTGTTTTGTTAGCATCCCCACTTCATCCTGGCCTCGTTGAAATTCCATGGATGGAATCTCTCTCTCTCTCTTTCTCTCTCTCTCTCTCTCTCTCTCTCTCTCTCTCTCTCTCTCTCTCTCTCTTTTATTCCTGACAGAAATGAAAGAGTCGAGCTGAGAGCTAGCTCCCGAAGCCGCTCTTTTCCGCCAATCTCAGGGACACAGGCGTACTGTAGGCCCGCTCTGACATCAGCGCCTGCATACTAAAGCCTGACGCATGAGGAGGTGGTCCACTTCCCCTGCTGCCCACCCTGCACCGTCGGCTTCCAAAAGATACAGGCCATAGAGGGGGAAGAAGAAAAAACGACAACGAATGGAACCCTTTGATTTGAGGGGAAATTATAGTCTGCGCTGAAGAATGATGTCGTCTGTGTGCACGGTAGTGTACGCACGTTGTGTTGCAAAGTGGCATGTAGCCATTTGCTCGAGAACAAAAATCATCAAAAAAGTCAAGCAGGTTCCATGAGGGCTGGATGTCTCCCTGGGCTAATGTAGGACCAAGACCAGATACTCATATAACATCAAGATCAACATGAGGAGGAGGGAAGTGGATTCTACAACTCAACCAAGTGGTAGAGCATTTGACTGCAGATCAAGAGGACTTTCAAATTCTCCCCTGTACTTCGCTTTGGATCAAAGCATCTGCTAAATGAACATATTATTATTATTTGTGGGTGCTGTCTCAAAGCCATTGATGTTTCAGACAAGTAATGTCAGAAGTGTCTCAGACCGTCGTGTCATGTAATGAATCAGTGGTGGATTCCTATCAAGGTGACCCCACCCATCTCGGGATGGGTGACCCCCCTCCCACCCCCCGATTCGTCCCCATGGCAACCCTACCTTCCCTCCCTCACCACACCACAGTCCTCTTCTCTGACCCCCTATACAAACTCCAAGAAGAACGACTCGCCGTATTTACTTGCAGGGCCATTTCCTTCCAGACCTAATGAGGAGGAAGAGCGAGCATTGACAGACGTAATTATGGCAGTTTTGCTGTGCTCAGTCATGGGTCCCGTTGTGGTGTAATTACTATCCTTTCATCCGTATACCACTGGATCAGCTATTGCGGCACCAGCCTTACTTTGACTGCTAATGGCCATAAGGGGGGGAGGGGGAGATATATGTGTGTTCGGTGCATGTGTGATAAAGAGAGAGTGAGAGAGGGATAGAGAAAGAGCAAGTCTGTGTGTGTGCAGGTGTGAGTTGGGACATCAGAGATAGAGAGGCGGACTCAGGACTGATTGCAAACCTCGCAAAGCAAACTTTAACATCTACGGTGTAACAATCCCTATTATTTGCAGAAAATTCCTCAAATAAGCAGTCTAAATATTGGAGTTAATGCATTATCAGAGGGAGGGAAAGTAGCAATGTGACAGACAGACATCATAGGATTTGGCCTGCTTCGATCTGTAGAGTAATGGGCTTTTAGCCAGACTGCTCCAGCATCTCTGTCCACAGAATCTTCTCGTCCGGTATTTGAAATGCATAGTTTCCTGTTACTTCTAATGGAATCCTTCTCCAGCTGCCTCCGGGGAAATCATGAATGGCAATCATTGTGAAATGTTTGGATGAAAAAATAAATAAAATAAATAAGAAAATAACCCCTGCACTCTGGCAATATTTGAGGCCTTTCCAGATTTGTTCAGTGGGATACATTTATTTGGTCTAAATAATGTAACTTTCTACCTTTGAATGTGAGTGATAAGGTTGAGCTGGTATCTCGGGAGGGCAGTCATTTCAAAGCAGTAAAGGTAAACACTTTGATTCTCTTTCACCATACAGGGACAATCCACAGAGGTGTGTACCAACAACAAAGCTAAAAGAATCGATAGTTGAATTAATAACTAATCACAAATACCAATCATACTTCCAAACAAACATCTCGACAGCTCCTCTTCGAGAAAGTGCAACAAAAGACCAGCGATTCAGAAGACGAGAGAAAGTCGGTTTTGGATCAAGAAGCTCTTCTTCAAGCTTCACCTCGACTAACTTCTTTTTTTCCTTGCTCGGCCCAAGGGCTCCGAAAGTAGCACTTAGCAGATCATCGCTACTCGTGATCCCTGCGATGTTGTCCCTTCCCTGCACTTTGTGTATGTGACCTGTCTGTTAGCTGAGATGGGATTACTTTGCAACGGGGATAGTAAATACGAACTATCCCTTGACTGTGGGACATACTGTAGAACTATGCACTTCTGATCCTTGATATTCTACTGCATTCTATATACATGTATACATTCTACATACACGATTTGTACGTCCCTTTGGATAAAAACGTCTGCTAACTGAATAAAATGGAAATGGATGAAGAAATACTGACTATTGGGCTGGCGTTGATGTAATCAGAATTGCCGTGGTTATTCTCTGCCTTCAAGGTGATCCGGGAGTGATCATCTGCAAGAGAGAAGACGTCATCCATCACACTCCTAGTTCTCTTCCCTGTTCCATTTCAGAAAGCAGATATCAGGGAAAAAATGTTTTCTAGAAATATGGAGACATCAAACTGTTTTCGTCGCCTTGCAAGATGCACTGGGAACACAACCATGCGGGACATGCAGACATGGGTACTCGATTACTTGGGGTGCATTTGATTTGTTCTCGTCCCAGTACAGATACTAAAGGTTTCCTTCATTGAACTCACTGCATACCCTAAGTGCAGCTTTTGCTGTGCTGGAGTAACCAAATCAAGTGCACCCCAACTCTTTTACTGTGTACACAACCAGCGTTGCGTGACACATGTGCTACATGGGTGAGAGGACGTTGGCATGCTTACACACGACCACGGCGTCCGAGCGGTTCCTCTTGTCGTTCTGCTCGCCCTTTCCCACGTCACAGGTGCTGGGCTCGGCCTGGTAGCTGCACAGTGCCTCCCACTCCCTCTCCAGACGGTTCTTGTTCTTCAAGTGGTCCTCCATGTACGACTGGAGGACAAAAGGGGAGAACAATCAGCAACCATTTGGAACAATCAAAGACAACCGCCTCGGCAAAAAAAAAAGATGAAGAGGTCCAAAATGGAAGGATTTTTCTTTTTTTTTTCTTTGAGAGAACAAAAAGGAGCCGGGTAGATGTACTGATTGTTAGAGCATCTAGGACAAGAATAGCACCATGGAGAGAAAAGAAGAGACTTCTAATATTTGACTTTGCACCTGGATTGCAGAGAGGAGCTTCAGTATTAAGATTTGCTGTATTTGAAGACGTTTCAAAGACCATCCCACTGAACCAACTGGAGCAAAATGCTAAACCCATGTCAGACAGTCAGTTTCCTTTAAAGCTATGATTAGGTGTTATGGAGTATTATCATGCTAAGCTTCTCCATGGTTGGTGTAAACATTAGAGGGAGGAGGAAGAGGAGGAGGAGGGTGGGCTGTGGAAGTGATGGATGTGTGTGTGTGTGTTTGTGCCGGTGTCTGTGAGTGAGTGTGTGTTGGCTCCAAAAAAAAAAAGAAAACACACACCCACAATTAAGAATCCTGAAAGGTCTGTCTGCATTGGAAACACTTCAGGGGTGCTTCAATCACGTCTCTCAAGCGCTTGCACCGGCCCTGATAAGATTGTCTACATTTAAGCCGTCGCTCGGCAAAGACGAAATTGAATTCGCCAGAGAGACAAAGAAAAAAAGAAAGAGGAGGGGTAGGGGTGAGGAGGTATGGAGGGGAAGGATGGGGGGGGGGGGGGGGGGCGGCGTTAAGCGACTCTCCTGGCAAACCAGGGCCAAGTCTTATGGAGGAAGCTTAGAGGGTTGGAGCCGGGGTGAGAGTGGACACAGTGCTGGCTTACGCACCTCACCTCCCCCCCACCACACCCCCCTCCCCATAGGGTTAAATGGATGAGTCCACCATTGTGCGAAGCAGAAGATTACAGACTCATAAACCGATGTCGGGGGTATGGAGGGAGGGGAGGGGGGGTCAGCTGGGTAATACAATGAAAGCGATACCCAGCGCTTATAGGCTATGAAAGACACTGAAGGTTTGTTGGGAGGGAGAGCTGACACAATGCTCGCCTGTTATCTTTGGCTCATTTCATTCTGCCAATCAAAAGAAGCGTACAGTGCATTTCTTAAACAATACAAATACAGTCTCCAGACAGACAACACATAGAAATGTGCTTGAGGATTAGCAGCAGTCAATGGACAATTAGTCTCCCTCAAGACTGACATTCATCTTGGTAAAAAAAAACTAACTGATATCTACAGGTATAAGCCTATATGCCACATGTAGCCTATATAATGGCTCATTTTTCAATGAGGTTCAAGCCTTCTTTAAGAAAAACTCTATTGGGATAAAGATTGTGATAGAAGTCTTTTCTAGCCTCATCCAATTCCCCTCAGAGAAAGAAGAAGGGATTTTGATTAGAAGAGCACTGTACCGTGGCAGTGATAGATCAAAAGTAAAGGTTCTATCCATATGGAACCTTTCTTGTCACCACAGTATAACATATCGGTTTTACCTGGAATAAAGGTTGTACTGTATATAGCATTAAATGGTTTTATATTGTAATAAAAAAGGATTCTAAAACAGGTCGTTCTAACCAACCATTACATTTCCAATGTGTTATTTATCCTCCAATAAATCACAGCAATAATTCAGAACTAAATATAATTTATTGTACTTCAGCTAAACCTAGAGAGACTTCAAGTGAGAAGGTTTCTGTTTGTATCTAGTAACAGAGGTTATATCTGTGTAGTTGGTCTATGGATATGTAATAGAATATAGATTTAACTTTCTACTGGGACAAACCCACATGGATTTAGTCAAACATGGACTTCAAGACTTCAAATTTAAATAGTACATCTATACAAATATAAGTGGATCCATGTCCGATGGGCACATTCTCAACCTGTATGTCTTTGCGGTAACATTTTCTTCCATTGCCTTAAATGCAGCACACTCACATCTGCATGACATGGGTACAGTGGTGTCATCCATGATGAAAGGAATGCCTGCTGCCTCTCGGACACTCAGACAGTCATCCTGTCCTCTTGACAGTGTGAACAAGCCCCCCCCACCTTTCCTGCCCGCAGACCACACACACACACACACCACCCATCCACATCACATTAGTAAATATTTGATCTTTCTACTCCGAGAACCAGCACCAGAATTGCATGCAATTTATATAATGATGCTCTACTCCTGAACCAAAACACATTCAGAAACACTCTCTCTCTATCTCACTTTTTTATACTCTCTCTTTCCAGGCTTTTTTTGTATTTTTTGTATTTTTATTATGGCCCTTATCAGCCAGGGTGTTTCTAGGGGACGCAGTGAACCATATCGTTTCTCCAGAGTCTGGGTGACGGGGCTTTAGTGAAAGGAGGGGATTATGTCTGCCAATCAGAGGGGCTGCTGGGATGCCTGGGTGTCAAGGAAACAATGTGTAATCCTCCCAAGCAGCGCAGGCCAGCTGCAAGTACCTTCATTAGATCCCAACGGGAGCCACACACAACAGGTACACCAGGCCACTCTTTATGTCCCTGTCATACAAACACTGTATATCAACCAACTGAATATATACATGGGGGGTGAGGTTTGTGTGTTATTGTATGAGATATGTTATTCAAGTTCTTTGGACTTACTTGTTCATGGTCATGTGTTTACTGCTCATGCAAAGCACTGTGGTGCATACAGTCTACACTGTCAAAAAATGCCATACTTGTAATCACTTAATATGTTTAGGTGACCTAGGTTCATATTAGCAAAAGGTCATATCCATTAGGGCTTGGATAATAATTGTAAAAATTCACTTAACTATGAAAAATTGACGTTATTGTCCCCCAGTCTCTGAAGAAAATATTTAATAAGAAGGGGAAATAAGTAATCAAAATGTTGGACTGCCGCCTCGAGCTAGCTATTGATTTTCTGAATGGAGGCCTACAGAGTCATGTCTGTGTGTAGGGAGAAGGGGGGCATGGCAACAGCAGCAACCAGATCAACATCAAGACCATATCTACTGGACAATGGGAAACATGATGATGAACACACTCCCAGAGAACGTGAGGAAATCTCAAAGAGAGAACACGCCTTGACCTTGATAGAATTTTAAGACTAACACTTAATAACAAAACAGCCCCTCAATAAGTGGGTCTCTTATCAGGACCCACTTATTGTGCTGTACAGTGAATGGAGTTAGAATGTGTTCACCCGGTCAGATGGGAAGCAGCTATTACAGTAGGGAGCTCTCCATGGTGCTGAAAAACATGCTTGTGGCACTATAACTGAAAATGTTATCACTGCCAAGGGTCTATTGATTATTTGTTTTAAATAGGTAGCGAACAGATTCATTTATTTTGGACCTCAAAGAGTCCAAAATAATTTCTAATGAGGTCTAATGACCTTATTATTGCAGTGGTGGATGCAGGACACAGAAACAACGGGTATACAAATGTATAGTCTTACAATATTTATAGGGAAACAAAAGCAGCAAAACTCTGTTGGAGCAGTAAATAGCCTCTGGATCAGATCTCCTCTTCTGCTGAGAGAGTAGAGAGCATCAAACACACCGTCTCCAGCTCCGGTTCCAAACCTGGAGGTTCTTACATCAGCATAACTCCGCAGTGCTGGAAAGTGATTGCTTTGCCAGGTGTGTGATTGTATTCAGTCTATCCTTAAGGGGCAGATCTGTCTGGTCAATCAAATAGGGGGTGCAGAGTGAGGGATACGAGGGTGTGTGAGTGTGTGTATGAGAAAGAACAAGTGTGTGTGATGGTGTGTGTGTGTGAGTGTGCTCTCTAGGACCCATAGCATGAGTTCTTCACAAAACAGAAAGTCATCTTCCCACTCAACTCAACAGGAATTCCAGTGAGAGAGAGAGATGGATAAAGAGAGCAAGACAGTCTATGAGAGAAAGAGAGGGGGAGAGAGAGAACGGGCAAAGAGAAAAAAGAATAAGAATAAGAGGAATTCCAGTCCTAAAGAGAGATGGACAAAGAGAGAGGCGGGAAGTAAGTGAGAGAGAGTGAGAGCGAGAGGGAAAGAGATCAGAGAGATAGCGAAAAGATGGAAAAGAACTGGTATGGGATTGGCGATAACAAGGCAATCTCACACATGGTTTCACGTGGGATGGGAATGGGCCTCAAAAGACAAACACAACATCTTCATGTCAATCACCACCTAGTCGAAAAGGAGTGAGACATGCCTTCATCGTTTTAGTGAATTGTAGCATTTTGCTTAAATTCTAAAGAGAATCTGGTAGCTTCAGATAAGAACAACAAATGGATAGTGATTTGGTTACTATTGTTACGCTAAAGAAAAAATACATTTCTATTCATTTGTTTTCATAAGTGTCCTCTCAACAAACCTTGACGATTGCAAAAAAAAAACATCTACTTCCCCACTCAACATACGCCATTACTCAAACTCACTCTCATTCATTATAGACGCCCAATACAAAAAGCTAGACATGCACTGTGATGAATTCTCCTCCCATTAAAGAAAACACTGTGAGGCATCTATCCATCTCCTTTATCAAGCTTGTCTCAAATGAATGAAAGAAAAGTTGTGCAAAATTAAAACAATCCATTGTGCCGCGGAACAGAGGGGGGTTCCCTGAGGGACAGTCTGAGCCCTTTTTCCAAAACCAAACCAAACAAAAATGTGAAATGTTACAATTGACAATCAGCTGGGTAATGATATTTCACTTTGGCGACGCTCTCATCCTACAAAGCAACATCACTGTCACTGTGCGCTCTGCAGACCCAGAGAGGGAGGGAGGGACAGGGAACGACAGTGTGCCGTAAAGGGGAAACAGAGAGGGAGAGAAGCAGGAAAGAGGGATGAAGAAGACGGAGGGAGAACGAGGGAGAGAGACACGCCGGCTGAGAGAAAGCTAGAGAGAGAGAAAGAAGGAGAGAGATACAAAAAGGAGACAGATGGACATGAAAAAAAGATAACTGATATGCGGAGGATAGAGAGAAGCAAAGAGAGATAAAAAAAAGAAAAGAAAATCCAGACAGATGAACAGATAGCAAGCTGGTGGCTGTCAACAAAGGGAGAAGACGGTACACAAAGAGCTCAAATAACCATCCATGTTGGCACCAAACACTTTATGAAAAGGACATCCCATTTCAAGGCCATATCCGTTCTAAACGAATCTCTCTCGGCCAGTCTAGAAGACGTTTCCCTGTCATAAAGGTACCGCATGAGGAAAAGAGGAAGTGTTTACCAGGATCATGTGACCGGTGGATATGTCCATGTTGGAGGGGACGGGCTCCTCGCACCAGGAGGAGGTGCTGCTGCGGGCCGAGGGGCTGCCGGCCGGCCCGTCACTGAACTGGGACGACACGCTGTTGAGGCGCGAGTGACGCCGCGTCTCCAGGCGCGTCTCCGGGCGCTCCACGCGCTCTGAGGTCCGCACCGCCATGCGCTGGCGACAGAGCTCCTGGGGGAGGGGGGAGGAGGGAGGGGGGAGGGGGGAGGAGGGAGAGGGGAGGGGTTGGTAACGGTTTAGGAGCACCTGCCAGACCTCTTTGGTCAGTCAAGACTGTGAGCATGGGGGGATTCTTAGATTTCTGGTTTAGTTTTGGGACCTTTCCATCGTAATCCTTTAGATAAAACAGGCAAACAGGTGGACTATAGGTACCATTGTAACGATAGCATTTACAAGTACAATAAACATCCATGAGGTGACGCTATTCTGTGAACGCTAAAACAAACTGACTATTCAAATTAAAAGAAAAATCTTTTTTTTTTTGTATTTTCGAGGAGGACTGCAATTATAATTTTTGGACATTGTGTTTCATTAATGAGAGTAACAGCCAAGACAGAACACGAAACCTGGAAGCACGCGTTCAAAAGACCACGCACGTGTTGAGATGCCTTACATTTCTGCTCCGTCTCTCAAAGAGATTAAAACATTACAGGGAATCAATACTTTAATCCAATGGGATCTTTTTAACTCTGCCCACAGCTACCCTACAGTACAGCTACAAAGCTACTAGGAGATGAAAGGCTGGATATTCTCTTCACCAGGACAGTTTTACTCTGGCATCTGGACTCATATCGTATGTCTGTTTCTCCTTTTATTCGGTGGCAATGCATGAAACAAGACCCCTGCATCGCTGGGAGAATATCGCTCCCCTCCAAATGATTCTGCTTTTCTCCCATCATGCCCCTGTGCACAGACGCCCCATTACGGATTCTGAGCTGGGCGTTATCTAGCCAGCCAGTCATTTTCTACCCCAATCAAAAAAAAAAGAGAAAGAGAAACGAGGGAAGAAGAAAAACCCCCATCTCTCATTGTTTGAAGGGTGCAATCTTATCAAATCCCATACTCCCTCCCCTCCCTCCCACCCACACACATAAACACACACGTAAGCACACACAGAGAAACACCAGCACAAGTGCAGAAGGACACACACACACCGATCCCCCCCAGCTGATAATGTCAGCCTTATCTCCGACGAGGATATTTCACCATTACAGACGTAGGGATCAGCTGGCTCTACCGTGTATGGCTCAGGCTGGAAAACCAGTCCAGACAAAGACACACATATCTCCATACCCAATTAATAACCAGGGGAGTAGAGTCGGACGGAGACTAAAACCATCTCCTGCATCGCGTGTACTATCTCCTGATCTACGGCTTCATAGGGATATATTTCATTCATAGGGGATCCATCCCTGTAAGCTGTGACGGGGGCCGGTCTGTATATTGTATGAAGCCTTGATCATCAGCCTGCAGACATCCCATGGGTTACGGCCCCCAGCCTAATATACAGCTCCCACCAAATTATTTATCCTGTGTCTCTTGCATCTCTACACCTCAGTCAAGCTCAGAGTAGAGTGACCAAGATAGATGAGGAGGTTCTGACTGCCTCAAGCATTTAAGACTTGGGACTACATATACAGTACAGCGTCTCCATCACAAAACCCACTGGTACATTCTCCAGTTGATCATGTAATGAGCCACAGTGCAGTGGTTTCCAGAGGCAGTCTATGTGATATGCAATCATTATTAGACAGTTGTCACTTATGTGTTGTAAAACACTGGAATGATTACATGACTGCATACAGTGAAGTAGCAGACTCCTAATGTGATGTACTGTATCTTTCAACGGCAAAAGGGGGAGGGAGTGCTGTACAACCAACCCTCAACCCCCCCCCCCCCCCCCCCCCCCCCCCACACACACACACAGGGGATGGAGCAAGAAGAGACCAAAGAAGTCCAAAATAGGAGTAGAGATTGGTGGCTCGTCCACACAGTACAAAAGCCCCTTTTAGTAGTGCAATGAGAAAGAGTGAGTCTACGTTCTCTTTGCTCCCTGACTGCATCGTTAGCTGTTAGTGTTCATGTCAGTAGTGACATAATAATAATAATATTGACATGAGAGCTAATACGCCACAGCATGCAATGTTGGAAATAGGGCAATCACACTTGAATGTCTATAATATAGGTAACATACATCAATGATATATATTCATGGCATACCGTATATAAAAGAAAATATGAGAAATTGAAATGAAGAAAACTAATTTGCTCTCTCGATCACCCCAGTGTACATCCCCACATCTATACGGGAAGGCAACCGTGCGGGGAGCTGATTAAATATTGAGAGCGTTAACATGGCGGGCAGGTCTGCTCTGAGTGCCTTGCCGGGCCCCAGCTGAGCCCCTGTCGCTAAATCAATATGGCCCCGCTGCCTGGCCCCGCTGCCTGGCCCCGCCCCACTGGCCCCGCCACGCTGGCCCTGGAGGAATGGAGGAGAGAGGTCAGCCTGTAACCTGCTCCCTCAGCCTGCTAACAGCCTGCTTCCAGCTTGCCAACCAGGCACCTTTCCTACCGCTCACAGCATACGTGCGTTTGTGTATTTTCAGGATGGTACACGTGCTCTAGCGAGGAGGACCGGAATTTACTGTATTTTTCCTATATAAATAGCTCAACTGCATTTATGAGAATATACAGCCCTCGGATGATTAAATGAAATGAAATCAAACGGTAGGTTCTTCTTAGAAGTCCATTAAATCAAAATACCACACACACACTTAACACACGCTGAGGCTAACTGGAGATGCTCGCTCTCCCAGAGAGAGAGCGGGGTGACCTTCCACATGACGCGATGGTAGGGGGGCAGGACTCTTACCTGATAGGTTGCGGTGGCATCGGCGCCGGTGTCAGTCCCAAGGCTGACCAGCTTCTCCTTCATTTGGAGGTGGGAGCGCTGACGGAGGAAGAAGAGGGCTCCAGAGGAGACCAGCACGCCCAGGATGAAGAGCATGGAGAGGACGCTGAGGACCAGGAACTGGCCTGACTCCACCCTGGTCTCCTTCACCACAGGGATCTGGGTCAGACTGCCCCTCTGGAGGAACACAGACACGCGTTTGTTAGGATTTTTGGATGGATAATGGTAGATAGAGAGGTAGGAATGGCCTGACTCTAGGCAGCCTACAGAGAGTTTGTTAATTCAGTTGGTCCATAAAAGGCTGATGCACTGTATCTCAGTGTTACTGAACAACTACTGTATATATAAATAAGAGGACATAGGTCAATTCAAACTCATACACACACTCTAACAACCACTGACCACGAGGCTTGAAACAGTAAACGAGTTCAGAAAACAAGTTAAACATAAAAAAAAAAAAATTGATTTATGAAAAAAATTGAAATTCTAAAACAAAACTGCCAATTGTTTCATCAAACAATAAAGCCTTTCTTTGCATTTTGGTCCCATTGTGGTCCTTCCTGGTCTATCCTTTACCTACACCCACTCTCCTCCCACAACCATCGCCTTTCCGGCCCACTCATTAGCTAGAGCTAATAGCAGTTTTACAATGGGCATTCAATCCCACTCCTTCCTTATTATCCGCCCCTGTCCAGCACCAGTCGACACACTGGGTGGGTCTATACACCCATATTTACGACCCATTCTGTCTTGGCATCGGCTGGCATGCCACTGAGCAGTTACAGGAGGTTTGGACACTAAAAGCTTGTCACTAATTAGCCTCTCTTGTCTTGAGTTTGGCTGGATTAGAGGTCTGGCTCCACCCCCACCCAGCTAATTGTTAAAGTGGGAAGGTTTGAAAGACAGTGTGTGTGTCGGGAATAGAGGGGGGGGCGGTCCCGATTTAGGCCTAAAACCCAGAGCCAGTGTACTAGAGTGGGGATTGTCAGTGATGTTAACCCCCCCCCTCCAGCACCCCACCTCAGATAGCTAAGGCTAAGCCCCTGAGTATGGTGAGGTATTGTCCTGTGCTAGGGCCCCTGTGTAGGTTAGATAGCTGCTTCTCAGTGGGCTTTAGCACTACTAGACAGAGGGACTGAAATGTGTGTGAAAGACTGGATTATCGGCCTTACAATCAGTCTGTTCCCACATATTTGTGCATTCTAATCACCTGAATGTGAAATAACAACGTACCAAATTTACAACAGACATGCAAATCATCATTCTTTACATGAGTGCTGAAGGATGAAGTAAAACATTACAATAAGTGCTCCGAATTCCGTTTTTACACTATACAAAGTAATTTACTGTCAATAACGTTCAATGTTTAACCTTCCGTTATTGTATGAAGGCTGAGGTCACCTAGACATGTAAACAGTGATTACCATGTTGGTTTGATAACAGTCTCGCCTGATCACAACAGCTCTGGCCCCCTGACTGACAGCCTCAATCAACTCCCGAGATGCTCAACAACAACCAGAGGTCTGGAGGGTCTCTTGTTGAAACCCCGGTAAATGAGACCAAAAGAAAGAAAGAGGAAGAGAGAGAGGGAGGGAGAGGAAGGGGGGGAGGGGGGGAGGGAGGGAGGGAGGGAGGGAGGGAGGGAGGGAGGGAGGGAGGGAGGGAGGGAGGGAGGGAGGGAGGGAGGGAGGGAGGGAGGGAGGGAGGGAGGGAGGGAGAGAGAGAGAGAGAGAGAGAGAGAGAGAGAGAGAGAGAGAGAGAGAGAGAGAGAGAGAGAGAAGAAAGAAAGAAAGATTTGGTGATGTTACGAAGTTCTCTCATTCAATGAACATTGGCAAATTTTGCAATGTTTAATGATGAAACAGACCAATTTCCTGCCCTGATGCTTTCCAAAGATAAACACATGTAAACTCACACCAGCCTCTAAGAAAACCCATTAAAATAAATTGCAATTTGTTGGTAAAGTGTATTTTTGTTCTATGAAAGTTTGGAGAAAGAAAGGAGATTACAATAAAGTATTTTTTCCATGTGGTAAATATGTATGATTTATTACTCTAATTAATTTCTAATATATCCTCAGATATATCCAGAAATGAAACATTAACATAATGGCTTAAAAAAAGACTTATTTACCTCTGCATTGATATAACATAATTATACCATATATAAATCACTTAGTATTATGTTGTACTGTATTTAATGAATGGCTTGAAATTAGTGTTATGGATTCAGTTAGAAATTATCACTACATGCTATTTCCTCTGCGCCATAACCTTTCATGTGTCAGAGAGGAAGAAATTGGTTTGATGGTTAAAATTGTATGCAGACAAAGAAAAAGTGAGATTAGGAAAAGAGAGAAAAAGACAGAGAAAGACATTAGAGAGAATCAAAATTTCTCTGAACATACAGTAATTGGACTTGCAAATTGACAATTAATTTGAGACAACGTACACAGAATTATAACTAATGAAAGAGCAGTACACTCAAAGATACATTTGATACATTTTGATAGAAATGTTTTTGCATACAAATATATTGATATTTATTATTACCTTCATCCTACATATATTTATTTTCACCAAATTTAAGTCCAACTAACGGGTAGATAATAAACAATCGTTTGCTAATTGTAATGACCAATCTCTGAATGAGTAAGGTAAGATACCTTTTTGCCTATTTAGTTGTACACTCTAAGAAATACTAAACACTTTCCAAAATTCTGGGTGATGGCAGAAAATGTGATGTGTTCCACAGACTGCTAACACCAATGGTTTCAATCCTAATAATTTCTCAACACTTATGGAATTTGTCAATTTAGATGAGAGACACATATCTTGTGACTGCTAACGTATTGGATCAAATATTAAGAGGATGGTCGATTAAGTATTTATACCCTTTTATTTTCTCATTTTTTCCTGCCTTTTTCTCTCTCTCTTTCTCTCATTCCCATTTCCTCAAACCCTTCTTTCTCCTTCTCTCTCTCTCTCTCTCTCTCTCTCTCTCTCTTTCTCTCTATTGGATGAGCAAATCTCAGAAAAAGACAAAGGGCAGATGGATTTCGGTGGCTGTGGCTTATTCAAATGATTGAGTTAAGGTCACAGTGTGAGAGGCCAAAGGGGTGGTCGGCTGTCCATTCAGCCTCATATCACAATACCTTCAAGAAGTGATCCCCCCCCCCCCCCCAAACACACCAGAACCAAAAACCCAACAACCCCCATCTTGATAAATAATCATTTCTTTTTTTTCTATACAATGTTCATAACGGGCATCTAATATCCTACTTGTTCTGAAAGTTGATTGTTTGCCACCATCATTATTTTATTGTCTTACATTGCCTTTCTCTATTTTGTAAATACTTACATTCCAATTGAATATTTAAGCTACATAATATTTAAGATTAGATTCCACAATTTTATTTGTATTTCATCATACGTGTTAGTTTTTTTGCCACTTAAAAAATCCTCTACATCATTCAATAAAATGTCATGGGCCTATACATTGTTGCTAGAATTTGGCATTAGTCAACTTGTGGACCCTGGTAAAATAAAGAAAATATTACTTCAAATCAAGTATGCTATGTAAAATATAATTTTGCACTCAATTGAAGTCAAACTCCTCCCTGTGATGGGCATAGATCCTTGGTAAAACTCCAAAGTATCCTTTAGTCTTCATATCAGAATGAGTCCTGAACAAAAACTTCAGCAGACAGATGTGCTGGTTGGAGACTAGTCTACAGGACTCAACTAGCCCTGCTTTTCCCCGCAATGTTTATGCAAGTAGTTTCTTATTGCTGATACAGAAAAGGACCCCAAAATATGGATATTTTTTTACATTGCCTATCCCGACGGCAAGTGGCATCCACGGTGCCTCGTGTCTCGACATTGGGCCGGTATAAACAGACAAACTGCTAACCAAGAAATGGCAAGAAATCTGAATGACAAACGTGCCTAAAATATATATTGTTTTCCAGCACATGCAATAAATGGACAAGTCTAACGACAAACAAGATATTTAAGCAATTTGCCGCATTGCAATCTTGCTCGATCGAAAATACATAATGATTCCCGGCACGAGTATAATTACCTAAATCCATGTTGAGTCGGGGGTCAGATGGTTGGCAGTGTATAGAAGAGGGTTTATCTTGTATTCCAGTGGGCATACTAAGACAGTGGAAACCGCAGCTCCCAAACCGCAAACCCCAGACCAAACTGCGTCCTGGCCGCCCACTCAATCCGCTCCCCAAAAGTTCCCCGGCCAGTGTCCCGCGCGCCTCCAGCGCAACAAAAGACAGTGCCTTCAAATGCTTCGAAACGAAGATGGAGAATAATAAAAAAAAGCGAAGAAAATAAAAAGGAGGAGAATGTGGGATATGCCCGTCTGATTTTCCGAGCCTCGCAAGAATGTGCCTAGCGAGTCCTTTCAGTGCTTCTATGCCAATGAAAAGCGAGGGGGGACTGGTTGTTTTTTTTGCGATCATTTAGAGCTAGGCTGAGCCCCTCCTTTTATTTAGCTGCTCTAGAGTCCCTGTCTGTTGCACATGTCATATCCACTGGTTGCTATAGTGATGCCTCCACATGTTGTCGACAGTGAATGTTCAAGGAGGGTTGCTTGGCTAATAGGCTTGTGGACTGAGGGGGCACATGAATGGACATCAGGCTAGTCACTCATTTGTTAAGCTACTTGGGGTCTCAGTGCCCTGTGTGTGAATTAGTGTTTTGAAGCTCCATTTTCCTATAGCTGCCTCTCTATCTGAATTCATTTCATGAATATAAAAGGAGGTATGAAGAATCAATGAATATTCATGAAAAAGACAGGCTACTCCTTATTAAGTATAACTTTTTTATTTATCACTTTCTATTTGATATATCCGTTCAGATTAGAAGCAGGGAAGGGGGGGTTGCAAGGGGAGGGGGGGCTTTCTCCTTCAATGAGAAAGTACCAAATTAAACACAAAATTCTCTTATTATTTTAAGGCAGACCATCAAGGACAGAGGGAAAGTCAAGGAAAGTTTGATATTAAGACAAAATCCCTTAAAACTCTTAATTAGTTATCAGGCAGGGAAAATGATCTTATGGCAGGCAACAGCTGCACTAAGCAGGGAGAGAGGAGGATTATAGAAAACAGGGGGGAAAGAGAGAAAGGGGCGTGAAGAAAGACAGAGGAGGTGGAGGGGTGGAGGAGGGGGAGCGT
Source organism: Osmerus mordax (assembly GCF_038355195.1). Taxonomy (NCBI): domain Eukaryota; kingdom Metazoa; phylum Chordata; class Actinopteri; order Osmeriformes; family Osmeridae; genus Osmerus; species Osmerus mordax. Next base: position 9,455,103 of record NC_090064.1, read on the forward strand.
CCTGTCAAATGCAGATGACGAGTCTGGGAGGGGGGGTGATTCAGAACGAGATGGAGGGGGCTCTCCAGTTTATTTATTTTTTCTATTCAAAGCCCCCCCCACCCCCCCACCTCCTCTTTCTCCATTGTCTCCATGTGTGACAGCTGGAGTTGGCACTGTGAAGGGGAGGACAAAACCTGCAGCCCCCTGTCTCTCTGTCCACTGCTGTTCACCGCACAGGGGGAGCCGCGTCGCACTGTGGAGCCCGCCAGAGATGCTGCTCACAGGACAGCTCACACTGGCCAAGAAGAGGAGCAGAATAGCTCCAGTCTCCGAGCTCTAATCAAACAGCAACTGGAGTTTCCTGATCCACATCACGCAATCACAAGGTGTTTTCACCAAAACCTCTGTCAAAGGTTGTAAGAACAAACACAAATAGTCCTTCATTTTTTTTGGTCTTGGTTTTGGTGGTGAACACAATCCCCAAGGAACACAGGGGAAAACCTCAACATCTAAAGACAAACTAGTCTCCCAACACAAAATAAGAATCTATTGCCTTTTACATCTGCGCAGAACTGAAAGGACCCTTGTAATTCCTTGTTTAACATAAACACATTATACTGTATTTGGAAAACTGAGTGGAGTGAGTGGTCATCCACCAAACAAGACCAAACTAAAAACAAAAAAATTATAATTAACTAAATGTGCCCAGAACAACCCAATAAGCCAATCTTCACCCAAACAAGTGGGTCCGTGTTGATGGCTCATGACTGGATGAAAGACAGTCATGATTCAGGCAATGGCAAGCCCCATAACAAGGTGCTTTACCACCTAGAAAGAGTAGAAAGTGACCAAGACACTTTGTACTCTTTTAATGTATTTATATTTTCCTTTTTTCACACTCTTTCTACAATGCTGTGCACACTAAATTGCACAACTTCTGATGCATTTCGTGGAGACATCAAAAGACTACCGCTAACAGTCGGGGTGCCAGGAAGTTGTCACGCCCCAGAATCTGTTAATTCAAAACTCTCCCAGCCTGATCCTGCCTCAGAACTTACTCTCAAAGTTTATCATGGTCCGACAGAATGAACCGTGTATCCGTCTGCCATGTGTTCTGTATCTGTCCACGATGCCGCTGGAATTTCCAAACAAACTGAAATGAAATGACAACACATCAAGTAGAGGGTGTCCTGTCTTCTCTAGGACTAATTCTCTGACAGTTTTATCGTACGCATGCTGTATTTCACTGTGAGTCCTGAGAAGGCTTTATCTCTCCTTCACCAAACTGTCCCTCTGTTTGTTACAATGGCACCGTTATATGTTTCTAATAAAAAAAGGAAGGGTAGAGCATATTTGAACAAAGAGTGTGGAGTATGACACTCTTCACACTGTTATCCTCGGGGACAGACAGGGAGGGCGTGTTAAACAAATGTCAGGATCAAGTGTACGGCCTGAGATAGAAGTGAAAACTCCAGTGTGTGTGTTTGTGTGCGTGTGTGTGTGCGTGTGTGTGTGTGCAATTTATGCAATTTGTGTATCAGCCCATGCACACCTCCAAGTGTGTATATGCAGTGTGTATGCAGTTTATTTGTGTGTGTGTGTGTGTGTGTGTGTGTGTGTGTGTGTGTGTGTGTGTGCATGCATTTGTGTGTCTGTGTACTGTATGTATGCCTAATCCAGACAGCAGAGAGTGGGCATTGAAACCTCAGGCCCTGTAATATAATTGCGTAAACAGCAGATAAAGACAGACAACGCAGAGAGGAAGCCTGATGAAAGGTGCTGGTGCACATCCCAATCCCAGCATAATGACATCAGATTAGACTAATGCATTTACACTGCCACTGCACTGCAATACAGCACCCCCTACACAAGACAACCACCCGATGTATCCTCTAAGATATACACATGCATGTGGCTTGACACCCAAATAGTAGGATTCTGGGGTCTTTGAAACTGGGGGAGGGCTGTGTGTGTGAGAGAGGGGGGGTCAATTATTTAACAACAGGGAAACAGTTGTTGTGTGCAACATGCGGCAAAGGTGCTGCCAGATTAAAACAAATCTGTAATAGGGATAAATATTTGTGCAGAACAAAATGCTTTGTGGGGCTGTTTAAAAAACAATTCTGATACAGCAGCTGTTACTGTTTTTGACACTGCAGAAAAAAAGTGAAAACATTGATTTTCATCTGGCTTTTAAAACCAGTACTTTACAGTAATATAAAGTAAACACAAATCTGTTCTTTTTTCATTTATTTAAATATCTAATTAATCCAGATTATTTGGAATTATACTCTTTAGATTTAGAAGAAAACATAGATTTTTGTGGTACTGCAACATCACATAACACACTCATTTCAAATAAAGAACTTAAAAATCAAACTAGAAAGAACACACAAACCATGCAATGCCATCTGGATTCTGGCTCTGTCTCTCTCTCTCTCTCTCTCTCTCTCTCTCTCTCTCTCTCTCTCTCTCTCTCTCTCTCTTTCTCTCTTTCACTTTCTCTCTCTCACTCACTCTCTGTCTTTCTCTCTCATCATTTAGAACCAAATTATTCCGAGCACACACACACTTGAGGAATGCAAATTTGGCTAGCAAACTACCCTGATGGATGATGTTCAAAGACACACACAAACACACACAGAGAAAGGTCCCGTTTCTGTGTTGTACTGCAAACATCTGAATCGCTGTGTCTGTTTCATGTTCAATCCCCGGATGAGGAAAAAAAAGCCCATTCCAACCAAATGTGTGTCAACCATGTCATTCTGGTGTTCTAGGCAGATTAGCTTGTTCAAATAAGCCTCCTACTTGTGTGATTCTCAACCCATGCATGGCCCGAGCCAAGTGGTTCAAATCTGTAAGCAAGCTGTTGATCAAGGTAAACGCTATGGCTGTCATCTCAGCTGTATGTTAAGCACACAGAGTAACCCACGCACAAATTCGCAACAATAGTATGCTCCAGAAACACAGAGAGCGCTCATGGCATCTTAGCTGGCAGTATGAAAACGCACCAGAACTGAGGAAGAGAGAAAATGGGTTTAGGATGGGGAATCCTGGCATATGAGGACGTTGATGTATCGACGCGATTTTTTGGTTTTGCGGAATACGGACTAAACTGGTGTGTTTTCGTGGCGTGTGAACACCGGTGTTTGTATGCAGTATGTGTGTGTTTGAGAGTGTGTGTACTGTACAGTATATAGTAGGAAGCTCAGATGATAAAGATGTTACTTTCTCCATACCATAATTGGTTGAGTGAGAACTGTGAACTGTTTTCTGAATCAGATTTAATCCCTCTATAAACCATGTTTGATTGCATTTCATTCCTGTATAATGTGTGGGGAAAGGAACTATTTCTCTTGATAAAGCCACCTGTGCCATCTCTGACACAGAGAATGATTTTCATGTTATGCTTCATACCCCCCCCAAAACGCTGAAAACAATTACTGTAAGTAGCACTTATGAAGGAACAATTAAAGTTAAGCCAACAGCTGTCAGTGGAGGTGTTTGCCTAGTAACTGTGAGTCAATCCAAATTACAGTTGGTTCTGATTACATTCCTCCCTGGGGAAACACCAAGACTGATTTCAGGAGAGTAATGACTTTTCAATGAAGTTAACAGTAAGGATGTTATCATGACAGAGCTTACTGAAATTCAATATCATACTCAAAAAGCAAACATACAAGTTCCCAAATGTAATTTGCCAAAGTTCATAAAGAAAACACTTCAATCAGTTCATTCCATTGAGAACTCTCAAGATCATGGGTGTGATTCAGCACTTCTCTGTGGAAGATAGGAAAAGGTTAAAAACTAAATAGTGGGACACCCTGACATTCCAAAGACAACACTTTAATTGTTTTGTTTCAGTGAAACTCTCTTTACTTTTAGACCATCATCTTCTCTGCTAGCTTCTTATCTCAAAGAGAGAAAAGAAAGAGAGAGAGAGGGAGAGAGAGAGAGAGAGAGAGAGAGAGAGAAAGAGAGATAAAACCACAATTAATTTGGAAAGCAGGAGCCATTTCAGACAATACTTGAAGTCACACATGAGTGATGGCGGGGATATAGGTGTGTATGCTCTGTGGAACAACAGAGGTTGTCGGAGGTAGCATTCATAATTGAAAGCCCAGTCACAGGGGATCTAGCTTGCTGCCAGCCTCTGATACCCAGTCTGACAGGAGAGGGACAAAGACAGGACAGGCTTCACAGGACCGTGCAGACTACTGACTTCATGACTTCAATACCGAGCCTGACGTTTCGTCGCTGTGTAAAAAGTTTATATTTCAGTTCAGGGTTCTCATGGTGCTAGTGTGTTATGTGCTTGCAAAATCAGTGTTTAACATTTATTTACCTTAATGTGACCCTAAACGTGGACAGCAGTAGTCTTTCAGAGGATTAAACAGGGCTTACTGTTAACTACAAACTAACAGGAGATGCCTACAGAACATAATAGTTCTATTTTACCAGCTAACTTATTAACTTGCTGCAGCGAGCCTTAGCTCTGATTATGGTGATTGAGTGTGTGGTCTTATAAAGTGCAAGGTATGCCCCCCCCCCAAGTATTGCTGTCAGTGATCACCCAATGCCACCCCAAACAGCTGTCCCATAATGTGCAGGTGCGTGTGCTTGTGGTGTAGTGGGGTCAGTGAGAGTACGGCAGCTGGACACACGCATCGGCCCCATTTTGCGAAACTGTTCTTCTCATGTCTTCCCTTGCCTCCCTTCATCCCTCTGGGCCCCTGGGCTCCCCTTACACCCTTCTCCTGTTCCATCCCCTTGATCCTGTGTTGTGGGGTTTGGGGGGCGAACGGACTGGATTTGTCCTCGCCACGATCCCACCAGGAGAGACTTGGCCGTGGCCGTGGAACGGACCTCAGGCGGTTGCTCTGATTTTGGCGATTAATTACCGTTAAACTGGCTGGCCACTGCCAATGATAATGAGGCCGAGCCAATCAACTGGGGACAGTCCCCCCCCCCTTACCATCCCAGCCTCGCTTGCATCTCGCCGCTGAACCAAACCCCTGACACTCTCCTCCTCCGCCGGCGCTGTGCGGGCACACGCTACGCCTCGCTATCTGCGGCTCACACAGCTTAAAAAGGCTAGTCTGGCCCGGAGCGAAAAAACAGTAGCGGCGCTCGTCTGAAAACCTCAGTGAATTCCTAATGAGACTCATTCTACCGCATGCCTGGAACACCAGCTAGGCTGTTTTGTTTTCATGTCTCGCCTCCTTCTCCTCTCCTCTCCTCGCCTACCCTCCCCAAACACATTCACTCATCGCAACACATATGCACACACACGCTTCAGACACAGAAACCCACGTAACAAAAACACACTGCAGACATGAACACACTGTCAGCACAATGCATAGCTGATCAAATATTCTAAAGGCAAATTTAATTATGATTTATGTCTTCTTTTTTTTCTTTTTTTGCTCTGTAACATAATCACATGTTGAGGACTCATTATTGTAAACACATATAATCAATCTTCCCATTTTATCCAGTAAACATCATTATACCCTAGGATTTTTTTGGAAAGCTCCAACATATTTTTCCAACGTTAAAATGTGGTCGTACATGATTGCCTGTGTATCTGTGTGTGTGCATGGACATCCACTCTCATTTTTATCTCAAAATGGTGTTGTGGAATAAACCGAGCCAGTGCATGCACGACATGCAGAGTCACACAATATGAAGGCAAGAAGGTACCGTACTGAAAACCTGGCACTTGTAATAGACTGTCCATGTTTGTGAGTCCATGTGTACGTGCATAGTATAGGCTCCAGTGCGCGTGCGTTTTCCCGTGGTAACTCGGATCGTTTTGAGGGCGTTGGGTAAGAGTGTGAAGCCGCTTCCTCTGTCTCCCTCCCCGCTCCCCTGGATTTACATTTTACATTTACATTTAGTCATTTAGCAGACGCTCTTATCCAGAGCGACTTACAGTAAGTACAGGGAGATTCAAGTAGGGCAAGTAGGGTGAAGTGCCTTGCCCAAGGACACAACGTCAGTTGGCATGACCGGGAATCGAACTGGCAACCTTCGGATTACTAGCCCGACTCCCTCACCGCTCAGCCAACTGACTCCCAGGATACTGTGTGCCATGGCAGGGAGCAGCAGACCCGCTCCCCTGGATACTGTGTGCCATGGCAGGGAGCAGCAGACCCGCTCCCCTGGATACTGTGTGCCATGGCAGGGAGCAGCAGACCCGCTCCCCTGGATACTGTGTGCCATGGCAGGGAGCAGCAGACCCGCTCCCCTGGATACTGTGTGCCATGGCAGGGAGCAGCAGACCCGCTCCCACCACCCCATCACACTGCCTTTCAGCACCGTCCAAAACACCCAGACGCCACACCCACTCACCATTATGATCTGGAGGGCATTTTCAACTCTATCCTGACCCCTCAACTAGGCTCCTCTGTGTCCACCTCCCAAGATCTAATGACATCACACCAAGACAGTCCGAACATGTCTCTACACTCTCCCGGATGAAAACATGTGGACCATCAAAACACTGGCTTTACTGCATACTGGTTTGCTGTAAGGCCAGATCAAGCTGTATGTTTCTATCTACTTGCTATATAGAAAGAAGTTAAAGGGAAAATTTAAGTCAGGATGGGTTAAAAGCTGAGACTGACGAGTTGTTGTTTTTTTCCAAGGGTAATTGCATCTGGCATTTCAATAGAAAATGTCATGTCAAAGATGGCAAATGCATTTAAGGGTGGTGGTTTGTGTGGGAAGTAAACGCATGTTGTTTATTGTCAGTACACCGGAAAAACGTTTCTGCATTAATTTAAAATAAGCTATTTTTTTCTAATTTCCACCGAATGGAAAGAAACAATTATGTTGTTCAAAAACATTAACAGTTAATACAGTCGTACAGTATATATATACAGATTATACTGTATGTTGTAACATGGGCTTCTTGTGTGGTTTCTTGGACCAACAGATTCAAAGTACTGGTGCACTTTCGAGCGCTTTGTGAACTACAATAACATGGATGCTCCTTAATAACAAAGTCCTCCCAGTGGAGGGTATTAAAACCCATCAAGCAAGTCGCAGACCATTTTAGCCCGTTGCAGAGGACTAGCACTTACGGCAAGATTATAAATGACAATCAATTAAAGTCAACAGAAGCTGATTTGACTGAGAAGTTTGTATTTACTGTGAGGGAAGTGGTTGTCTTACAGTGTGCTGTCGAAGCAACCCAAAAAAAAATTCTGAAAAAGGGTTCACCTGTAAAAAAAGAAAACGAAAAAAAGCAGAAAAAGGGTGGGGGGGCAGGGGTACTAAATGGATTGATATAGGTGTTGTATTAAATTGGTTTTGTTTCTCCTACATAAAACAAAATGCTTGGTCTGGTTAATACAATGTTAATCAATACCTAGATGAGGGCATTAGTCTCATATTTACAACCCCAACAATCCTTTGGTCATTGTAGTGTTTCTTTATTATGTTGCTATTGATTCACATATGTCCTGTTATTGTATAGGTATTGTATATATTACACAGTAGAGAAGCTTTAAGTTATTCAAAGAGGCTATGCACACACACGTTTTACGTACTCACGTAGGTTGATATAATGCTTCTTTTTTTTTTTATCTCTACGTCGATGAACGACCATCTCAGCCTGGCAAATTTAAATTGTCTTAATCTCTGCACAGTCCCTCACCTCTTTTCACCCAACCCCATTTTGGTCCATCAGGCACCTTATTGGCCAAAGGCACCAGCCACTTACTCAATTATCCAATTATTTCACCCACATGGTGGAGCCGGTCTCACCGGCGGCAGACAATCGCAAGTGTTGGACCCTACCCCGGAGATTTGCGGTTCCCTGCTTGCGGCCATAACTTCCAGCTCCCACACATCCCGGATATGACATCACCAGGGAAGTCATCCGTGATTTTGACACTTTGTCATGAAGTCATCATCGTCACCGTTACTGTCACGCACACACAAACGCACACCCACGTCCACACTCCTCTGTCCAGCTCCGATCAGCCCCAGCACACTCACACCAGTGCACTCCTAATAGCACACTGCATGCAGTGTTCTCCTTCATTAACTCCCATTAATAGCACACACAATAAATAAAAAAAGCCAGAGAGATCCAAATCATGTGAACAAGTGATATGGTCATTACAATGCACCATTAGAAGCAGTCTTACAGGAGCACCAGACAAACAGATAAGGATCTTCGGAGCCTGCAGCCCCCTGCCACTGCCACTCCACGGCAGTTATCTGGCCAGATGTGCGCCGAGCGAGGAGGCATGTGATGAATGGCAGCGGGCCATTTTCTCTGGCTGCCCAGGGGCCGGGAGGCAGATAACCTGCCCTCCATCCTCCCTCCCTCCATCCCTGCCAGTCCCCTTAACGTGCAGCCCCATCAGGGCCAAATGGCAGCCGTGCCCCCGCCCTCCCCTTCTGACGATGACATTTAAACCCTCGGCATCCTTCTCCAGCTGTGGCTGTCATGGGGTTGGGGAATGGGGGGTATTCTGTGTGTGTGTGTTGGGCGGGGGGGGGGGGGGGGGGGGAGACTGCATCCCGCCCCCCACCCCTCCAATGCTAGGCAACGTGTCTCCGTCAGAGAAGTGTCCCCAGATCACATGTTTCTCTCCCCATAACAGAGATATAGAGGTTATAGATCAGCATTCCCACAATAGCATGTTCCAGTACCTAGATATGATAAGATGATGATAGATTTCAACTTAATCTATGAGGAGCATTCTCACGAGGAAATGTGCTCTTGTTTTAGTGCCTCATTAGGCATGGCGCAGAACGCATCAGACGAGTCTGGACCGAGGAGCCTCTCTCGAACACGACACCAACCACTCACCTAGGAGAGGTGCAGGCATTCAAATACTCAACATCATTACCTCCTCATTAAAAACACACAACTCCCTTCCTCCCTCCCTGATACTTCAGAGTCCATCCCGCGCGATAAACCCGGAGCCGAAATACCATCCCGCGGTTGTGACGGTATCAAAGGCGTTCCTCCGGTCCAAAGGTCAGGTGATGCTAAAAGGTTGGCGAGTGGTGAAACCGCTAGTTAGGCTTTCATCAGTGGGAGTCGGATGGCGTCTCCATAGAGGGGAGATCTAAACACGGAGCGGGCACAGTGGGGCTTCTCCTCCATGACATTTCACATGTAGCTCAGCCACGGCCCTGGCATTTAAAACCCACATTTTTTTGGACAGCCAGAATGGTCTTCTTACGCTGCAGATTTTTTTTGGGTTGCCGTTTTCCCCAGTTTAAAGGGGAGGGGTGGGTGTCGGTCCCCAGGGGAGGGGTGGGTGTTGGATTGGTCGACATCATCGTGGGAATTCTGGCAGGGCTGCCACCTCATTGATCTGTGGTCTCTCGTACACACACACACGCACACTCACACACACAGTTATTCAGGACAGACACACACTCAGTCAGTCACTCAAACAGAAACACACACAGACAAATAAAGGCACCCACAGACATACACTCAAACACACACACACTGTCACTCCAACTGAAAGACAAATAAAGACATGCATATGCTGTATTTCACATTGAATCAAATTGCCTCTATTGGTCAAAATATCTACAAATATTGCAACCAGTAGTCCATGGCCTATATATATAGACCACAACCCTACATCTGAACTAGATTAAGACCCTCTACATACTACACTGTATACATATGAACCAGCCCCTGCTATAAAGCAGGTTCCCCACTGGTGCCAACATGAAATCAACACAAATGAGAATGAGACATTAACATGAAAATGAATGTGTTTCTCTTTCATCTCCAAACCCTTAAAAGCCCCTTGCTTGGAGAGAGAAAAAAAAAGAAAGACAAATAATTAAATAAAGAAATAAAATAAGCAGAGTGGAAATACATGCTTTGAAGCAAAGCATGTAGCCATGGCGCTTGAGATCAATTTGTAAACTCTGATCACAATTTATTTATATATTTTACCATGTACTGTGTGTCTATGCCTTTGCCAAAGCAGTGAAGGGTCAGCGTGGTCTTCTTTGAAGTTTTTCTTCCTTTTTTTTTTTTCTTGTCTAAAATGATTTGCTGCTGTTCTCCACTCCCTGACGGATTTGGCGATGGCTTCACATCACGTACATGACAAATGAGCGTGTTACACCAATCAGAACCTGTTAGATTAAATGAGAGCACATGTCCTCTAATGTGCTGGCCTGACAACAACATCTATCACACAATGTACATCACGTACTGTAGCGCTACAATTTCACATCATACGAAATACGCAATCTGCGTATTTCGGATACAAATTGCTTGAGATACCTGTACAGTAAGCCCTCTAAGTATTCCCTGTTAGATGGGCAGATTGGAAGCAGGATGATTGTGTCGGGCTGGGTGTTGTTTGTTGTGATCTCTGACTCATGTGTCAAAGGTCCTCTGATGGTCCATGCATCTCCCCAATGATGTGCAGCTTGAAGCATAGTAAATACATATGGTAGGTCTGCTTGTTCAAGAGAGGTAAACATTATGAAGGCCATGTGTAGTTTAGGGAACAAATAAATATATGTAAGACAATAAAAAGATTCATCTAACAACTTTAACACAAGTTTTCAAGGTCAGCTATGTCCTGAAAGCTATGTAGGCTGATAAACACGAATGGCTGCTCTACTGACATGTAAAAGGTGCCACAAATAGTACACCCCCACACATAAACACACAAACACACACTCACTGTAGACTTTAGCAATTTTCACCACTTAAGCACATTCACACACACACAAGCTCAGCACACACAAACTACAACCAGCACATGGAACACACACACACACCTCCATGTTTGCTGAAAGTAACACCTACCTAGTCTCACAGTCTTAACAACAAAGACACTTATCTCACCACTGGGCCTGATTACCTCCCTGGACAAACGTGTTTAATTACATTTACAGAGATTCTGTTACCAAAATGAGATAACATAATTAACGATGTAACATGAAACTGAATCAGTTTTACTTCTGACAAGCTGGGAGTATGAGCAAACAAAAACTATACATATAAAAAAGTACTGTATACCCAAACAGTCGGTCACCGTGAGCAACCAATGGATTTTCTTATCAAGTAAATCATAAAAATGAAGGTCAAACCCCTTCACCTTCTGCTTTCTTTAAAGTACAGTATCATTTTCCGAGGGCTAGTTGACATGTTTTTGAGCGTCGTTGCCCCTTATGCTCACTCCGTTCATTATAGGGCAGGAAATTGGGAAGAAAGCCTTCCAAATCCAGTGGTGAGAGGTCATCACCGTCGGCAACCTTTTCCCCGAGATGAGTTCTGCCTCTGCTTCTCCACCCAGTGACTTTGATTAAGGAAACCACAAGGGCCTTCTCCTTTCTAAGATGGTGGCATTCTCCGGCATTTCCTTCCTCTTGACAGACGACAGGATTATACTCTAATGTTTATTTCTCCTGAATCCAGTCCCATTATGTGGACAGAGGAGATGGAATGGGAATCTTTAAAGGTTCCTCTGGGAGGTAATTCAATTCCACAGCCCAGGGTATGATAAGTAAACACACACACATACATATATAAATACTTATATACACATATACATACACACAGACATTTATACACACTGAAAACACTCCTCACTTAAGGACGTGCACGTGCACACAATGCATGGCAAAAACCACCACATGCACACACACATATACACACACACACATACACACACATACACACACACACACACAGAGGGTTTAATCTGCTGAGATCCCTGCCTGCCATATATGATTTACAATTGTTGGTTGAATAATCAGTTGACGTGCAGCTTGGGGAATTCCTCACTTAATGAGTGTCTCTTAACATAAGCAGTTTGCAGCAGTTGTCTACGATATGAGACCACTGTCAAAATCTCAATGAATCTCAATTTTACCTGTCAACAGAAAGACATGGGGACTAACTGGCCAGCTTTCTTTACAATGCTTTAGAAAGTTCTCAAAAGTAGACATTTACAATGCTATTTGTAGTAGAGAAATATTTGTGTTCTGTACAGTATGTGCATTTAACATGCAAAGCACAGATATGGGTGGAAGGGGTGTGTATGTTAGTATTTATGTGTGTATGAGGGAGGGGGGGCTGTGACTCTGTAGGTGAGTGGGGGGTTGATGTGCACGCTAGGGAGCATCTGTCTGTCAGGTCAACTCCCCCTAGCAACGCCAGTCGCCAGGGAGTTTGACCGACAAGCACCGCAATCCCATAACCCCCCACCCCCAACATACTCCTCTCCACACACACACACACACATTTCCCCTGCTGGCACCTTCCATGCTGTGTCTGGGGCTGGAAGCGAATGCAAACCTTTACAGACCCCGTATTTGCACGCCCGGAACACACACAGGCACACACACACACACATACCCTCACCAGATCAACAACATCTGAAAAAGAGAGACTAGAAGGAGACATGAGATAAGGATACTTGGAGGAGGCTCTGTGTGCTTCTGAGGCTTCTCGCTCCTCCAAACTGGGTCCTGCCATCTGGATATTGTCCTTGGCTTTTACCAGGCTACCACTGGTGGTAGTTGGTATTCAGTTTTTTGGGTATTCTGGGGGTCTCCATTCGTTTTAAATATGGCCAATACACACAGTTATGGACAACTGGCTCAAGGGATGAGACTAAGATAATGTCAGAATGTACCTGTGGCTTTTTGGTTTTGCTCGCCCTCTCATTTTTCCTTCTTACAACTTCACGATGCCCGCAACCTCCCTGCAGGAGCTTGTATACCAGCACTGTTGTCTTTCAGGTCCAAAACAAGTGTGTTTTGAAAGAATCAGAGTTTACTATGACAGAATGAGCGTTTCTACAACCTTCTACTGCGTTTCCATCTTCCTGTAAATTGAGCTTGCGTAATTAAATAAAACAGTACAGGGGGAAAAGGAGGAGAGGAGGAGGAGGGGTATTTACAAGATGAGTTTAAGATAATCTATAGATGAGCGGCTCTTGTGGAGTATCGATCACCCCCCTCCCTGGCCCCTCTCCATCACACACCTCTTTGACATTTGCCTATCTTGGTCAATATCTTCCACTTTTGATGCCAATTGCTATCCGGGCATCTTTCTAAGCTGTTTTGTCATTTTCTGCCTTCTAAAAGGAAGATTGAGAGAAGGGAGAGAGTGGGAACACTATACTCTACAGTATTCCCATCCTTGTGATGAGCCTTTACTAACACAAAAAGAAGCAGGTTAGTAAGTCAGACCACTAACTATTCCGGTCTTTGAATCCTACCATTTTAATTGGATCCCACAGGACAGGGTTTTACTAGCTATCAATTCACTCATAACCTGGGTCAAACCATCAAATACTAAAGCAGTAGTTTTACCAAACATCATTCCAGCTAATGGATTTAAAGAGCCCACTTCACAGGCTTCACGTCCTCACCAAATCCCTCTGCTCTTAGTTATCTTTCTGCCCCCGTTCATTCACTTGACCGACTAAATCATGCTGAATCATTCCTGATGTAGACCATGGCTATCACGGTGCTCATTCTTTATAGTGCCAGTTTTTAGCTTTTAACTCGACCATGAGATGTCCATCCATCATGCTGTATAGCCTACTACAGTCCACACACTTTATCTACACACGCTCACACTCACACTCACACACACACATAAACACACAAGATGATCAGATTTTTTGCTCCCGTAGTGAAAGACTGATGGCTCCCGCCCTACCCCCTCACCCCCTACCCCCCCCCTCCCCTCCCTCTGTCACTCCAACCCCCCTCTCCCCCCTCCCGCCCTCTCTCTGAATCCTGCAGGGAGATTATGATTGTAGCTAATTATCTACAAATAGGACCAATATTACAAACAGAGCCCTGCACTGTGGCTAAGTGCTGTCTGTTGAGCGAAAGACAAGGGAGAGAGAGAAAAAAAAGACAGAGTGATAGAAAGAGAGAGAGAGAGTCTGGGTATGGGTGAAAAACGACTCGTTACACTGAGATGAAGAGAATGAAATTGGGTAGAAAAGGAGGGCACAGATGAAAGAGGGAGGAAGAGGAAGGTGTGACAAGGACAGGAGGATGAGCGAGGCAATATTGACCCAGGGCGGAATGATCTGGTCTCTACGTAGATCGCCTGTTGCCATGGACGACAGTAGGTCCCCAATGCAAGGGGGGCCGCGTCCATTTAGCTCCCAGAATACCTTGTGATCTGGGCGGCCGGGGGGGGCTGATGGTGTTCTTGTGTTTTGTTACCACAGAGCGCCCTATTTACACGCCTTGATGGAGGAAGATGCCACAGTCGCATCAATAGACCCTTGATTCGTTTCTCACCTCCACGCACATACACATGAATATTTATTAATGTCGAGACGAAATGCGTATCGCGCCCTCTCATCTTCACGCACCCTAACTCAACGCTCTTAATTTGGTTCCAATGAATATTTGAAGGCAGGAGCCAAAGTGACGGCACTCTGGATAATCTGCGTATTGTTCCTCTAGAGCTTGCAATCACCTGCTCTTTTAAAGTGTCAAATAATGCACACGGCTTTGTCTTGTTGTTCTTTCTTTGCCATGGCAACGAAAAAAAATTAAACCTTAAGAGGAACAGGAAATGACTGAGGGGGGACATGTTTCAAAGCAACGCGCTCTGAGGGAAATACGTTTGGCTAGAGATCAATGATTTTGACAAACAGTGCGAGACGCATAAAGGAACTAGTATTGAGGTCGGACAAAGATATTATAAAAAATGAATGATGGCGCTGTGTTGCTTGAGCAATATCCCAAAAGAGACCTCTATCTAATCAAAGTACCTTACAATGAAAAGAGCCCCAGTCTGCATGTCTCAACAAATTACAGCATCTTGCCTGTTGCATCTTTGCGTATAAACCTTAGAAATATTGTACCTTCAGTACACTCCATAGCACCCAGCACTATAGGATTTAACAGGGACATTTCATCTGAGCTTCTTCTAACACTATTAATTATTATAAAGCCAGTGACTCAGATGAAAATAGATAAAAAATTATGTGGGCCTGCATAGGATGTTAAAAAAAAACAAGCTTTGGAAAGTGCTAGAAGTCAACTTGTGCTCTTCAGACCCCACAGCACACAGTGTACGTGGTTATTATTCACCATGCCAGAACATTGATGTCATCAAGCATGACTTACATCACTGACTCCAGACTCCAGGATCTTCAGACTCGCTTCCTTCTCCAGCTGCTGCTTCTGCTGGGCTGGAAAACACACAAGGACAGGAGTTGGTGCATGTGTGTGTGCGTGTATGTGTGTGTGAGTTTGTGGTGTGTGTGTTTGTGGTGTGTACATCTGAGGAAAGAGACAGGAGAGGAGTTTGACCTTCAAGTTCCTGCCATGAGTGTGAGAGTGACAGACATGGTGTGCGCGTGTTTGTGTGTGTGTGTGAGAATGAGTCAGATGTCAAACTTGTCACACGGTGACCGCTCCAACTCTCACTCTTGGAAGGTTCAAGCTGGTGAAAAAAAGGAGATCTCCAGCCGTGAAGTCCAAGTTCTACAGTCCAGTGTGGGTATCCCGAAAGACTTTGGGGCCAAAGTGTTGCACTATTTAAATGCTCTGTAACCAGAACTGGTATTCCAATCCTAGTCTAGTAGCTAATGTTGAACATCGACAGAAGAAATTAAATGGAGCTCTGTAGTTTTACACAAATGAGTTTGATCAATAAATATATAATCAATTCACATGTACTCTGGAACAATATTCACATGCAGATCAAAGTGAAACAGGACGGACACAGAACGTTTATAGATCACAGACTTCTGAAGATGTTTGGTTCCGTCACTTATCTACCCTCTCAAACCTCACTCGGAAGGAAATGTCTATATTGAAAAACAAAATCAAAGAGAACTTCATAGATTATACCAAATTATAGGGTGAAAAGAGTAGAAAAAAAAACAAGTATAATTTTAATTGAGTTTGTTAGCATTTGAATGTATCGCCTAATGGGAGGAGAAGGAGAGAGAGAAAGAAAGAAAGAAAGAAAGAGAAGGAGAGAGAGAAAGAAGGTCCTTTAAAATCCCATTTCCCCAGATGAAGGGTATGTAAATGACCCTGAAGAGCTGAACTCTACCCCACACTCCAAATTCGGCAAGGGCCTGTTTAATTAGTATTTTAATCTATCCCAATGATTCCACAGTCTGCAATTTATGCAGCATTCCATCTAATTAAGCACGTTACTTTTAGGGGGAGTAATCATTAGGAAGGCTGCTTCTATCTCTTTGCCTGTCTTCTCTCTCTTCTCTCTCTCTCTCTCTCTCTCTCTCTCTCTCTCTCTCTCTCTCTCTCTCTCTCCCTTAGCAATGATCTCCCTATCATCTCATCAGCCATCACCATAGCAATGGGGACATCTTAATGATGGTCAGGATTTGTAGATTGAAGGATGGGGAGGAGGATTGGGAGTAGGAGTGCCCAAAAGTGTGTGTGTGTGTGTGGGGGGGGGGGGGGTTGCTGGGCTGTACAGTCAGGCAGGAGGCAGATTAATAGAACAGAGGATATGGTTTTTGCAGTACCAACCTGGCAACCCTTTGACATTCTACTACACTGCTCTACACTGTCTATTATGGTGCACAAATGTATAGTTCATCGGTTGTAGGGAATATGGGGGTTCAGCAGCACACATCTTTTATCTCAATTATATATGTACCAAACATAGCACTCACAAACTGTGCTTTTATTTTCCCACTCTCCCTTGGCGGTACATCATTTCTGAAAAGCTGTGGGTGGCCATCTTGTTTCCTCCGCAACTGAAGTACCTGCTCATCGCCAGTGCTATTTAGGGTGGGGGTAATGAGGGAGGCAATTAGACCCAGCTGGGCGGGGGTGGGAGCGCGGGCGAGTGAAAGGTCATGCTCACCGTTTGGTCTTAATGAGGACCCCTTTGGGGATGGGGGGGGGGGGGGGGGTACAGCAAGTCAGTCAAACCAAGAAAGATTAAATTTTAAACCAACACAGTTAGTCCTTACATCAGGCTGTGGTTCCAGTTTGAGTGACAGGCTGGCATTATCTGGCTTATGGAGGAACCAAAGAAAACTGAAGGTCAGTATTTGCTAGACGAGGAGCTCACATTAGACACTTAAAGGAGAAGGAAGCAGTGTTGACTGTAAGAACTGAATGAGTGGCACTATTTGTATTTTTTTTTTTATGTGCGAAACCTGTTTTTCTCTCAATTTTTAAAATACCCAGATTTGCTTTATGCATTCCCCTAACCCCAAAATGACAACTCTTTCACCGAATAGAATATGTAGTGTAGTGTGTAGTTGGGTAGAAAGAACATAGTTCCTACATGAAACTGCATCCCATATGAAATCTAGCACTATAGATGGAAAATATGTATTGTAGAATTTGGGATGAAATGTCCCTTCAAGCTTTCATTCAATACATTGAAATGATTGAAATTGAAATTCCTTCCTCTTGGGACACAGATGGTCTGAACCTGGATGATGCTGCAGCTTTCATATTTACCTCACGATTGTCTTGATGGCCGCGAACGTTTGAGGGAGACTGTGAAAATGGATGTCGGGTCTCATTTTGCAGCTTTTGTTCCCTTCATGAATTTTAATTAGCGTATTGCCTGAGTCTCCCTAATTCCATCTATACTAGGCAGACTGGAGAGGTCCAGCTGTTCAGATGAACGTTTTTGGTCATGGTGTCTCACAACCCTATTCTCCTTAAGTCCTATTCTCAGGTGTCTTTAGCTTTCTAAACTTGACACAGATTGACTCAGGAGTGTAGTTTTCCATGACAACATGTACCCTTTTTACATTTCATAAGTAATATAATATTATATATATACTATATATTTAAAATATTGATATAATTTCACACTGATGTTCCTGGCCATAACTGCGCCCACACTAAGACTTGTCTTCAGCTGGCGTAGACATGCCTCGGTGGGCATTCAAAACATTGAGAAAACACAAAGGTTTTCGTTCATTACAAGGGTTCTCTTCTTCGTGCCCCCAGCCCCAGGCTCTAGTCAAGAAGTCTGAAGGAGCCGGGAAAAGAGAGAGGCCATTTTAATCAGCCGTTGCGAGCCTAAAAGCACCATTTGCACAGCCTTGGCAAATAAACACTCAAAGCTCATCTGCTCCTGTTCAAGAGCTTTAGCATGTCATACTGGAAGTGGCTCAGAAATGTTATTCAATTCCATATTGTTTTTTGAAATGCTTGACATTCTACATGTAGCACAAGGACAAATATGTGCGGTGCCTTCAAAATGATCCCTCTGAAAAGCCAATACCTATTACCACTTATTACATTCATAAATTAATGATATTGCTCAGTCATAAAGAATATGTTTGTTGTTGGTATTTTGCAATTACGTCTCCAACACATAGAGACGTTTGTCAGGTTTGCATCAGACACGACACAGCAGCCTTTGTTGTCACAGGGATTGAAATGTTGCCACAAAATGGAGGCGTAGATGACAAAATGCATATTTCACGACCTTCCCACCCCCCCACCCCCCTTCCTGATTGATCTTTTAATATTGAATATGCATCCCCCGCCCATCTCATCATTCTTCACTTTCCCCTCTATCCTTCCATCGCCTCGTTCCTCAGGTCGACAGCCCCCCCAATCCTCCAACCCCCCCAACCAAACATCCATCTCTCCGCCCGTCGCTCTCACCAAACAAAATGAAAGTGTTTATTGCGGAAGAGGGCTGACTCTCTCTCTCTCTCTCTCCCTCTCAACAACCGTTAGCCTTATCAACTGGCAATCACTCCGATATTAAAGCTGCCAATTGTGCCTGTCCCTCTCCTCCCACCCCCCTGCGCACATATGAAGGCTGTCTGTACACATCACACAGTGAGGGGAAGGAGAGGGAAAGATGGAGGCGGATGGAGAGAAGGATGGAAAGAAGGATGGAGGAAAAGGAGGGAATGAGGGATAGGAGGATGGGGGGAGGGAGGGAAGGACACATCAGGGCTCATGTTTCAGTTAAAATCATGGGAGGGGAATGAAAAAAATAATCACATTTCTCAGTCTCTGCCACTCCCATTCTCATTTCACAGATGTGGCATCTTCATTACATAGACCATACATGCAATATGGTACAATGTGGCCTTTCACATTTTATTTTATTGTTAAAATTCTCTATGATATGCTGATTCTTATCAAAATGTAAAACATCTCGGTGATATTGTTGTCACCTTTACATGGATGATGTCGCCTTATTTGTTTTCCAATGTCCATGGCAGGTTTTTCACCAGGGTGAATTCAATATTCTGCACAATGACGGAGAAACAAATTCAAAGGCTATGGATGCAAGATTACAATGTCAGCAGGGCACAGAAAGAAGACTGTGTGGCAAACCTCACAAACAGTAGATGCACACCTCAACGCACAAACAAAGCTACGCACATACACGCACAGCCATCTTTCCTGAGACAATTCCCGAACCCTCCTTTCCATTTTGTATTTCTCTTTATGGATATAAGTTGTTGTTCTGCTCCCTCTGCTTTGATAAACCCAGACACCAAATCACAGAGAGAACCGACAAATTAATGGGGGGAGATGGAAATATACCTCCGGAAGAGAGGTGTGGAAATTAGAAAGGAGAAAGCGAGAGGTTACAGAGGAAAAACAAAATACTTTATTCTCCCTCCGCCGCTGCTAATACATCCACCGTCTCCATGAGTATGACATCATTAATGCCAAAAAACGCAGTTGGATGGACCAATCGTACGCCTCAATCCAGGTCACATGGTGCAGCCATGCTGGGAACCAGTGGGGGTCTTCTCCGGTTTATTGTTTATTCAAGTCTGATCAATATCTTCCTGTGGCTAAACCAACAGCACTGCACGGCAACCCACTGTTGCTTTGCAGTCTGAATAAACTCCCCACGATCCTCCAATACCAGCTCCATGCAAGACTGCCCCCTAAACCGAAAGAGAGCCTACCCTTTAAATCCCACCTAGAGAATTTTACCCCGGCCAAACGTCTTCTTTAAAACGCCAGCCTGGGTTTTCTGCCTTGTCTGTTGGGCTGTTTACAACAATGCGCCACGTTAAAGGGCGAGAGGCTCAGAGCGGAGCTGTGAAAGAGCGGGAGACAAGGTGGCGGATGTAGCCTGGCGTGGTCAGAGCCTGCGGGTCTAATTCCCGTAACGGGGGGGAAGTGGGCATGGAATCATCATGCCGGGTGTGTCCTGTGCGCTGTCCAGGCATGGCTCCTCGGTATCAAACACATTATCCCCCCCCCCCCCCCCCCCCCCCCCACTCCCTTCCTCAAATATAACCCCCATGACACATTTATAATTACATTTTGCTTTTGTGAGAGGGGCCTCTTTTTCAAAAATATGGCAGATTACACCTTCATGTGGGTCTCAGCCCCAATCCCTGTGCTCTGTCCTGCCAGTACACACTGTTACACACACACCTGCACACACACACACGCACAGACACACACACACTCTCGATCCCTTTCTCTCTTCCTTGCCGGTTGATTAATAGATTGTGGCTGCTCTGACACTCTGTGTAGAATAGGCATTTTCCATTTGATAGGTGCTGACACCAATTCTTTACGGACTGCAAGAGACGGGAGGGTGAGAGAAGCGGGGGGCAGGGGGTGTGAGGTGTGTGTGTGGTGGGGGGGAGGGGGGGTGAGGGTAGCAGGGGGGGGGGGAGGGTGTGTGTGTGTGTGGGGGGGGGGGGGCATGGGGGGGGGGCAGCAGCGGTGGTGGCAAATGACTCGGACAGCAGCCAAACCCCGTAGATATGAACCTCACGGATGTCACCAGGCATTCTAACAGAGACACTCTAACCACGCTCCTTCCCAACCAGCACTCTAAAACTGACAAGCTAGCATATGCGTGACATATTCAATGAGAACTGCCCTTGACAACGGTTTCGAAGAAGAGGATGGGTTCACAGATTAGAGTGGGGTACGCCTTTCTACTGAGTGAACAATACAAATCCGAAGCAATGATCGTAACGCAAGCACCGTGCCTTTAGTCTCTGTCACTTTTTCAGCTTCTCGGATTGGTGATCTCTCGAAGTGACTTCTCCCCCCTTCAGACAGAATTACGGTTAGCAGAACAGTGGAACTACAACGACAAAGCTCAGTGAAATAAACACCATTACCCAGACTCCACAGGGTCTGGATTCCAAGCCAGATCAAACAGCAGTTTGTACTGGATTCATTTGTCGAACTCAATGTGGATTTTAGCAAGACACAGTCCTTCTCATATTTAAACGACGAAAAAGATTCCCTTTTCATTCCCTTCCCTTGGGTAGATGTGTCTGTCGGTGGTGTGTGTATGCGTGTGTGTGTGCATGTATGTGTGGGGGGGTGCTTGTATCACACAGATGAAAACATCTGGCAGTTTGCCACGGCTGAAGGCAGTCTACCAGGGGACGAATATGTTTGGGGAAGGGGATTGGGAAGCTGAATCCCAAACACACACACACACACGCACACACACACACACACGCACACACTCACGCACACACACTCACGCACACACACGCACACACACGCACACGCACTAACAGACACACGCTCCCAAACATGCACAACTCTCTGCCTCTCTCGATGACATGTTTTCCCAAACACACACGCACAGCCACACAAACAGCGCCCTTCCACAGCCGTGCACGTACGCACGCTCCCCACAGAGAGAACACTGACAGAGACAGCCCTACCTGTCACTGTGGCAGCAATTATCCTGCGGGCTCTCTCTGTGGACCATCTCCAGCAGGGTCCCCGATTACTAACCACATCACTGAGCTGACGCGCGCACACACACACACACACGTACTCACATGTCTTACCATGCTTTTCAGTTCCAAAATGATCATATTTGAGCCAAGCAATGGCTCAAATGACCTGTTCATGTCGACATCCCGCTTGAAGCGATGATGACTAATAACATACTCATGCACACACACAAACAAGCATCATGACACCCGGTGTACCCTAGGACACTAAACACTATCGTCTCATTTACAGTACAGTAGTCCATGCAGTGCATTGCCCTCACAACCTATAATCAATGAGGCTATGGATGCGGCTGCTCAGGCAGCCCCTGCAGGCGGAGCGGCAGGGAGCGGGAACCAGGATGTGAGCTCCACTGAGCAGGGAGACAGAGGTACACATCTGCTCAAGGCTCACCGCCAGGGCGGCCATCTTGGCTGAAGAGAGGATGCATTGTGGGGAAAGGATCAATCTGCTTCACACATGTCAAGTGGAGCCGAGATCCGGTCGACTCTCACGCCGAGTGTGTGTGTGTGTGTGCGTGCGTGTTTGTGTGTGTGTGGTGGTGGTGGTGGTGGTGGGGGTGGGGGGAAGGGGGGGTTAGAGACATTGCCTAATAGTGTCGAGCTGTGAAGGGTGATCTGAGAAAGTGGAAAAAACTCAGATGTGACCTCATTACAGCAGATTTGTTCCGACTGTCATTAGAAATCGCCAGCGCTGTCACTCAAGTCAGGAGATATGAGATGGAGAGAGAGAGATGGAGAGATGGAGAGAGAGAAGAGTAGGAAGGGGGGGTTGTGTGTGTGTAGCGCTGGGTGGGGGGCTGGGGTGGAAAACTGTAAGGGCTCTGACCATAACACAAGGGATCTACTACAATACTAATGCTGTCACCGGACCCATACACCCACCAAATTATAGTATTATAGCATTATAAAAGGGACCGGTGTAGTGAGTTGTTCTGCGCTGACCTCAACTTTTTCAGCTTTTCAACATCGTCTTGGAACTTTCGGCTTTCTATTTCCTGCAACATCTAGCTATTATACTTCTAACTCCACTAGAAAACAAAGTGCTTTACAACTTTTAAAATTATGCATTGGCTACTGCTATTTAATCATAAGAGAAACTTTAATACTGGTCTAATTTTATTAAAATTCTAATAAAACGTTATCATCCCCGTAGTGATAAATATGTAAGAAAGTGAAAAGATCTACAAGTCTCTACTTATTGTCATTATTGCACTGGCATTTGAAATGACTATTCCCTTACTTAATTTCCCTTTTTGTTTCAAGAGATAGATTAGAAGAGCATGTGGGATGGGTGGAAGATGGTCGGCTTCTTGAATTCAGAAGAGCAACTTCCATTTACTTAACTCTCAGGTTAGTGATTTCCACTTACTTCTCACAGTGCCACTGGCGTGATAGGGTAAAGGTTCAATAGTGTTTGATTGGTTGAGTCTGCCTGGAGTAGCCGATAGGTGTGATTTGAGTTTTGGAATCATTGGTTGAATTGCGCCAGGCAAGATTAGTGAACCACACATAAGAATGAGAAAATATAATTTGTGTTACAACCTGGTTTGTAGTGTGATTCTTCAAATCTGGGCTAATATGGCAAAATTTGAAACATTGTGGGCAATGTCTTAAATAAAGATATAATTTAAATATCAATCTCTTTCTCTCTGTTCTTCTGAAACTAATGGGACAGATTTCCTGTCAACATTAATTTTAGGGGAAACTGTCCATTTTAGAGTGCTGAACCATTTGAAATGCTTTTAGCCAGAGGTGGCTAATGCTGAAAAGATGTGCGTATGCAGGCTTTTAGGTAAATCCCTATGACAGATCACCCCCGGTCTCACTGTGGTCAGAAACCAAACAGAGACATACACACACATACATTTACATGTACACACACACATCTGGTGATGTTGAAAACACAACATTATAAATTTGAACATATCTACAGCCCAGTCAAAGCATACATATATACTATATATATATAGTACACACATGCACACACACACACACACCCACGTTCACACATAAACAGGAATAAATGCAGAAAAATCATAACCTGCCTTTCCTGCATCCGAGTTGAGTTACTTTATCTAAATCAAGGTCAGCACATGCAAGAATTTTAAAAACTTCAGAATAAACAATAACCTAAAGCTAATTTATATATGTTGTAGCACTCCTCCCCCTCCTCCCTCCCTCCCTCCCTCCCTTCCTCCATGTCTGCCTTCCCGTGCAATCTCTCCTCAAGGTAGCCCAGCAACATCTCTCCTCACAGCTTAATCCCATGGTGAATTTTCGCCAATCTGTAATGCTGGGAGGAATGTGATAGGTGTACTAATGAAAGTGTAGTTCAGCACTCTAAAACAGGTGTCAGATCAAGGGACAACATTTCCCATAATCCCACTGGGCTGATGTGTCCGAATGTGGGTGGTTGTTTTTATCACAATATTGCTTTAGGACAAAGCTATTATAATCATTAGCATGCACATAGCATGCCTGACACTAACCAAGGAAAATCACAGACCATCAGAAACGAGAAGAAAGAGGAGAGACTAGAATAGACTGAAGATGCTAGATTCTGGTTCACGTCCCTGGACCAAAGCACACGTACTGTGTGTTTCACATGTTTACACATCCTCCAGCACTGCAGTCCTGAGCTTTGCACCGGCGTGTCATTTCCTGTCTCTTTAAGGACACCTGTTGTGCTGCATGGCTCATCTCCTCCTCATTTGGCCGTCTGTCTGGGCTCCGTGGGCCTGATTACCAGGCGCAGGCTGGTTCCAGCGGCGCTGCTTATCAGTCTAATTAGAGCCGCCGGCAGGAGATGGACTGGGAGGAAGTAGCACGGCGTCTCACCACTACTGCACACCGACGTGTACAGGAACGACACGCTACAGAACGCCGGTGTCTAAAGGAACGAAACGCTACAGAACGCCGGTGTTTGCAGGTGCGACACGCCACAGAACGCGTCCGAGAACAGGAACGAGAGGCCACAGCACACTGATGTTATAGCACACCTAGCACGAAGCACAGAAACAGCTACAGTTCAGTTCACGCCGAGGCAGTTGGAACAGGCCGCACACAATCCTTATTTCATGATGCCACTCAACTAAAAGAGCAGAGTTTCTTAACTACTCCCCCCCCCCGCCCCCCGCCCCAGACACACTCACAGCTCTCCCCTTTCAGCAATTCTGAACACATTGCATCGCATTGGATGGAAGCAAAGTATACTCCAATATTATTCTCTAAGGAATTGTAGGTTAGTCCTAGAAATAACCTTGAGGACAGATGACAGTGAGAGAGATAGATATAAAGAGAAAGAGAGAGAGAAAGATATAGAGAGAAAGAGGAAGGAAGAGGACAGGAAGGGTGGGAACAACAAAATGGAAGGTAAAGAGGAAAGAAGTCCCCAAAGAGAAAGAGAGTTTTCCAGGTAGTGCAGGCGCCAGGAAAAGGTCACTGGTTTGCTGTTCACACTTCCAGGTGATAATGTAACAGCTCCTACACCTCCCATACTGCAGGGAGACACTATCAGACCCACGCTGACAAGCCGAGAGACTCCTGCGCGTGCTCAGATTAAACCCAGAGGCCTTAGTACTCTCGATGTGGCCCTAGCACAGGTAATTGGACTCGCTCATTCTGTATAGGGTGTTATTAGGCTTGCATTTAGATATGGATGCACACACACAAACAAGTGCACACATTGTTTGGCAGGGACAGTCGCAAGACTCATTACAGCTGGAGGTTCTACGGGACTGTTCCTAGTTCTTCATTTTCATTTTTTTCCCACAAAGATATTTTGTCTGCGGACCATTTCTGTGCTCTTTTGATGTTACAGAATATTAAGAGTAGCACAACTACAAGACGGCAGCAAATGTACCCTGCTCATGAACAAAAGAGGATTCGGAGAACACTAAAGTTGGATAACGCAGGCAAAAGGAACACAACACTCAATCCCACTTGAAAAAACTCCACAGGTTTTCCGTTTGCTTCTACCCCTCGACCCACAATCGTCGGCCCTCCACCCTCCAACCCCTCAAGACTGTGCAATATATGTATTCCTCTCCATATTGTCTCCGGCGAGTCAATCTCGGTCGGATACTGGAGTTAAATTGAAAGTGGGGCGTCACTTTAAGAGGAGGTTCAGATAGGAGCGAGTTATCGCCCCCGAGGAGTCTCCCAGGGGACATGGCGCCCAGAGCCGCCCAAAGCCCTGGTGCGCACGGGCCACTGACCCGTGACAGTCGGCACCGTATCGATTTAAAGACAGGGAGAGAGGAAAAAAGGGTGGAAAATACGGAAGAGAGATAGAGAAATAAACAGGGAGAGAGAGAGAAGGGGGGGGGAAAGGGAGGGAGAGATATCCCTCTTAATACTAATACATAATTCATCAGCCTTTCTTTCTCGTTTTTTGATGGGTTCACGTCAAGAGAATGCTCATTTTTTCGGGGGGGATTAGTGATGACCTATTTTGAATGCATCCCTATGGTACACCGTCTCCTACACACAAACACACACATACAGTATGAATGGAAAACCGCTATTAGATGCTACAGGGAAATGTTTCCTAGAGGAACACTTTGGCATTTAGATACACTTTATTCTCATCACTTTTTAGTAGGGTGGTTTCACTGGATGTCAGAATCTCAGAACAAGTCAAGCCCAACTTCACTTTGTATAATATTGTGTCTTGGATACTACTGTCGGTATCAGGCTTGTGCTTGCTCAGTTCAGCCAAGATTGTATTTTGCAACAATCAGACTGCTGTTGAATCCTGCATATTTAGCCATCTAGTGATCATGAATCTCTGCATACACCTAAGGTGGTGTGAAGGTCAACCACACACACACAAACACACACAGGTAAGTGGGTGGTGAAGACAGTGACCTTGACAACAATCCCAACCCCATTACATGCTCACAGTATAATCTGCTATAATGACAGGGCCCGGAACTTCACCTCAGGTCTGTCAAAACAAACAAACGAGCAGATGAATATCTAAAATAAGTGCAAATAGGACACCTGTCTGTTGTTCTTGGTCTTCCCGGAGCCGGTGTGTAAATTCGAGAGAAGGGGCAACGGGGTTGCTGCAGTGTGTGAGCTGGACTGACGGGAGTGTGTCCACTCACCTCTCCTTAACCTGGCCGTAAGGGGGGGGGGTCATGCTTTTTAGAACGACTTCATTTGAGGAGGACCATGTGGCTACTTTGGGAGGAAACAGTTGTGTCGTCTAAATTGAAACACACTCGCTTTTGTAAAAATTGTGTATCTCCTGTTCTGCACCTACAGAAAATGTGTACGCTTTCCTTGCGTCAAGAGTACTATTAATGCATGGAATAAAGATGACAAAATTGAATAGAATCTATTAGCAATGAAAGCAAAAGCATGCTGATGGACCCTACACTGAATCGTATATATTTTCTCTATTGAACATGTTCTGAAATTACCAGTGAATTCTAAGCTGTGTTTTCAACCAGCCCTAATCCTTTGGAAAAAGAAATATATTAATTATACTCAAAGTGGAACTACAAAAGCAAATAGGGCTTTGAAGATAGAAGGCCCTAAATGTCATCCGGCTGCTTTGAAGTTGCCTGCCTGTCTTTGTTTTTCCCCACTTGTAGCTCACAGAACCACAGCCCGAATAGACGGACAGTGCTTTCAGCAGACTCTGCTCTCTCTGGTTGCACTATTAAGAGAGAAAACACACACACACACATATTGTACAGGCATATGCGGACTGGCACAAATTAAGATGTACACACACACACACAATCTCTCCGTCTCCCTCTCTCTGTGGTGCACAACACACGCACATCAGAAAAGGCGAAGCACTGTTCTTGTAGCTATGACCAATTGTTTTTGTTCTGCACCGCTCCTCACTGCCATGGACCTCTGCTACTGAACACCATTAGTTTGCTTTGCGGTGTGTGTGTGTGTGTATCTGTGTGTATGTGTGTGTGCATACAGTATATATGTGTGGGTGTGCGTGCTTTTGTACACCGGAAAGAAAACACATTCACCATAGGAAAATGGTGTGCAAAATGCACACCAACTTTCATTAGCTCGTTATACATTTTGTCAGAAACCGGTATGAAGCACATTCTGTGATAACAAAATGGCATGTCGAGCATAACAGGATGTTGCAATGGAAAAAAGGAGAAGAGGAGATGAAAGTAAGAAAGAAAGAAAGAACCATGACAAAAAACAAGGAGGATGGACATGATTCAAAACAAGGACGAGACAAGAAGAGATTCTATCTCTGCGTGTCAAACAACACTGTGGCGACGCACGTTGACAGGTTTGGAAGGGATGGATGGTGCTTTCAGGCCACCCCTCTCTGAGCTGACCCGTCCTTAATGACCTGTGGTGGCACCTGGTCTTCGCAACACCCCTCCCCCCACACCTGCTGCTCTGACAGACATGGAGGCCCGCCCCCTCCCATGCACCGAGTGGCAGAACAAACTGGCCATCGTCCAGCCACACCTCTGGAGCCTCAAACCTTTTCATACGTTTGTTTCGTTTCCGCACCTTGTCTTTTTCCTCGAAAAAATTGTACGAGAGTTGGTTAAATCCAGACGTCTTGGCACAGGACCCCTCGACTCGAACAAACATGGCGCACAGAGTACACAAGGTTTTGAATGACCGTGCACTGCTTTGGTTCACACACACACACACACACTCAACCTATGGCTGATGTTCTCTGTTCGAGAGCTTTTTCTTCGATCACGTGGAGCGGTCCTTCCAGATTGGAGAGCCTCGTGAGCCAAAGCCCTCGCTCTCTCCAAGAGAGCCCTCACTGGGGGATAGGGATGGAGAGCTGGAGGGGCAGAGAGTGCAAGCTTATCCAGCACGGTTCTTCCTACTGGAAGACAGCCCACATTTCTCAAAGCAGCTGCCCGCTCAAAGGGGCTCCTGAGTGGGCCATGAAGGCAAGGGGTTGGGGGCCTGTGCACCCTCAACCCTGGAAGGCTCGGAGCCCAGCATCACCCTTACATGCCTGAGTTCAGAAGAGGATAGGAGCGGTTGTGACAGCGATGAGTGCATGTACTGCTATCAACAGGATGTGGAAAAACTAAGCATGAATGATAAACACTTCCAAGTACTTGTCATCGCTATCATTCTTGACCGTGCCTATGATGGTTGGGGAATTGGAGTTTTATTCAGGAGAGATTGATCAAACTGAACAATGTGCTGATTCCATTTTAATATGCAGGCCATGGTGGTCACTGTTACCTTCATTGTTTGCCATCATGCTCCTTCACTTTCCACCATTTGAAGCTACATTTCTTTGGACTAAACAATGCGCATAACTCTTCTATTTACCATCTTCACGTCTGCCTGGTTGACTGCAGACTTCCATCTTTCCAATTTGCCGTTTCTGTTCCCCCCCGCCCTCCCCCCTCTCATTAATCTCTCTCTTCCTGCTCGCCGATACGTTTGTTGCGTCCTCTCCTGAAATCGCGTTCAATTATTCATGCCTGTTTTCCACAAATACCTTAGAGATGGAATTAGCAAACAAAACAATGGCGGGCGACACTAATCCCCGTCTATGACGAAGATCCTTTAATACACTTCAGGCCTGGACGGCTGGTGACAGGAGCCTGTTACAGTCTTTAGTTCCCTCCCTACACAAACTGTTGACACAGTGGATGTGTTTACAGGGAGGGCTGCTCATCTGACCCCACGCGCCAGGATGCTAGGCTAACACCTGAGTGTGGGGGATTGATGCAGCTTTGTAAGTGTGGGATTTTATGTTTGTGTGTGTGTGTGTATGTGAGTGTGCTGTGTGCTGTGTGCTGTGTGTGTGTGTGTATCAATAATTGAGCGGGACAAAGGTGACTGTGCAAGGTGCGTGGTACGATACAATGCATGAGCTGGAACATTCACTGTCTATCACCTCTCTCTCCCTTGCTGTCACTCTCTCACACACACTCTCTCTCTCTCCCTTTTATCTTGTTGGCTGTTCTGTGGTGGACCTACTGGAGCTGGAGCTAGTTAGGCAGCAGGTATGGGTGAGGGAACAAAGCTGGGTCTGAGATACAATGTTCTGACAGTTCTACAGTACATAATAAAGGCTCCACAATCTCCACTTCCACAGTTACCCTGCAAGCACCTCTATTCAGACAGGCTACCCAGAGAGTGACAACTCGCCAGTCTTATTAGGAAAAGAAATGCCTCATTGAGGCCATACTGCTGTCAGTTTGTATAGAGAGTGTTCTACCTTTATCAAACTTGAATAAGAAACACAGCGATGAAAGAAAGGTCTTGGTACAGTAGGAGGCTGCAACAGACCTTAGACAAAGATGTTTAGTGCCCTGGTATTCAAAGAATACACCGCATTATTTTACTCTTTCTTTTGCAGGATTAAACCTAAAATGGCCGAAGTTACCATCTGAGCACCCGCACCTTCTCCCTAACCCAGAAGCAAACAGCCCTGTTCCTCCACCGTACATGAAGCGGGTCAACTTTTGGATTTCGGGGGTGGGGGGAGGGGGGGAGGTGGACAATGTGTAAACGGGGGAGAAAGGAGAACGAAGTGGAACGCGTCGTATCGAATATCCGTCGGCAGCGCGGTGAGGCGCGCCTCTCCCGGCAGGCCAGGAGGGGCGGCTGCAGACTGACAGGTGACAGAGAGACGCCGGCGAGACTACAGCAAACGGACGGGGAGAGAGAGAGAGAGGGGGGGGGGGGGGGGGGGGAGGGATGGGGGGGGAGTTCAGTCACACATTCTGTAGCGAGGCGGATACACACGCTGAATGGCCCTCCGACGCGCTGATGCGCGTACGCACACACACACACACACACACACGCCCAGACACACGGTCAGCCGGAGGCAATGAAGAAGAGGAGAGGGAGAAAGACTTTGATCACCGAACTGAGCGCACTCAGGCACTCAACCACAGAGGGCAGCGAGTGATGAGGGGAGGAGAGGTGACCGCCGATGGAGAGACGGAGAGACGGAGAGAGGGAGGGAGGGAGGGAGGGAGGGAGGG
Organism: Osmerus mordax; assembly: GCF_038355195.1. Classification (NCBI taxonomy): domain Eukaryota; kingdom Metazoa; phylum Chordata; class Actinopteri; order Osmeriformes; family Osmeridae; genus Osmerus; species Osmerus mordax. The sequence continues at coordinate 9,485,770 of NC_090064.1, forward strand.
AGGGAGGGAGGGAGGGAGGGAGGGAGGGAGGGAGGGAGGGAAAGGAGGGAAAGGAGGGAGGGAGGGACTAGTGAAGGGTGTTGTATGACCTCTACGCTCGTTGATACAGATGTTAAGGCATGGACACACAGAAAACCAGCCATCCGACCCAGAGAACATGGTGTGGCGCTCTGTGGTGTAACAACCTACAAACGCTGGCGTCGCTCACAACACCGTATCACATGACCAGCGGAGGAAACCTGCCGTGTATCTGAAGGTGTGTGTAAACCACCGTCATTAAAAACTGAATTTGCATCCTATTTCACACAGCCAAGAGCATTGTCCTACAAATTGGTCCGCTAACACAACTGTGTTCAAGTTATTAACACAACAGCAACACACACACACACACACACTCCTTTCAAACTGTCCAAGGACAGGCATTGTCCCTTTCCCATAGAAAACGCCCCATCGCTCACAACAAAACATGGCAATTTCATAATTCTTTCCAGCGGCCAGGCCTCTCTGCATCGTATCATAGAGGGAGTGACACAGGTGGGTAAACCCCATTAGAGTTAGTGAAGAGCCCAGGTAATTACGCTTGGCATTTTGACAAGTGTTTGCCAGAGTGAAGGTCAGCTCTGTCTGCGTGGGAGATCTATGCTAATCGCCTCAGCTGGAGGAAAGAGCGCCGTTCAACATTCCCGCTGTCGTACAACCCTGTAGCTGAACTGCTTTTAATGTGTGCGCGCGCTGAAGATTAGAACAAAGTATGTATATGTTAGGAAATGCGGTAAATACAGTGCGGTATGTTATGGGGGTTGCCTTTCTTTTGCTGGCTCTCTACTTCTATCGGTCTTGAAGGATCTCCTCTAATTCCCTTCATGATAATCTCTCCCCTCTCCACTATCCCCTCGTTTCTTTGCCTCCATTCGCTCCTCTGTCTTGGTGTGTCAGTCAGCGAGTCGGGGGGTGACCGCAGTGTTTCAGGGTCTCTGCTCTCTGCTCCAGATGGTCCAGAGAGATGCTGTTGCCACTCCCCTAACGCCTCCCCCGTCCTCCCCCACCTCCTCCACCCTCATCCCCCAGGGCCGTCACTGACTGGGATGAGGGTTGGGTTCTCACGGCCCAGGGCCGGGGACACCGTGCCGGGGGAATGGCCTCTGGGGTCGCCGGGGGCCCTCAGGGTCACTCGGCCATGACAGCCCAGACAAAGGGGGGTGTCCTCCTCTATGCAGCTGCCCTCTCCCCCCCCACACACACACTACCCCATCCTCATCATACCTGACCGTGTAGCATGGTTGTGCCTCGAGCCCTGGGCTGAGTGTTGTGTGGCAGGAGGGAGAGAGGACAGGGGTAAGGAGTCTTGACTGGTCATAGGGCTGGATGGTGGGGGCGATGGGTTAGAGATTGATATAACGTGTTTTAATTGTGCGCGTGGGAAGAAAGGATATTTCCGTGTGATGTCGACTGGTCAGTGTAAAACTTTAGGACTAACCGTGCTGAACAAAGTCAGAGGACGTCTTCATGACTCTCTGTCTGTGCTAAAACGACGAAAATTTGATTCTAAAAAACAAAACATGTTTTAGATATTCTAGAAACTCATGTTCTATTTTCACTAACAGCCAATAGCTCAAAGGCAGTCAAATAGCCTTACCATAAATAGTGTACTACATTCATCCACAGCCTCAGATACTGTAAATGGCACGTGAAAAAAAAAAGTAAACAGGGAGTGGATTAAATTTATCATGGCTAAAAAAAGGTTGCTTGGCCGTGAACAAAACCAATTTTGACAGATCCAATTTCCCCGGTGGGAGTGATTTGCATGTTTGGAGATTCAGAGGTATACGGCTTCTAACCAATATCAGAATATGTGAGAATGGGAAGGAAAGAAAGAGGGAGAGAGAGAGAATTACATTTTTTGTTAGTGACACATTTGAACATTCTTTTTTACAGACTTCTGACTTGACCGACTTGATCAAAACTTCAAATAAATGATTTGACTGGCAACACAGACACATGCTCATATACACCAGCACACACACATCCACATATACAGTACACACTGACACACACACACAACTACAAAATAGTTTTAATAAAGCAGGAACCTTCTCTCTTTTGACAGAGTAGGAATTAGCCAGAGCGGGTCTTTGTGTGACAGTTTTCCAGTTGAACAGAACACAAGAGCTCCAACCTCCACTCAGACAATTAGACCTCCCACAATGCCTTTCAGTCCCACGGCCAATAAGAACCTACTCCAAATGATGCTTTTCATAAAGATATCAAATCTCTGGCCCGTCATACTGTCCATGTGTTTAGCTGCTCTCTCTGTATGAGTTGTTCTCAATGAAACATTGAAGACATTTATCAACTAGCCATCCACCGCAGGGACGTGTTCACTGCAAACATATTGCAATGATGTTGTCATGTCTGCTTACGCTACTGCACAGTAAAGGAAGTGAATGGTTCTTTGAACATAAGACTTTTTATCGTTAGAACACGTTCTTAAATAAGACATAAGTCTCTCCCTGTATCTCAACTTCAGCCATGTAAAAACAGGCCATGGTAAACACACAGACAGGTGTGTTTAGTTTACCATCTCCACAGGGGAGGGGAAGGGTGTGACTGGGGGGTGTGGGGAACGGTCAGGTCAGCATCGGGTACCCAATGAGCTGTAGGGCTGGGAGTCACACACTCCACCCTACAGCCTCCCTGTGGGTCCGGGGGCGGGGGATGAAATCAACATACGTCACTGCGTCCAATTTAATACTATCATCGAATCCATCTTTGATCTTTGCTTCTCTGGTGTTGTCGGTTGGACGATCCGGGCAAAGCTCTTCCAATGCCACAAGAGCACAGAAGACAGCAACGCCTCCAGCCGTGAATATCGTATGCTGGGTTTGTTTTTGAATTCGAATTAGGTTGAGGAGAGTGTGTAAACAGCACGTAACTGTCTGAGGTGGTGGTTAGAATTCCTTGACTCCAGGAGCTGGCTCCTCGGTTCCGACTGCATTCATAATTCATCGATGTGGGTCAGGCGGCTGATCGTGCTGACTTAACATTTGGTCTGACATTTCAGCCTAGGCTGGTCACTGTCATTAGCTACCCGCTCTCCCCCCCCCCCCCCCCCCCCCCCCCCCGCCACACACACACACGTCTACACACACTGACAAGCTCAACACACACACACTGACGCACACAAACACGCACATTGACATGCCCAACACGCACAAACCCACACATTCCCATCTCCGCACCACATGACCACATAAACACAGAGAGAAGTGGGTGTAAAGAGAAAGAGACAGAGAAAGAGGAATAGTCTGAAAGAAATGGAGAGAAACATCACCTGATTTCAGGGGCTGCATTCATTCTACTCTCCATAGTAGAAACATATACTTGACTACTGGCTTTCTTTTGCAAACACTTATTTATGCATGACATCTTTTATTTAAATCCTAACTACCAGTGAAGAAAATATATACTTTTCTGCCTTCCCCATGACAAAATATCTCAAAACTGACCAAAACCCAAATAGTTGTCTTTCTGGCCACCGATGACAATGGCATTCAACCTGGACACGGTACAGAGATAAAGAGTCACAACATCCCGCTCGATAGGAACCAGAGGACACGTCGCCACATCTGAGCCAATAAAAACACGGCAAATATTCTCGCTCGGCGTCAATCCAGCGGGGGTGATATTGACCCCCCCCCATCAACCTATCCACACCCCCCCACACACACACACCAACCTATACCCGCACCCCCCTTTCCCCCCCCCACCACCACACACACACACACACACTGTGTGTTTACAGAGATAGAGGAGGCCTGCCCTAGCCTCTGCTGGAGGAGAGGGGAAGCAGGGAACCCAAGCAGCCCCTCCTCTACACAGGGCCCTGCAGCCAGCGATGGGCTACCTTCTCTGGTTATCGCCTCCAGAATTGATCTTGGATCTGTCATTGCTCGGTGTTAATAACATTTCTCCGACAGGGACATGTCGGGACAGGACCGGCACTCTGTGCTGGATCTGCTGTACTCGACTGGGAAGAGATACTGGGACTTCCCTATGGTGAAGGTTCTCAGCAAAGGGTTGATCATTATTTGTGAGAAGATATACAATTGCTACAGGCTCTTGTGTCTCAGAGCAGTGTGTGCGTGTACGTATGTGTGAGTGCGTGTGTGTGTGTTTTTGGGGGGGGAATATGTACACATGTGAACATGGGTGTGTGTGTGAGTGTGTGTGTTTCAATGAGCGTTCCTCTACCTGCGACGTGGGCCATGTCTGCAGTGCTCACATTGTGAGGGTTGGGCCCCACTCTGAAGGTCACGGCCGGACCCAGCACCCTGAAAAACAGAAGCAGAGGGGGGGATGGGGGGGGAACGGGGGGGTGGGGGGGGGGGGAAACTGTCACCCTCAACCTCGATATTCTCTTCCTCACCTGCAGATAGCAATCAAATCACAGCGAAGGAGAAAGAAAATGTGTGAGAAAGAAGGTTGGGAAAGTCAGGATGACTTCCCTAACCAACAAGTTTCTTTTTTGCACGTACGTTTTTATTCAAAAGAGCCGGGGAGGGTGTTGGGCGTCCGCGAGAAGCTGGTCTGCTATTTCCTTTCACCTTTACAGTCATTTGACAAAAACACTGTGGAGCATGAAAGAGATGGCAACTTGGCAGCTGCCACAGTGAACTCTGTTTGCTGCTCACCTCTGGGCACCCTCTGTCTGTCTGCCCTGGAAAGCACACTGTCTGGCCAAGAGCGAGCACACACACACACATCTCTGTCTACAAAGTATAAATGTTTTAGGTCCCCGAAGTCAGAGGTCAGCAAAAAAAGACCAACATCTACACCAGACTCTAAAAGACTCATTCAGCAAAGATAGAGCTGTCTGAGAAACCTACTGCAACCTACTGCAACAGAAGGCAATCCACCAGACACTGAACGAATGAGTGAAAAGATCTTCAAATCTCAAAAGGTTTGGAGAAGAAAATCTTATGTAGGAGCAGGGGCTAGTGGGAATAATTCAAAACTCGGCATGTCAAAGGTGAAATGATTAGTGGGTATCCAATGTACTGTTGGGGGCTTGTATTGTACCGAACCTGTCATGTAACATGCACTACCGCAATCACACACACATACACACACGCGTGCGCGCGCAATGACCCCTTTAGTTTTAATCTGTAGGAGATGAGAGCATATCCATCAACATGCCCATCCACTGTAAGTTCAGACCCATCAGTCATGTGTGGCACTCCCAGCGCACACACACACACACACACACACACACACACACACACACACACACAGGTGTGAGAGGAACTACAGTATTATTATAAGGTTACAGTATTTATAGATCACCGCATGGAAATCCCTCACACACACACACACATCCACATCTCCCAAAGAAACATGATTGTCCTTCTCTAATGCCTCCTCCTGGATTCTGTTTGCCTTCGCAAAGTCAATATTTCCCCAATCTCTCCTACTGCTTTCTCACTCCCCCTGATATTCTGACAGAAATCTTGATGCACCTCAAATTAAATGCTTTTTTATTTATTTTTACCATGGACGAAAGATATTGTCTCAGTGAGGTGGTGGGGTGGGAGGACCAATACTACTCTATAATACTAGTTTGATAAGTTATCTGCACAACTTCATGCAATGCTGTATTACTGTGAAAGCCTGGACGTCGTATTAGCTTAGTGGGTGCAACAACTGTGTGTGCGTGTGTGTGTGTGTGTGTGTGTGTGTGAGAGAGTTTGTGTTTTTACCCACAGACTAGTTTGACTTGTGCATGAGGGAGTAACTCCCCCTACTGGCCACACAGAGTAAACCCCTTACGTCACCTGTCCACCAGTGAAGTTATCAAACCTTTTACATAAACGTATCACATAACGTTGGCACAATACATCCTCAACTCAAGGAAAAAAACACCACTTCCTACTTAATAATCTCTTCATTTTTATTTCGCTCCGACTGCATCACCTGATGCATGTCTCTTCTCGTGTCCCGACTGGACCCGACCCTCGTAGTTCGAGACAGCGAAGACCATGTGTTCAGACCCTGAACAGATTGAGGACCACCACTCACATCAAAAGACCGGGCTTTCATACCCTCTTCCATTGCGCTAGAGCATGCAGACATACAATAAGCCCCTATCCATCCACCCCCACTTCCTTCTACTGCAATACGCTTTCATCCCTGATAGAAAGAGAAGGAGGAAAGTGGGTCTGACAAAGGGCTACACTGCTTCAAACCCCCTTTACAGAGAGCAGAATAGAGCAATGTTGCTGGGTGGGATTTTAAGTAGAGGTTAGGCATTCACAATGGGATTTCTCTTTCTGTTTTGCGTTCCCTCGCTCTCTCTCTCACTCCCCCTGCCGTATTCTCGATATTCTGGACTGTGTCTTCCCATTTGTAGGTCTCTGTCTCAGTCGGTCTGTCTCTCTGTTTCTCTCTCTCGATTTTGTTCGCTCTCTTTTACTCTCACAGCAGTGATTTAACATTGGGGGTCATTTCAAAGATGTGCTATTGATGGAAACTTTCTGGACTATCTCTCCGTTAAATCTAAAGAGACGCGCACACCGGTCATATGAGTTCTAATCAGTAAATCCTTTTACTGTTGTTACAAACAGTTTGGGTTTTGACACTACATGAGACAAAATACAGTCCATCCCCGCAGTCTCCGACAAGCACTTAACAGACACCTGGAGTTCACAGACTGAACTCTACTTTAGCAATAAGCCAATTAACACACAATTTTAAATGGCAAGTCATCTTCAGACACTCAGGTTACTCATGAACTATTAACAGGATGAGTGGATATGCGATGACTGGTTCTGGTTAGGGCTAAGGGAGTTACGTTTCGTGGTCCAGTAGTTGAATTAGAGTAACGACAGGAGGTCTCGCAGCAGTATAGCCGTTTAGTGTTCTGGTTCATGATGAAAAGCGAGCTAGACTAAACGGCCATGAAAGGCTTGTCAGATCACAGGCGTCCACAGTTCCTCTGCCTCCTCCTTGGTCTCTGGTGCAGACGTCCAGGCCCAGCGTTGTCAGAGACCGGGCTGTGGGCTGAAGGCCAGTTCACCTGATCATTACTAAGTTAGTGTCCTACTGGCCATGCATATCCCCCTTCCGGCTCATTCTCTCTCCCTCTTTTCCTCTCTCTGTCCCTTTTTTTTTGTTTGACTCCTTTGACAATTTTTGATCTGTTGTTCCTCTCTTGCTCCCTCGCACAAACTCTTCTTCTCTCTCTTTTCCTTTCTCTTGTACACCCCCCCTCCCCCCCCACCCAACAAGCGCAACAATGGACACTAACAAACAGACAATTTGTGTGTGGTGAGGCAAAACACACCTGTTTTCAAAGAGAATTTGGTGGTGTTCAGGGAACGTTTGGTGGAGTGTTTGGGGAATGTTTGGTGGAGTGTTTGGGGAGCGTTTGGTGGAGTGTTTGGGGAGCGTTTGGTGAAGTGTTTTGGGAGCGTTTGGTGGAGTGTTTGAGGAGCGTTTGGTGGAGTGTTTGGGGAGCGTTTGGTGGAGTGTTTGAGGAGCGCTTGGTGGAGTGTTTGGGGAGCGTTTGGTGGAGTGTTTGGGGAACGTTTGGTGGAGTGTTTGGGGAACGTTTGTTAGCAACGGAGACAAGGCTGGACTACAACAGAGAGGCATCAGGAGGTATCTGGAGGTTATTAAAGTAGATTTCTCTTGCCAGAGAAAAGCACACACACAAAGAGGTCAGAACAACAGTTCGCTGTGATACTGCGGCAGCTGCATTCACACAAACACACAGTCCTCACAGGGTCTGGCCAACCTTCATCCACATCCCTCGGCTCTGAGATGTTTGAAAAACATCACAAACATGGTTTAGACGTTGCCAGAATTGTTAAATGGTTTACCACCGTCTTATTCGACACCAACAAGATTATGTGAGTGTGCATGCCTGTGTATGTTTGTGAGTGTGTGTGTGTTTGTGAGAACTGTGTGTGTGTGTGTGTATCTTTGCGTGTGTGTGTGTGCAGTACGTACGAGAGCTGTTGGAGATCCGTGAGGCGGAGGTTGAGGCGTCGAGCCAGTCGCTCCATCAGGTCCAAGCCCTGGTCGTTGGGAAGGGAGCTGGGAGAGACACAGACACAGCTGGGCGTCAGACATGCAGCTCCACCCAACGCCACAGCCAGTCACACGGCACCACCCTAGGGTGGACATGTCTCCTGCTTGTACACACGCACGCACGCAAACAGATCATTCCACTGTCCAGGTGGACATACATACATGGATATATACACCCTGCGCAATAAATCAACACGCTCACACGCACGATGAATGAAAGCAGAAAAGCCTGGGTGCTTGGGGAATAGGGATCAGGTGCTTCCTCAGGCTTGATAAATCACCTGCATTTTCCAGCAATGAGACAAACAATAAGGTGCAAATGGAACCGGCATGAGGTGTAATGGCTGTATCATATGGCCACACTTCCCTCGGCCTCTCTCCCACACGCACACATGTGCGTGCACACACACACAGACACACAAACACAAATGGAGTTCTGTCCCTCCACACGTCCCTCCTCACACACTTGCATACAAACACACACACACACACGTTGAGATGAATAACAACGTGCAAATGGAATGGATGTGAAGTGTAATGGCTGTATGATAAAGCCTCATCTTAGCTCTGTCTTCTGGTCTCTCACTCAAAGAGCAAATCGGCCAAGGAAATAGACCAAACAAAGGCAATTTGTGGGTGATGCTGTGTGTGTGGGAGATGCTGTGTGTGTGTGTGTGTGTGTGTGGGTGATGCTGTGTGTGTGGGTGATGCTGTGTGTGGGTGTGGGTGTGTGTGTGGGTGATGTTGTGTGTGTGGGTGATGCTGTGTGTGTGTGTGGGTGTGTGTGTGGGGGTGATGTTGTGTGTGTGGGTGTTGCTGTGTGTGGGTGATGCTGTGTGTGTGTGTGTGATGCTGTGTGTGTGTGGGGGGGGGGTGATGCTGTGTGTGTGTGTCTGAGGGTTTGTATACTGTATGCGTATGTGAGAGCATAAAAAGAAAATATGAGTGTGATGCTGTGTGTGCATGGGAGTGGATGTGTACGTGTGTGTGTATGTGTGTGTGTATGTGTGTGTGTAGAACTCTACTTTGCCCAGGTTCATCAGGCAGAAGAACCTGAAGTTTGTTCAAATCATCCTCTGGGTAATACACAGGTCACAAGAGAAACATACACTCTGTGTTTTTTTCATAGTTTTGATTGCATATGTTGGCTAAGCTAAATAAGATTTTGCCAGAATAGTATGGGAACCATAGATATTCTTAATGTACCGCGCTTTTTAAGAAAGTGAGGTTTTGTGTTGTTTTTTCCTCTTCGGAGAGCTTTCAAAGTTAAAGATTGGACAAAGCCATTCCAGACACGTTTCCCTCCCTCTGCGGTAATTCAGACTACGGGAGAGCTGTAGGAGTGACTTGATTGTTGATGCTAGCACTTTCCCCCATGGGTTTCTCTCTGTCTCTTCTCTTCTCCATCCCCTCTCTATCCCAACAGTCCTTGGTCGTACACACACAAACACAAGCGCGCACACACAAATGCACACGCGCACACACACAAATGCACACGCGCACACACAATCTCAGGAGCTCTCAGATAAGCAGGTTAGGCTTAGCCCGGTTGGGGGGCGGGGCGGGGGGGGGAGGGGATAACAGCTGTGCAATCATGGGGGTGTGCAGCAAACTCAGGGGAGACCACCGAAGGGCCCTCGCTAATGTACATAGCTCTATCCTAGAGCTGAGTAAAGTGGGAGAGAAGGTGGAGGAGCTGTGAAAGTCTGCCTGGAAGGTGACCCCCCTCTCCACCCAACCCCTGATTTTGTGAGTAGTTTGCGTGCGCGGGTGTGTATTGTGTGTATGTGCTGCATTCGTGTGTGCGCTGTTGTTTGCAAATGTGTGTGCGCGCGTGTGTGCGTATCTTCAGCTACAAATCAGGGCCGTGTCAGACCGGAGCTGTTGAACAGGTGAAGGACAGCTGGCTGACACTTGGCTTGATAACGCCATAAAGGGATTTAAGAGAGTGCCACGGGCGAAAACATAGTCGATAGGAACTTATCTCTATCCCGGAGCCTCAGCCAAGTACGAAAGAGTCTGGCTGACTCCTTCGCCCATGTCTGACGCAACATCGTCATTAACTCTCTAATACTGTATACTTCAACACAAACCCAGTCACACGGAACTATCATAACTTCCATTATACTTAGACACATTACTGAGGAGCTCAACATACCACAACCTTCTTTGGAAGTAATCACACTTAGATGTCTAGGGTTTTTTATAAATGCATCAGATTTCTCAAAATGCTGCTTGAATTACACGAGAGATTTATGCGAGTCTGTGTGCCTGAAATGTTAAATGAGGAGTTTTCCTGGAGGTGAGATAGGACATAATGACCCTAAACAATAGCATTCACTCTTTATCTCACCACTTTGTCTCCAGGGATTATATAAAAGAAACAAAAAACATGCCCTTTTGCAAATTCCCTATCATAGTGTAATATGCTGACATTGTGGTGTAGTTGTACAAAACAGTATTATATTTACTCACTCTGAGTCTGTGATAATGTAGCCAAAGTCGCTACTGTCCTTCCCCTTGGTGGAAAAGGCCTTCACCCCAAGGTGGACCACCTCCTCCTGCACCTTCATATCCTTCTTCTGGGGCTCCACCCGGGCCTGGGTTGGGGTGGTCTCCGTCACAGGGACCCACCTCTCCTCCTCAGTGTCCACCACCACCGCCGCCCCCACCACCTCCAGAGGGCCGCCCAGGTCCCCCCTCTCGTCCGTCCGGGATTCAGCCACGTTCCTCTCCTCCCAGGGGTGAGGAATAGGTACCTGACCCTGGGTGGTCCGGCTCTGAACGTTCTCCAGGCCAACCGTCCTCTGGGGGACAACCCCTGGAGCGACCCTGCTGGGCTGCGCTGGGCTGCCTGGAGCATCCCTGAAGGGGTCCAGGTCCAGGTAGTCCAGGAGCTTGCTGAGGAAAGCTGTATCCTGTGGGAAATATGGACATGTATGGTTGTAACTGCTGGAAAGTGCTGGCAGCTGTGTCTAGTCGATTGCCTTTAAACCTGAATGGGTTTATAGAGGTCGGTAAGTATAGTGGATTTTTCAATGGCAAACATCTTGAGTGACAAAGAGTAATGCATTAGCAAGCTCTACTTATGTAGAGGGAGTATGACAAACACATTAAAGTAAGTCACTGACAACCATAAAAGGGACTATACTTGAATGAGTCTAGTAAAATGTACATCAATAAGCTTTTTAAAACGCTACTAGCTACTAACACAACATATTTTCTATACTTCAGTTCCATTCGTGTTTCTGGAAATGTCGGCTTTTGTGTTTCCTATGTCTTCCACATTTTCAATATCCATGAAATGGTCTGAAGACAGTAATGGTAAATCACCTTCATGTCTGGCTCTTTGTCCACATCACCAATTGGTTGCCCTGTAAACACAGTGTGTGAGTGGAAAACTGGGCTGCCAACTTGATTTCACAAATCAGTGAACTATCACACTTCATGTCAATTCAAACAATGTAACGACGGCAACTTTCTCAGAGAAACCCACGTTTCAGCTTGTATACAGACAGATATGGATGGATTGTACCTTGACGTGTTGCGTCTCTCTCCAACATGTCTTGTTGAATCGTATCTCCATCCTGGCTGTGGTCCTGGTCCAGATCCTGGTCCACAGTGTCCAGTGGTTCTCTCTTGGCCTCCGGTCCGGTCCTGGGCTTTGGACCCTGCCCGTCCACCCCCTGCAGGGCCCCGGCGATGACATCAGCCAGCTGGTCCAGGTTGGGCCCCCTGAGGGTGCCCATGTTGATGCTGTGTCTCCCCAGCTGGTTGACCACGTTCTGGATGAAACGCTCTGCATGTTTGGGGGGTTGGAGCGTTTGTTGAAGGAATGTTCTAGGTAAGGGACACTACTACAACTGCACAACCTTTTACAACTAAAACCTTATTTTATTACACAATATACGGACAGCTGAAGATGAGGTCATTGAAGAACAGGATAATCACTGCAACCACTGCTAAACGGTGTAACATACTAACATACTGTAGCATAAGCAGAAAACTCCAAAAAACTCCAAAAAACTCCCAAAAAATTACAAAGATATGTAAATGTGGTGTTCAATAGCATCCAATGTCATGTGATATTGTGTCTGAAAACCTTACCATCCGTGGGACTGAGGGGCTGCTTGGACACAGGGCGGTTTGATCCGGACTTAAAGATCAGTTTTTCTATCTTGGGCTTGGGAGGTTGAGATCCACCCTTGGTTTCCCCCTCGCTGGGAGGATGGCTGACGTAGCTGAAGTAGTGGACCTTCGCCTTGGGCTTTTCCTCTGGTGATCCAGGGCGGTTCTGGCTGGTGGGAAGCCTAGAGAGGTAACTTTCCAGCTGGGAGGCCAGGAGTCGGGGCCTGGCCTTGCCTGGATGTGTACTGGAGTAGGCTGCTGCCACTGGGGGGATCTTGCCAGTCTTGCCCTGGATAAGGGCTTTAAGACCCTGGGGTTGAAGGCTGTAGAAGGTGGTCTTTCCCCAACCCTGTGACTTGGGCTGGGTGTCCCCCACACGGCCATCATTCTGAAAGTCCTAGGGCGTAAAAAAAAAAAAGCTGTTTGTACTTATCTTCCTTTTATACACATTTTCATTATAGACTTATGGGTATGGCTGTGCAACAGAGATTGAATTAGATTTTAGACTTGGGAACAAAACATTATTTCCTTTCTTCTTTTAGGTTTATTTGTGCTCTGGGTTATTTCGCACCGGGAGGAGAGTGAGCGAGGTTACCAGTGTTATGACAGGTTCAGGTAGGAAGAGAGGTAGTTTGGGATTTGGTAGACAGGACAGGATATGAATCAGGGTCTAGATCAAAGACAACTGCCCTTGGAAATTGCATATGGAAATCATAGATGAGATAGTGTCATTCAAACGGTAATTTTATGCATTTCTGCAGCACCACAACACTACTGAAAAAATAAACGAAAAAAAGCCTTATCGCCAAGGCATCAGTTGAGACACACCAGTGTCGATGGTTATCCCAAACAAATATCAGGACTGAATGGAGTTTATAAGTTACAATCTAAAGAATATGTCATTTGAATATATTACATGCAGCACTTACATTTGAGGTGGATGATGGTGCTGTACCTATATTATACGGACAGGAGAATACGTTCAAGACTTCTTAATCAGTTCTAGTGCTGTCTCCTCTCTGTGTTCTCCCTGTTGTTTGTGCTGCGAGGGAAAAGATAATACAATACTTCCCAGACCCAAACACATTGGCACACGCTAATGCCATTAACATAGTGAGGGGATTTCTGCCTTCACCTACCCCCCACCTCGCCATTAAGCTTGGCCCCGAACCCATCCGTGGTGGACTGCATTATCGCTCTGGTGGCGACACAGCTAAAGTTAGGGTTCAAACATGGTAATGAGATGGACAATGTCCCTTTAAGTAGGGCTGGGTAAACCTTTGTGTTGGAGGGGTCGTCCTCACTCAGCGGGGTGGAGGGAGCGATCAAGGGAGACAAAGGACCGAGGAGACAACTTAGCCACCCACTGGGAGGATGGGCTCATCCTTCCTGCCTCCGCTGGGATCGTATGTTCACGTCTAGAGGCAGGATGAGGCCCTAGCCTGCTTCATCCGTTGAGCCCTACTATCTGTGCCCCCCTTGTAATGAATGAAGGCGGCAGCGTAGGACCGTTTTTATCACTCTATATGCTAACATTACCATTGCCCTGTGACTAATTATTGTTTCAATGGTCTCTTGACATTGGTAGGGAGGAGAGAGATCCTGGAGCCCCTCTCTAACTGGCCTTACCTGTGTGAGGGGCCTTTCTCGTTGGACCCCCAGACGAGTGGTCCCAGTGGTCCCCACAGCCTGGGGGAGGAAGCCCATGTCCTTCAGGTGTTGCTGGAGCTTCCGGCCGAGCTCCGCCTCGCCTGGCCTCAGCGTTCTGTCATGGTAGTGAGCCGGGGGAGACATGGGCGGGGCAGGCCGGCGGAGGGGAACCTTGCGCAGCCTGGACAACTCTCTGGAGATGACCCGCTGGGTGACATCATCCTGCCAGGTCAACCCTGCGGAGACATGGGAGTTGGAGTTTGAGAACCCGGGGATACTGGTACACTGGCCAAGGGGAACCTTCAATACACAGATCCCCAGTCACATTACAAACAAGCAAATGTAACAAATGTACAGTTAAACAGGCCTAAGATCCCCTGTGTGGATGGATCAAAGCACAATCCAGAAGAGAAACAAAACTGAAATTGTGGATGAGCGAGGGGATGAAAGGATGAGAATCGGAACGATGTGGCAGCCTCTGCGGAATTCCAGACTCCAGTCGAACCCTGGACAGGGAGAGGAGAAGCACTGGCGTGCCACCCCCCCTTCCCCCCTCCCCCCTCCCCCTCCTCCCGTACCCAGCCGAGTCAACAAGCCCTGTGAGAATGTCATGCCACAGCCAGTCAGTGCGCCAACATCTCTGCTAATTGCCAACACATACTTGGAGTGCAAGGCTGCAAGTCTCCCGGGCAGGGGCACAGCACCGACGATGCCAAGGCCAGATGGAACTACCCGGGCAAAGAGAGACCCAAAACATGGCCCTGTTCCCAGAGAGCCACGAGGGACAACATTCCAGCGCGGAGGAAGATCATACCACGCGAGCGAAAATACCCAAGATGTTATAGCCTCTGCTTAAGGCCAATATGTTCAGTGTGAGCTTCTATTTTACATATACTTTCATTTTGATACCAGACAGAAAGTATTTTAATGAGGAAACTCATTATTAGATGAAATGTTGGAAGCGTTGGTGAGATTTCCAATTATATTATATCTTTACGCGTTGCCTTCAAGACTGCCAATGACCAGTGAGGTATGTAGGAGTAGTTAGTCATGTACAGTATGCAATAGGAACAGGGCAGCAGTCAGTCATGAGCACAATGCTACCATAAAAAAATATGTCCACACATTAGCCTGCTCTATCACCCATGGAATGCAGGCAGTCTCATGCATATTCAAAGGCTAGCAGACATGGAGGCTAAGGGGAGAGGATGAGCCGCTGATGAGGCCAGCGATCTCTGATCAACTCTGAATGGAGCCCAGAGCATATGGGTTCAGGATTCTGGAACGCAACCCGTCCATCCATACCATAATAACACATGCCTTCCCCATCTAGCGTATATTTGCTATACATTTGCTTCGCAGAGGTTATAATGTAGCTATCACCATTAGCGTTGATGGGCAAGAATAGAGGTTTCAGTCATTAAGGATCCATAAAAGGTCTGTGCTTAATTACTGCTATTTAATGGGTTCATTGAAGATAGATGGTCTGATTGTTTGGGGGGAACAGAAGGCGTGTGACACGGGTGGGATTGACTGTGACACCTCTATCGCCTCTCTTTGTCTGCAGGGGGATGGTGGAAAGTGGGGGACGCTCATTTCCCTAGACAGAGAGAAGGAGGAGAAAGAGATGCAGAGGGAAAGAGTGTGTGTGTGTGTGTGTGTATCTTTATGTGTTTGAGAGAAGGAAAGAGAGTGTGTGTGTGTGTATCTGTATGTGGTAGAGAGAGGGAAAGATGTGTGTGTGTGTATCGGTATGTGGTGGAGAGAAAGAGAGAACAACATACTGTAGTCTAGGTACCTAGAGAGCATAACACAGCTTGCACAAGGACAAATGTGCTACTTACACCACCACAGCCACTATGGGCACAGAACCGCAGCCAGGAGCAAAGCAATTCAATATGAGTAGAAAAAGACCAGTTCCAGTGGATCACGGCCATTAATGTTTGGGCTTAAACTGCTTCATCACTTACAGTACAAATACAGTATTAACAGAGAATCAAGATAAATCATTCTCAAAGGTTTAGGACAAAGGTATGCAAGTTGGCTACCTGTCAGTAAATCTCTTAGATATAGACTACTAGACCCAGGTGGTTAAAACAAAATATTATTAATATAAATACCGTATTACCTCAAAGTCCAGAGAAAGGGCAGACTCTATGTCCTAGTGTGAAAGTTTAACCCTTTAAGGGAGGGACAGACGCTGTCTAAGGTAAAGTGCCTCAGTTAATTAGCGCCTCGCCATTACCCTATCAGGCGGCTTTGAAACAGTCAAGATGGTTTCCGATGACCTTATGCTTTTCTTTTTTTCCCTTCTTTTTTCTTCTTTTTTTTTACAGTTTGTGGCTGACAGAGAAATGCGGGCCTGTGGCCTCCTAAATATTGAAAGCCCATTAGATCAGATCCTGTCTTGTTGTTTCATCTGGGCGGTTTTGAAATGCAGATCTGGGCTCCCTTCCCCTAAGTTTAGTCCTCCGACTGATTTAAAAGGCCAAAGCAAAGGGGGAGGATGAATAATTCAGAAACACATTTCAGCCTAATTAATTGAGATGATATGTGTCAATCCAATTCTTTCATGGGATGTGATAGAACACAACAAAGGTGTCATGCAATTAAAAGATGAATCCATTTCAGCCATTTTATCATCATGTTGCTGTGAGATCATTGGTATTAATTCTATGACAGTTTTTGGTTTTATATTCAAATATAATCTTTTGCTCCCACCCACATGATGCAGTTGTGTAAAAACGTTGACACAGGTAATGTTTCGAATAAAATTAAGAAAACTTGCATTGTAATACTTCCATAGAGAAATGAAGTAGATAGTGGACATAGTGGAACTTGGACGCAAAATCTCTCTAACAGTCAGGACTTGAAAAAGACTATCATGGGCAAACTGTTATTCCAAGTGTCAATGGCCATCTCCTCAAACAATAGCTTTTTATATTGTCCTACTGCACAGCAATTTGTGAACATCTGTGTATGAAAGAGAGAAGGATGATTCGCCAGTCAAAAACATTAAGGGAAATTACAATACTCCAAGCCGAAGGCGTAGCACTTCAGCCACAAAATAGCCCAGCCCACACATCCCAGAGAGATTCAATAAAAGATCTTTAATGTTTCAAATAACATCCCGATTTTCACTTTAGAAGTAGACCTACCGGCCCCTCAACAGCCCTGCAATGCAGGAATGATTTATTAGAATACAAATGTAGTAAAAGTACAGTCTCTCAATCTGTCTGTATGTCTGTCTGTCTGTTGTTCTTTCTGCATGTCTGCCTGCCAGTCTGTTTGCATGTCAGCTTCCAAAACACAGATTTCAAGCTTACATGTAGTCATGGGCTACCCAATGGCCCATGACACTGGTGTACCTTTAGTTGCTAGTCTTGAGAAGAACCAGTGCGTAAACTAACGTATACTGGTGCTCAGTGGGGCTGAAGGGATGTACTGTGTCCGTTTATGGTCACTGCTTCTCTTGTACTGGTTCTACAGAGATGCCCGCAGCACTAATGGGAATGCCAGAAAGGGTTATCTTACTTCACTTGCTTTGGGAGTGAGTATCCACCTTGATTTGCACACAGTTAAGACCTAGGGGTCGTATACCACAGGGCAGGCTTGTCCTACCTGACTAGCACACGGATTGGAATCATGATCTGGCTGTGTGATCCAGGAAGCAGGAAGCATGACGTGTAAAAGGAAGGTCATTCAAAGGGAAACTGTTGTTCACCTGTTAGGAGGAAGTTCTCTCTGTGTCTCCATTATGCTTTTGATCATAGCAATGAGAGGATATGAAACTAATATACTGCAATTAGGGTGGGAATGGAAAACCTCCTGTCAGTATTTCCACTCTCTCTTTCCATTCGTTTTTTCTGCCCCCTCCCAAACACAAACACGCAAACACATATTAAAACGCACACGCCGAAAAAACCTTATCAGAAGCCCGCCAATAATGATGCTCAAGCAATACAATGTTTGCCTCTAAAGCTTTTTCTAGTGAAGTGAACACACGGCCGGACTACATGGTCTGAATACCAACGTGGTCTGGGCGAACAGCGGCCTCGGAGCAGCCTAATATAAAAGTCATTTGCAGCGGGATGACAGGGTCGAGCTCTTGAAAGCCTTGTATGGAAAATGCAATACCCAGACAATGCCCCTCCCAGTTGGGATGCAGACAAACAAAAGCCGCCGACACGAAGGCAAGCGAAAACCCTTTTTGCGCGGGGGTCAATTTCTATTGATGTAATGACATCGCTGGTGTGCGCTTGGCGCAAATGCTGTGATTTTGACAGTGTCTCCAGCTCGAGAGAGAGAGAGAATTGCAAGTCGATGCCATTGACGTAGACACCCTCCCCATTCCACACACACACACACACACCACCACACCCCCTTCTCTCTCTTTACGCTTCGGCTCCATTCAGTTTACAGTACAATACTCTCAATAGGCCTGTCTCAACGCGGGGGCACCAGCCGTCTAAAGATGAGGCTTGAATAGTGAGCGCAGTTACCCTGATAAGAGTAACAAGCAACGAAGCGTCGACAGTGTATTGTTGGAAATGTCTAAGGAGAACACGTTCTCTGTCTTTGGCTTTGGGTATGATTCGACCAGACAGACAAGTGAAAAGAACTTGTGTTCACAGTTTATGTTTGAGGACGTGTACACACATGATGTCATTGCTTTCTGATTCAGTATCTCGACTACAAGGTCGGTGGCATAGAAGAAAAGAAAAGAGAGATGGAAAAAAGACTGTTTCAGCAATGAAAAAGTTTCAAGAGTGAACGCCTTCAAACGGAGCAGGCAAAATGACACCCAGCGTTTCCTCTCCTGTCTCATCCGTTTATTCCTGAAAAGTAATTAGAATAAATGTGTGGTCTCGCTCTGCGCTTAATATTCATTACTGAGTTTTGTGATTTCCTACGGCCTCTTCTTCTTTTCTAATGGTTTTCAACACTAGTTTACGGCTGTTACAAGAGATTAAGCTTTGAGTGGCCAGTAAAGCCAATTATTTAGCCTGGGTTTGGTCACGGTTTAAAATGAAAGCATTTGCTTCCCCCTGGTGGTCACAGAAAGTAGTTGCGGGTGTATTATTTCATCTAAGAAGGGTTCTGAATATCGGTCAGGCACCAGACAACAGTCTGTGTGAACCCAATCCAGCAGACAATTTAGTATGTCTATAGTTAATAACTACAGATGCCTATAGGTACATCCATCTAGATGTATTAAAACATGGTCATAAACATGTTCTCTCTGTGACTGACAGCAGGAAGACAAAGACAGAGAGAGGTCAACCACAACTGAAATAAAGATGCAGAAGTCGAGATACATTATATCAAACTTTCACCATGACACACTGAACATGGATGTTTCCATATGAACAAAATCTTGATTATTGATGGTTTCCGCTGCTAGTCTCCGGAGCCCAGAGTCTGGGTCTACAACGCCAACCAGCCCTTATCATAAAGGTCAGGAGAAACACACACCCTCTCTCCGTACTCTATAGGTGCACTCCCATGACTGCACTCTCTGTCTCTGTCCTGTTGAGTCCTCAAATAGCTGTGTCTGGATTGTGCCCTCTTCCCCTTGCATTTATCCTGTTTAACTAGCAGACAAGCTGCTGTGATTCCATTGATGATGCGGGAGACGCCTTCTAATGCAATCACACTGCACGCGGTCTCGTTGCTCATCCACAGAATTGGCAGTAAATGGCCTGTGAGCATAGAAACCAAATTCGATTGCTGTTGTGGTTACATGATCAAAGCGCACAACAATGGCTTGTGAGACTCCCGATGGCATGTCTTTTGGTGCCGGCTAGACAGTCCTGGCTGCATTTACAGTTGCTTAAGGACCTTACTGGGAAGGGACAGACAGGCAGGCAGACAGACAGACAGACAGACAGATGGAAGGACAGACAGACAGGCAAAGAGAAAAACAGTTGTGGATATTGTCGTCTGTCTCCACTACAACGGGGTGATGATCAGTTCAGGTTCTGGGTTTATAAGTAGACAACCAGCTGTTTACAAGACCAGAAAGACAGACATGACCAGACAGACAGACCAACAGACAGACAGACCAACAGACAGACAGACAGACAGACAGACAGACAGACAGACAGAGGGTACCTTGGTGAGCCAGTTTCTGTAGGAGTGTCCTGAGGCGCTGGAGAGCCAAGGGGGAGACGTTATATGTGTAGAGATCTTCCCCTGGTAGCTCCTGACACCTTCCAAACACTCCATCTACAAAAGGAAAAAAATACACACCATCACAAAACAATTGTAAATGTTGGTGGGTTAAAAGACTAAACACAATTGATCACAAAGCCGAATGTCTTAGGTACGGTGGCTATGCGCTAACCAGTGTAATACAAGAAACACAACTTTTGTGTGAGAGACAGGAGAGCAGTTCTTTGCCAGAGCTGCCCACAGGCAACAGAACAGGATCTTTTGTAGGCCTCCTAAAAAGCTGAAGTTGTTGTCCCCTGCAGTGTACAAATGTGCAGTTCACGCTCATGCTTGGGGAGCTAATAACTAACCATTTTTTTCTAAGGGAGGCAACGATAAACAGGCGCCCGTCACAGACCAGACTTTATCAGAGACCCGGGCTATCTCCCAATCAGCAGGCCTCCCTCCCTCCCGCCATAGCCTACCCCCGTTGCCAGGCAACCCATCAAACCCCTACCTCAGTGGCATAATTCAGTGGCTATCTGGACGGCTGAAGGATGCTAGGACACCGGGGGTCGGGACACAGAGTGCGGAAGAAGCAGCTGGAATATAAATGGCGGAGGTGTCGTCCTCTCTCAGTCAGGGAGATAAATCTGTGTGTCTCATCTTCTCAACCCCAAATCAAAGTTGTGATAGATCGGCCTGATAGAGCTTTTGTGTGTGTGTGTGTGTAAAGATGTCTGCCTCTGTTTAGTGTGAGACTAATGATGTGAATCGTCATGCCTCATAGGATCCCTTTAATTAACGAAGGATGATTGACAGGGACAGATAACTCTGCAATGCGACTGACACATTGTCCCACATGTGACATCACACACACACACACACACATGCACAGACACACACAAAATTAGACATTTTCCAGTGGCGGTAATAGTTTTTATATAGCCCAACTATTTAAATCTTACATCAAATGCTTTATGATGACTTATAGACACACTATGGTGCAGTTTCCATCTTATTTAACGTGCTAAGAGTGCATCAACTAAAAAATTCTAATCTCTACGTTAATGAGAAAGATTATCACCAATTAATCTACCCACTGTACACTCTGCTGGCCACCATCTTTCACCTTCAGCTCATTTAAGAGATTTTAATTACCGTGCCAGGTTCCGTGTAAAATCCACTGGATGATAATTATACAAATAATGATGTGATGTCAAATTTTTAGTTTTAATTGAATTTTTCTTCACTGTTTTCACTGGTGCTCACCCGCGACATGCCTAATGACAGTTACAGGATAAAATGTAGCTGAGGCAGAAAATTAGCATATGCACACACGGGTTAATTATCAGAGAACCCAGACACCTTGGTGAAGAGGCACACAGGCGACTGACATCAGAGCAGGGGCGTCTGGTCACACAGCAAATGACAACGGGAGAGCAGAACAGGCAGAAAGGGAGGGAGAGAGGGGGGGGGGGACATGCTGGAGGTATAGAAAGAAAGATTGAGCGAGACAGAAGAGGGGAGAAAATTAATAGAGAAAACTGAGATAAAGAAGAGAAGAGAATAAGAAGATACAGTATTGGTTTTGGACAGTTTGTCTGTTGACAATTTTTTTTTTGTCAGTCTGTCGATAAGACAATGCTTTATAAAAACAGTTCAAACACAACACAGGGTGTTTCCCTAAGACAATCATGTTACTGTATTTTTAAGCCTGTATTTTGAAATGTCAACATTACAAAGATTGTCTTACAAACAAATTCAAATGGATTACACAAAGACCAAGTAGACAATGGTGACATAACAAAAGGCTGGCTGCTTATTTGATGTTTGCATTTCTCGCTAGTTTCTATGACAACGGCCACCGTGAGATGTGTTATTTCCTTCTCGGTTGACAGGGACGTTCCCAGTAGACACCACACGCAGGCCTGTGTGGCATGTGCAGACACACACACATACAAACACATTCACTTCCACCCACGCATGCACAGGCTGTGTCATTTGAGTTAGGGAAATATCGGAATCAATTACAAATTGGTGACACATCCAAAGCCATCTGCATCATAAATCTGCATCAAGTATTGATACTGTGTCTATCATTTTGCAAGGTGAGGGATCAAAACAAACCTTAGGAAGAGACAGAAACTGATGTCTCATGTTTTATCATCGAAGTGATATCAAAATGACATGAAAACTGTGTTTTAATTTGTTGCATGGATGAACTTATTGTGTTTTTCTGTGAGGCATCGTGGCCCCATACCAAAGTCACCACACAGAACTGCAGCGTAATCAAATAAAGACTTGTTGTTTTTTTCACTTAATGGGGCTCAGGAGAAATGCAACATGATTATTGCTGTTATGTATGTTATTATGTATAAAAGAAATTAATTCCCAAGTCTATACTGTAGCAGCTCAGAAAGCCCAACTCATTGTGGAGGACCAAGACACTGCTTTTCTGATAACATCATACTGTGTAATAGTCACAAATAAATAAATAAAATATATAATAATAATATTAATAGAAAATAGAATCAATAATTAATTGAATCAATCTACGAAAACTGAATGTCATAGTAATAAAAGGAGTGTGTATTATATGTCTACATCCAACTCCAATCTAGGCCTTTTCACTGCAACATGGAGCTGTTCTGACTGTGTGACACCTTAGGAAAGCTTTCTGCCAAATGTTGACTGACAGACATAAGAGGCTTCTGAGCCTGACAGGTATAGAATTCCCAATCCAGACCCAGCTTCTCGCTCCATTGTGATGGACGGCAAGGAATCTGACAAGCGTTGAAAGCTATTTAGACTTTGAGGGCTAATGCTTAAGGAAAACACCAGGAATCAGTCCAGCTGACAGTCAGGGACAGACAGCGTCTCAGGAGGGGTCTTGTCAGTTTGATGCTGAGAAAGACCCAGGCCAAAGAGTCGCTTTATTTACAGTTCAAGTCCATTGACAATTAGTAGAGTATCCACCTTAAAATTCCAGAGTCATGTAAAATTCGAAATCTTTGTGCCAATTCGACTCAGTATCTAAAAGTCGCTTTCGAAAGAGCTTGGTATTTTGGGGATTACATGTTTGGCGGATTCCATATTTCTATTTTATAGTCTTTCTGCATCACCAACCGTCTCTGGAGAAATAGATCCCTTGCTCAATAGCTCCTCCTCAGGTTGCTCCTATTTTTTCTTTCACTGAGTGTTTCTTTGTATTCTGTGAAGGTTTAGTCTGGCTATCAGTGCTGATGTGTGGATATCTGTGAAGCCCCCATTTGATTTGATTCATGGGTGGCATTGTGACCACACACACCCAGTTATTTCACCATTTCTAAAAAGAAAATACCTATCACGATCTTTAAGAGTCCCTTGGCTCCAGCTTAATAACTGGAGCCCAACCCCTCCAGGGTGGTAGACCGCAATAACGTTGATATGTGACTTCCATCGGCATGGTTGTATCAGTGGTTGATCTAGCGTGGCACCTCGGACGGCAGGAAGCTGGATAGATGCGCGAGAGGGAGAGGGAGAGAGAGAAAGCTCTTTACAGGACAGATTAGATCAAATTGAACCAAGCTGACCGCCAGTCGATAAAACAGTATCCGTTAAGTGTTAAAGCTGAAATAGAGGTTGTCCTGTGGGGGACATCCAGCACTTAACTACAGATGTTACTGCTTCTCAGGAGGCGATAAAGCAATCAGCATCCGATTCATCGTAGGGTTTGTTCACGGCCTTGGAGACCAATCTTATTTCCTGAATGAAAAGACGTCCATTCCTTTCCTTTGCGAAACATACCACACAGATTGGACAGATATAATTTCGGCTACAGCCAATTAAACTATGTAGCATCACCCAACACTTGAACATCAATGGTTATGTTGATATTTGGGCTAAACGGTATTCAACAACTCTTTTAGCTGGTGTGCTGGTGATTGAGGGAGCGTTGCTATACTTAGCTGGAGGGTGCTCCTTGTACCACACTCCCTACAGAGCAGGGACAGAAGGAGTCTGTTGAGAGAAAGAGGGGGGAGGGGGCTAAGATAGAGGGTGAGCTGAACGAGGCCAGAATAAAGCAGGTTAGCCCAGCAGGGACCCTGAGCAGAGTGGAAGTGGCAGACCCAGTTACTCCCACTCTGTCTGCACTGCTGTGAAAGCCATCCGTCAGGCCAAAACCGACCAATAAAGAACGGCGGGGCATGCCAGGAGATCTGCAATAGCCAATGGAAGAGCTCTACTTTCTTAGTGTCATGACACCAGCCTTGATCTAAGAATGATTGGAGAACCAGAAATGACTCGTAAAGAACCATTTATTGGTCGTTTTATTTACAACACTAAGGGAATGAGGGCTTTGGGGAAGGCTAATTTGGATTGGTTGAGATCAATCCTGCCCACTTTGTCCTCTTAATATGAAAGACTCTAGTCCTGCTGTTGGTGGGTCTCTAGCATCCACCCACCCACAGCCAATGAGAACATGGAACATTTCATAAGGAATGTTCAAACATGAAAAAGTGCGAGCATACAGTTGGAACAGGCTGCTAAAGACTGAAGACGTTGGCATCCATTTTACAAACTGTAGTATCTCAACATTAACATAAACCAAGTAAACTATGTGTCCTATAACTCCTCTCCCTGGTTCTCACTCTCTTCTTCTCTCTAAAAGGCCGCTGGGTATTCCTCCCAAGAAGTGTCAGCATTTTTCTCCTATTAGACTACACACCCATGCTCCCCTCTGTTCCATAGGAGTTGTTATAATTACCCCCACACTCGCTGTTCATTTGGGCTTTAGACTCCAATCTCTCCCTGTTTTTTTCCCCTGGTTGCAAAACTAGGTTAGTATGGAAATGAATCTGGAGACAGCGTATCAAGTCTCCTTCGACGCTGTGAGGTTCTCACCAGACATCATTGGAATTCCAAAATACAAATGGTAATTTTCACAGTGAACATCTCAAGCCATTATGGGGGATTGGTGTAGCAGTCGGGTGAGAAACAAAAGTGGATGTATTTTCCTACCATACCAGCATCACCTCATTTGTCGATTTGATTTCATAATGAGCTCATTTGGAGTAAATGAGGTGTGCCGGGTTCAGTCAAACAAAATCAACAAAACAACATTCAAGTCTAGATATATTAGGTTTACTGGTGTGAAGATTGATAGAGAAGAAATGCATTGCACTGAAAGCTGCATCCTGTGGTGCCCCTTCTCCCTTCCCCTATCCCCAACACCAGCACACACACACTACAAACACACACACACACACACACACACACACTACAAACACACACACACACAGGAATGATTCCTCATCACAAGGCCACTGCTCAAGCATTTTGTTCTAATCTTCTGCGGGGTACATTCATCATCATTTCAACAACGAAGACAATCTTTACAGGTTTGTGTCCTATGTTGAGTCAATTACGGTAAATCCTGCAAGCTGATTTCCCACAAGGCCAAACAAACAAACAAAAAACTTGACATTCACCCCTTTCATACTCAAGATGTGACTCTTAGTCACGGAGTGAGGCTCAAACAGCCTGGGCTGCGTTTCCCGATAACGATGGATCGTAGCAACGATCGAGCAAAAAACAAAACCATCGATATTTCTTACGTGCGTTTCCCAAACATGCTCGTAAGGAGTAGGCTAATCTATGTGCTTTCAAGAGTTACGAATTTTCAAGAGACACTTAAGCTACGATGTCTTTGGGAACGGCCCGTAAAACTAAGATTCGTCCTACGATGGATTCTACGATCAATTTAGGCTTACGACGCTTTTGGGAAACGCACCCCTGCTCTGTGCAGATCCCCCAGATGAGCTGTTTGTCACCAACATTAGGAGTGTTTATGTCTTGGGGTTGGCCCAACACAGATAGGACAGAAACAATTCCTTCTCCAGAGATCGTTCCCCAAAAAACGGAATCAGTAAACTGTTCTGTAAGACTGAGAAAAGCATGTTATGTTTTCTGCTTTCTTTCCTCCTTGTTTAAAAAAAAAAAAAAAAAAAAAAATTGCCTCAGAACTTTTCGCTTCTCCGACACTTGACTCATCTGAGCGGGAGCTTGAAGGCTTGAAGCTCAACAGCCTCCTAAACACACTCTCGACTGTAACCCCCCCCCCCCCCCCCACACCCCACCTACCCACCCACCCTCGTGAGATGATGAAAAGATAGTGTTTTTAGAGCAGCAGAGGGGTCGATGATGCCTGATCGCGTTGTCAGAGACAGGGTTTAATGAGAGTGGTGGTGGGCCCGGCCTAAGAAGCCTCAGCCTTTGAAGTCGACTCACTCACCGTTGGTGCAAAACTCGTACGGTGTGCAGAGTTCATCCTCAAACAGGCAACCTGCAGGAGAGAGGAAGGGAAAAAGAGAGAGAGACCGAGAGAAACACACAGAGAGAGAGAGAGAGAGAGAGAGGGGGGGGGGGGGGAGAGAGAGAGAGAGAGAGAGAGAGAGAGAGAGAGAGAGAGAGAGAGAGAGAGAGAGAGAGAGAGAGAGAGAGAGAGAGAGAGAGAGAGAAGGAAAAGGGAATACAGATTAAAGTACAATTCCAGTAACAACTGCTGTACACTGCAATTGTAGCGTACTCAACCGCACCTGCATATTCTTTGTCAAAATACAACAATCCTATTTTAGAGGTGTGAGTGATGTGCATCACATACAGAGCTGAACTGCCTCACATCTGATCAATGGTTTGCGGTGTCTAATCACGTCAATCAATGCCTCATTACTACAGAGGGAGAGAGAGGGCCAATCGAAAGCCCACTCAGGCGGCGAACAGTCTGACGTATTACTCACATAGTTCGACTGTGTGTAAATTGGCAAAAGCAGTAAAAAAACAGCTCAATAACTTTCAGGCTAATGGCGTTGTGAATGTGGGTGGGAAGCGGAGCAGAATGAAGCAGATGAGTGCTATAGTGCTTTTTAACTAAAGAAAGACAAACCAAGAATACATGTCATTATTAATGTCAGTACACAGAACAGTCCACCTGCACAGATGGTATCCGTCCTTGAAGTCTCTCCTGAACATCCCCGTGACAGAAGAACAGTGAGCCTCTACAATCGTTCCTCTGCACATACTGTGTGTATCTAACTTTAACCATGAACACTAATGTAAAAGTCATCTATCCTCCTCTTTCCTTCCTTCTTCCTGTCCACCGTTACCGCCCGGGGTCCATAGGCAATGTTCCCATTTATGAATATTGTATGAATTTTAATGAACTTCAATGGCGGGGCAAGGCTGGGTATTCCAGACTGATAAATGACCTACTGGCAGAGGGGTTTCTGGGTAACTGGTCTCCCCATACGCATACCTCTATCACCTTAGGAATGAGGAAGACTTGCTGTCGGACTCGCATTACTCATCGAGCCTTGACAGCATGAGCAAGAGAGAAATGGAGACTGACAGACAGGACAAACAGGTGGGCAGACCGTATGGAACTTCTGAGAACCCTCCAAGCGTAACATCCTCTGAAGATGTAAAGAGCCAACCATCCTGAAAAGAATTGTCAACCCATACTTCTAGATATTTTTGCCAAGTATAGTTCAGTATATCAATATCTTGAGGGTGACAATAGCTATAAAAGAATGGTCCTCTTCAGCCACACACAATACATCAGCTCAACCACAATACTGTATAAGGCCACAGGAAGCTATTTACGCTGTGTGACGTCAGCACCGGATACCTCAGTGGCACAGGCCTACTGTAAATACTCCTTTGGATTACAAAGAGAGCTATTTCTGGACCCCATTCTGAGTCACATCAGTCTTTGTCCTTCCTTTATTTCTTTCAACTATTCCCTTTTCCTTCTCTCTCTCTCTCTTCTCTCTCTCTCTCTCTTTCTCTCTCTCTCTCTCTCTCTCTCTCTCTCTCTCTATTCAGCCGTGACTGAGTCGGCTGTTCCCGTGTGACCCCTCTGGACAGAGAGTCACTGGGCTCCACACCGCTACGTACATAACGGAAGGAGCGGGAGGGTACACAGGGGAGTGAGCACTGGGAAGACCGTTTTAATGAGAAGAGATGAAGCTGTCTATTGATCAGAGGCGAGATAATGAGGGCTGGGGGGGGGGGGGGGGGGGTATTGGGGCTTGGGGTGCAGAGCATCCCGGCATTGGCTGTTGAAGCGCCTGGCGTTTATTTTAGGGAGGCCAACGTCACCATATTAAGGGTCTCCAATTGGCTCAGACAATGGTTTGACGCTTTCGTCGGAGGGCAAAAGTGCATCTTAGTTGGCTTTCAAATTGCAGCTTTTGTTGTGCAATGGATTAAGTGCGTCAGTTGGACAGCATTTCAATGGAGGTGCGTAGGCTGTTCTCACAAAGGGACATCGCAAATGAAGGATTTGACTGTGCTCTCAGGGGCACAATGACAAACACGCTGTCAGTCTCTCTCTCTCTCTCTCTCTCACACACACACCTTTTCCCTATGGGAAAATGGTCCCTACGTTATTGTTGTGCAAAGCCGAGAAAAAAATAATCAATGGCACTTTGCCTTGTTAAAGCCCTACATAACTCATTCTACAGTCCAAAAAACCCACAACGGTTCCGACTGCTGTGACTGAACATCCAACCAAAATCCCTCTGAAACTCAGCACCCGTGCCCCAGCCCTCTAGGACCCTCCGCCATGTGACCCCTCTCGCCGTCATGCATCTCACTCCTCTGCAATTACTGTCAGTCCACTCAACTTTACCACCTAATCACTACTCTGCTTAATTCATTAGCTTCTCAGAGAGGCCCCCGTCAGCTCTTTATATTAATGACTGCCTGTCTATTTAATGAAGCGTCAGTCCAGGACCACTGTTTAGTAGGACACCAACGGGGGCTTAAGATGGAGAGTACACGGAGATTGATAACACAACGTTCCATATCTCCGGCTGTGGACTGAGAGATGATTAAAACTGGAGGGGAGTTCTAATTAAAACGCAAAATGGTGAGGACGCTGTTGATTTCCTTGAGACTAAATCAAGTCGCGGCCCTGCTTCATGCTCATCAAGAGGTGCCCTTGGAGAGGTCAGACGGGCAGGTGTCTGTCTGGAGATTGAAACATTGCAGTGATAAGGAAAGATAACGCGTTTGACTAGGATTCGTATCATGGGCAGGTTGATTTCCAAAGATATCTGCGCTTGAACAGGGAACTAATACACATAATGGACAATAACAAATAGGCTAGCGCTCAGAATTCAGAGATGAGCTTGTTAAGATCAGGGTAATCGATGAGCTGAGTGTTCATCACCAATTATCTGTTTTCATTGAATT
Organism: Osmerus mordax; assembly: GCF_038355195.1. Lineage (NCBI taxonomy): Eukaryota > Metazoa > Chordata > Actinopteri > Osmeriformes > Osmeridae > Osmerus > Osmerus mordax. Next base: position 9,515,029 of record NC_090064.1, read on the forward strand.
CACTTTTCTCTCAGTGTTGTCTCTTTAAAAGCGCTGTCTTAGAAGAAGCTCAAGTCCCAACATCCTCCCTCTCTCTCTCTCTCTCTCTCTCTCTCTCTCTCTCTCTCTCTCTCTCTCTCTCTCTCTCTCTCTCTGCCACAGTAGATTGACACTGAGAAAACACATTCATTGTCTTTGCCTGTGGTATCATACGAATGATGTATTGCTGCTGATTGAGAGAGTTCTTCACTTTGACTGCATCCTCAACACCCAACCTCCTATCTTCCTCCAATTCATTTTCCTACACAACAGCCTTCCTCCTATCGCTCTGTCACATTCACTCATGCAATTCATCACTTACTCTCCTACTCGCTCAGTCCTTACATCTCAATCCCTCATGCACACACACACACACTCCCTCATACAGGATGCAGACGTCCACCACACACACATCCATGCGCGAGCACGCACGGCCACTCACACACGCACGCACGCACGCGTGTACTCATGCACATACACACACTCTGCTCTAGATGATGATAATCCAAGACCAGACAGCCCAGCATCAGAACATTATTTTAGCCTAATGCAAAATTAATATGGTAGAAAAAAATGGGCTTAACTACAGGTAGTCTAAATGTAGCACTCTGCTCCGAAAATAGTGACCTCATTCACACAGTAAGTGATGGAGGAAAAGAAGATAGCATAAACTGCTCATTGTGACCTGTAGACAAATAGTAGTTGGAGATGAAGTAAAGGAGATTTTAACGTTGTCAAAGAATTGTGACATACAGTATACCTGTATCTAACAATAAAACTATATCTAGAGCAACATGTTGAACATGTATTTCCATTCTTCCTGAGCACATTACTTGGCTTCAGTTAAACGAGGCTAAAGGAGATCCTCTTGAGGAAATTGCGGAGTTACAGCAGAGTTTCAATACACGTAACCCAAAATATGCGCAGCAGTATGCTGTAGCCTAGTCATAGGACATTCATGAAACTATCCCAGTGTCTCTTAGACAGTGTATTATTATTCAGAGAGGGTCTTTTTAATCAAAGAAATTCCTCCTATGTAAATATCACTGGGCCGGATTAGTCGTCAGGGTCTACACTCTTCAGAGATAGCTGGCAAAGCGAGAGGACCTTTACCAAGACGGCACATCTCATTAAGCCCACCTGCAGAGAGGGTGAGGACTCTCCCACACCCGACCGACACTCACACTCCACTCAAACACTCAGTCCCTCACATGAATGTACACTCTCTTCAACACGCACACACAGTCACCTTCAGCGTATATCTGATCGGCATGACTGGCACAGGATTTAATGGGTGCTTTTATTTGGGGTAAGACCAGAAAGGAGACAGGGGGGGAAACACAGGTGAATGTGACTCAGCATGTCTCAAGAATTTGAGATATTACAGCCCTAATCTCTCAGATTATCTTCACACCTGCGTGTCATATTTGTTATTCCACTCTTGCAGTTAATCCCCGTAATGTGTCCATATGCCCTAACAGGTGTGTGTCTGGATCCAGGAATCTTTTCTGTGGTGTCAGAAACCAACAGACAGGATGCTGGGAGTCTGGCAGCGAGGACTACTACCCTCTGAGAGAAGCTGTGAGCAACATACTTCATCCTGTTTCTTCAGCCGCCATGTTGCCTTTTATTATCATCATTGGCAGCGACCAAGGACATTCTTGAATACTCCAGAACCCCCCACCCCCCTTCCATTCTGCTCCAGCTACTGGCCAAAAAAGCCATTTTGGAACAATGTTGTAGGTGACAGCAAGCAGTGACCATAAAATGTAGCGATGTTGGAGAGAGAGAGAACTAGGTTTGGGCATACAGGAGGAAGAGAAACATGACCTGGAGGAAAATCAGCTTCGGTTTGACACTGTGTCAAGTGATTTAAACACCGTCTGTCATTAGGCAATTTTTGGTTGAATGTTTCTGGCCTGAAAACTCAAAACCTTGTAAGATTCTTGTCATTTACACATCTGACTACAGTATGTGTACATTTTCTCAAAACAACCTACAATATAATAATCTTCAGAGACCAGGGCATATTCCACAACCCACTGTATCTAATACACTGACACTCTTCTGTTCAATAAAGCAATTTCTAACTAGTCATCTCTTGGCTTATGACACATTTTATTGCAGCAATGTATTCTGTCTGTATGCCCAACTGTTCCAAATCAAATGTAGGGCAGTCTACAAAAAGTCCCATTATACTACTTGACACAGACAGCATTAAAGCCAAACATGACAATCCTTGAGTTTTTCACCGAAGTCACAAGAGGCACACGCTGTCACTCAGCCGTCATCCCGGGGCGACAGGCCCCGACAATGGCCATGAATTAAAGATGGCAGCACCACCATGGCAACCGGGGCCCCCTAAATAGGCAGGCTGACCTTTCTCGGTGACCCGCCCTGAATGAGTCAAACATTAGATTTTCTTCCCCCATACAGAGGTGTGATTGGGTGCTTAAATGTAGAGTGGAGCGAGTCAAAAGGAGCTCTAGGTCCCTCCCGGGAAGAAGGCTTAAAGCTGCTCTGCTGGTCCTATCCCCCAGGGTCAGCCTCGCAGTAGGCAGCCATCTTAGACAGAAACACTCCGATTACAAATCCTCCCCCACAATCTGTCCAAAAATAACAAGATGGGCCTCTCAGACACGCACACTCATCAACAACTCCCAGTAGCATGACAGTCCAGATGTACACCATGGTTCTTTCCTTCTCTGGAAACTTCCCTAACACGTCCACTACAGTATCTGACAGACAAGAAGTCCTTTTGTTTCAGAGCCTAGTTCTGACACAGCCCCAGAATAATATAATATAGTTCATATATAATATAGTTATAATATGGCAAGAGCTAGCCTATAACAGGTTCAAATCAGAGCAGGGCACAGCCAAGATGAATGTGAAACGGCTCAGACCACCAGAAGGGGTCTCAGTGTCCTCAATGCTCATTGGACAGGTAGTGTTCTCATGATTCCATCACGACTGGCCGGACCCCAGATGACCTGGAGGCTGTCCTACTCCATCAGCGTGCTCTCATTCATACTGAACCAGGGCACTGTGGTCCCCTGGCAGGGACTTCGCTCACCACGTTCGCCTCTTCATACCTGAAAATGGGACCTGTCTGTCACACAACTGGCTGTTACAGGCCAAGAGGAAAAATGGAAAGATAAACCAAGGATGCCTTCCCAACCAAATTGCATATCCTTCTTATAGTCTAGCCTACCTATAAGGTATAATTGTACTGATCTGTAGCAATAGCTGGGGACTCTGACTGACTTGATTCTCAAAAGTGGGGGGAGTCAGGTGGCTGAGCGGTTATGGAATCGGGCTAGTAATCTGAAGGTTGCCAGTTCGATTCCCGGCCGTGCAAAATGACTTTGTGTCCTTGGGCAAGGCACTTCACCCTGCTTGCCTCGGGGGAATGTCCCAGTACTTACTGTAAGTCGCTCTGGATAAGAGCGTCTGCTAAATGACTAAATGTAAAAGTATAGGGCATTCACAAATACAGAGCTGCTGGTGATCTGGTTATCCACTGGTTGTGAGGGCTGTGAGCATAGCCTGCTTTCTGGCTCTCCATTGAGATTTAAAAGGCCATTAGGACCAGGATCTTCTCAGCCTCTCTGGTGGCATCTACGACAGAATCCAGACGATCACACTGTCAAGACAGAGACTCCAAACACGCACATAAACAAACAGCGAGCTTGCTTTTCTCCCTCTCCCTGTCTAAATAACCGCTCAGTGTCAATAGCCTCCTCTGAGAATCTGTTGAGTTTCAAAGTGAAATGTTCACAGCAAAGTGAACATTTCTTTTTCTTTGGGCAATTTCTTTCGATTCTGACCATTGCCCTGAGACACAGCATTCAAATGTAAAAATCCCACTTGAACAACTGTATCAGGGCTTCAGTGCAGCTGGGAGGAGGTTCGTCATCATATGTTGCTTGTTAGTCACAATCAATAGCCATTTATTACATCACAGAACAGACGCGCACCAGAAAAAAATATCTCGACACGACGTTAGATCAATTACACTCAAACAGAACGCAGCAGCTGTCGAGATTATGAATATGTGAAAACAAGCTTTGCAAATGGCACACAAAACGCTGGGCGATCATCATTTAGCCAACCAGCACCAAGATCCCTTCTGCCTTCCATTTTCAGGCACGTGTAAGGAATTATAACACGATGGATAACAGCCATGTTTCAGCTCATGTCATTCATCATCCTGTATTTGTCCATGTGTCTACAGTATGTATATATAGCTCATTCAAGGCAGATGTTCCTTAAAATATGAAGGAGTACCCAACAAATCTATCTTTCTTTTGTAGAGACTATAGCTAGATTTTAGGTTCTGTAAGTTACAGTTTATTCATTTAGCAGACACTTTTAACCAAAGTGACATAATGCATTTTGTAAGTAGAAACAGATGGATCAGAAGTCCACAGTTCAGTATTTCAGAGATTAGAGCCCAGGAACGGTAGTTAGAGCCAAGGAACCCGTTCCCAAGTGCAGAGGATCACAGTCTACTATCAAGGCCTATCTCAATGTCAAAGCCCTAGTTACAGGGCAAGAGAGGAAGGTTGCACTGTCTGTTGTTTGATGACTGACACTGGAATCCTTCTCAAAGAGATAGCTTTGGGGTCTAAAATGACAAGCTTTGACACACAGCTGTGTAACCTATAGCGATGACCTTTACCGGGGGAGGAAAAAACAAGGACGAGCCAATTGGGGATTGGTCCTGTGGGAGTGACAGGAGTAGGTGTCGTAACAAGGGGAACAACCATAAAAACACACAGGCAACAGAGATGTAGCAGCTGAAGCTGGCCGAGGCAGAAGCCATAGGGCAGCCCTGGTTTAAAAGAAGGTTCAACCAAGAATAAAAAGAATACCTGGGGCCTTCTAGAGCAAACAATTTATCTTGCCATCTCTGTCCACACATCAAATCCCATTTCAATCTGCCACAATGATTTAGAAGTCTTTCAAAGTTAATGTCTCCACTCACTTAAGTCGGTCTCTGGGTTGACAGATGCCAGTGGCGAGCGGAGATAGAGCCCGGCCCCATGAATCAAATCAAACGTGTCTGGATGTATTAGGAGATGGCTTTGATAGAGGGGCACAAACAGAGACACGGTGAGGCAAGTGCGTGTGAGGAGAGACGATTTCAGTCTCGTCTGAATCCTCGTGTGACACATGGAGAGGTACCTTGTGTTTACGCCGTTTGCGGCGTTTCTATTTTTAGCTCAGCTCAAGAGTGATAGAGAACGGGGTCCATAAAGCACGTGCCCCAGCGCAAAAGATGGGTTGGGAGATCAAAACTAGAAGCCTTGATCCATATGATAGCGCCTATGCTGGATTGACTGATGAAACAGGAGTTTGACAGAGCCAGCTCTGAGGCGCTGGGTAGGCCTGAAACCATCTCATTCTTAGTCTATGTGTCTGCTTCCGTCTCATCTCTTCAAGAAATCTGTATTTATAGATCGGATATCACCTCTTTCCCGCCTACTCCTGTTTGATGCGTCGTCTCATTTCTCCCACACACCCACTCACAGACACAAATACACACATGCTCATACACTAAGGATGACACTCACACAGACCTACTGCACTGAAGGCCATATTTTGCTAATACTACTGGGAAAGGCAAGTTCTCTATAAACTGAATCGGGGTTGCTTTATAGCGACATGGCACAATGCACACCAGGACTCATTAAAAACAATAACCCGTCTCCGACACCCAACCACAAGGAGTCAGTGGGGACCTCTCCCAGAAAGAAAAACAAAAGAAAGGAATTTTAATGACGGGAAGAATTCTCGTCTGATTATGATTCTCAGAGGAAAAAGCTCTGACTCATGAATGCATGAGCTCAGAATTAACAAGCTCTATTTTTTACAACAACTAATTTGAATTCTGATAAGATGCAACATTACCCCTTTGTCCAAGTACATTTTTCATTTTCCTGCTAGTCACAACTGATTGAGCTTTTTAAATACCAATGTTAAGACTTGGTTGGAAGTACTGTTGGCTGACGACAATGCCCAACATTGCAAAATTGTATGAAAAATAGAGACAGATATTATAAAACAAAGTAAAATAGGTGCTATAGAGACGTGAACAAACACAAAGAGATGGTAAGACTGGCATCTTAAAACACGCAGATGGTTCCTCCATGAGTGCTCCTGGGCCAGAATAACTCCCCCACACACCAGAAATCGAATCAGGATCATAGGTGGCAATGATGACATGCCTGCTTATCATTCTGACACAAGCAACCGTCACACTCACACACTCTACACTCACACACTCTACGTTCTGCTCTACCATCTGGTCCCAACCCTGTTGGCCTGCTCTGCACCAAAACCCATCTGAAGGGGACATGTAATCACAATGGCTTCTTTCCATAGGGTCTAACACTTTTGGCATTGGCAGTGTCCGAAAGAGGCCGAGTATGGCCGATCAAAGTATAATGGCACCTACATCTGCCACTTAGAGAATTAATTCATATATCATTGACAATGCTTTAAGGACAGTGCAGCGTATGTTGAATGTCCAATTTACTGCAAAATAACTGAGTAACTATGAAGAAATACTGTACATTGAGGACACTATAGAACTATCCGAACTAAGTCTGCGGTATAAATCTGGCCATTAGGCCTACTGCTGTGATTTTTTAAGTGCTTGTATTTAATTATTTTTTTTACTACTCTGACATGACTAAGCTTAGGATGAATCTGGTCATCATACATGTTCTAAACATTGGACCATATTTTGCTCTGCTTCAATCAAACATTAGACTACCGGTCTGGCCGAAAAATAATTTTGTAAGGACACAACTGAGAAAAAGTTGTAATCAGTTCCACTCAACCACGGTCGGCGGTTACCTTCTCAAGTATAATCTACTGTTTAAAAATAATAATAACACCTGGGCAGGTGAAGTCTCTGACTGACAAACTGAATCGTTGCAAAAGCGTAGAAATACATTGCAATTAAAGTTTACAATACGTTAACTTACCATATTTCCTGTTGGCGGAAATAGTGGTAGAATAGAAGAGGCACAGAGCCAAAACAGCAAGGATGATGGAACACGGCGAATCCATGACGCTGTACTAATCCATCGCACACCTTGCTAAAACTGCATGTTCATTGTCAGTTCTCAAACGGTATCTGTTGAGACAAAAATAAAAAACTATCCTAGATAAGAAATAGTGCGCGAATGGAGTGCAGACGTTGACCAATGTTGTGTTCGGCTCCTTTCCAGCAGCTCGCGATATTCAGCACCATGAACAGCAACCTTCAAAAGGCGCCCCTCCTAAGTTTCTGACGTCAAACAGTGTCTCAGAGCGTGCAGGGCTCCTCGTGCAACAGAACGGAAGACTATATTGTATGGTTGGCTATACATTAATAAGAAGTGGGAAAGCAAGCAACGATACACATTTCGAATTGAATAAAGTAAACTAATACTTGAGTATAAATCTAAATAATATTTGATATAAAACACGTTTCATGACTCAAATGCAAATTTTTATTAACTTGCTTTCCACAGCAAGCATGACACCTCAAGTTGTCTTGAAACACAGTGATACAATACATATACAGTATAATACATACATAAATAGGATACAACTAATTACCCTGTTATATCATGAGCTGGGTAAAATAGCTGTCACTCTGATTTCCCGAGAAAAAAACAGAAACATATAAATAGGCATACATCTGTAAGGGGTAATCAACAATATGGTAGTAGTTATACAGGTACAAAAACAATCCACCATGCAAGGGGCACCATGTTCCTGACCGTGGACAAGATGTTTAGGCAGGGACGACCTGACACATTAGTTGGATTATAGTTCGGTGCTAAAGAATTATTATACCATGAGAATCTCATTCACAGATTTGATAGCAGATTCATAAATGACCCTTGGAAAACAGAAGAAAATTATACAAGTCAGTCATTTCCATAACTTAATATTTTTATATCCTAATAGCAAAAAGAGAATGTTCCCATAACCAAATACTATCGTGTGAACATAGCATGTTTTAAAGAGCACACAGTGTGATCCAGAAGCGTGTCAGTGCCTCACCTCTGGGCGTGTCCCTCCTCCTCTGCTGTGACAGACGAGTGTTTCTGCAGCTGCAGCTGGACAGACACGGCCGTAGCTTTCGTCTCACCTCTGGCCTTACCCTCTGAGAGAAAAGTAGTCTGGTAGTTACAGCTATTGAACATATGCAATACTTTCCTATTGTCCAGCACATAATTATATTTATTTAGCGGTTTAAGACCATAATAAAAATGAATTGTATTATTAAAGTTATTTTCATTATACAAAAATACAGTATTTCCCCAAGCTGTTTAAGCTCCAGTTCTTATTGTAAACCATAGCCAGTATCTGCCAGTAGCAGATACTGTAACTCTGTTACTTACCCTGTCTGATAACGGCCAGGATGTTAAGGACAGCAGCCAATCCTGTCAGACAGTCGATGGCCTCCGAGTCCACAGACGACTTGACCTCCGACAGGAAGGCCCTGAGAGACATCACCCAAATTCAATCTATATTTTTAAAGCTGCACGAGCTGTAGGGATCTATAAGCATGTTAGAGGTCAAAACAGTTACAAATAAACAGAAAGCAGATATGTTGGTGTGAATTCCCACAAAGCAGTCCCAAAACATAAGAGCATAAGCTTAAATCAAAAGAATCCCTTTAGGAACACCTGCATTTTAACACTGACCACACAATGTTGTCATGTAAACATTATGGTCCGTATCGTGAGAAGGCCCCGGAAACCTTCTGGTTACCTGGTGACAGGGGGGGACTTGAGGACAACAGTCAGCAGAGTGCTGGAGAGGGGGGGGAGGTCGTCCACTGACTCTGGTCTGGTGACCTCCTGTGCATGAGAGATCTAAGAAAAGGACATTAAAATCATTGAACAGATGGAGAGAAGAGTTAGTCATACATGATGATCTCTGTTCTCATGATACGAAAATTGTTTTCTTTTTATTCATCTTTTTATGTAGGGAAATAAAACGGAATGACAAAATCTAAATTACATTTTACACTTAAGTTTTTACAGGTGTACAATTCGTAATTATCAGATGTAGAATTTCATAATATTATTTTCCCCTTATGTCCCCCATGTGCGTGCAGAAATGAAAATAATGCATCTAAATGGATATCCAGGTTTAGCATGGGATCTCCATCGAGTGAGCTGGCGTCAGCTCCTCCGTCTCCCCCCTACCTTCTGTAGCATGTGTCTGCTCTCCACGATCACGGCGGCAGAGATGGTGGAGAACACCCCGCTGAGGGGGTTGGAGGTCCCACCTCCCCAGGCTGTCACCACCTGCAGGAACGCCCCCAGACTGGGCAGAGCTGCCAGGCACAGCTATGGCAGGGAAGAGGGGGGGGGGGGATAAAGGGGGTGCCATTAACCTACATGATGCAGGACATTAACCTGGGTCTCTGAGGTAAACAGGCTGGGAACTGGTGGGTCAACTATAAATACCACGCTTGGATTCGGTTTACTATGAAGACTGCTGGGGCATAAACCCCATTTGAAGTTGTGTGAAATACTGTACACTCGAATGAGGAAGATTCCCTACATATGACAGTTGAAAACATTTAAGGACAAGTAATTGAATACAGATAAATAACAGATGTGGTATTTTGGTTTAGACTCACTTCCTGACCCTCCTCTGGCTCCTTCCTCATCCGACGAGCTAACACCTCCAGAACCTTCTGGAAGACGTTGGCCACCACCCCCAGGATTACCAGGGACTGGCCATCCTGCTTCCCCACTTCCTGCTCCTCCTGGCCCAGGGCATCCTGGGGGACGTAGTTCTCTGCCACCTCCGTCAGCACGGACACCAGCAAGGGAACGCAACGGTAGCCCTTTTCTGAGGACACAACACACACAATGTTGACATTTACATTTTAGTCATTTAGCAGACGCTCTTATCCAGAGCGACTTACAGTAAGTACAGGGACATTCCCCCAAGGCAAGTAAGGTGAAGTGCCTTGCCCAAGGACACAACGTCATTTGGCACGGTCGGGAATCAAACTGGCAACCTTCAAATTACTAGCCCGATTCCCTAACCACTCAGCAACCTAACTCCTGTTGCCGGTGGCTCTAGTAATGACAAATCCTAAGTGCATTACTGTAATGCAACTTCAGAGGTCCAAAAGTAGAATACAACTGAAATATTACACAACCGATCTGGAACCTCTACCCTTATTTGCCTTCAGTATCCTATTTTTCCTCAAATACATTTGTCATCGGTAGGAAACTCACCAGAGAGCAGCACCAGGGAGCACAGGTGGAGAAGGTGACCCTTGAACTCTTCGTCTCCCAGGCCCACTCGAATCATGTCTCTGCACACCGTCAGGAAGCTCTGGGTCCACACACAGAGACAGACTACATTTACTGTCTGTTCAGTACAGGCTACATCCACGCTACTTTTGAGAGAGGATCGATATACAAAAAAGTCACTTTCAGGATCTGTATCCACCTTTCGAGGGTTTGTGGGAGAGTTACTAGAAGCAGTGGGTGTGGGTGTGTGGGGTGAGGAGATAAATGACGGGTTTATTTTCCAGACCTGATCCAAGTTGCCGCAAGGGTGACAAGCTGGAGAGTAATGGCCTAAATAAGGAAATAAGCGTGTTCGGGAAAAAATGGAGAATAAGCGTAGCAGCAGTGGGAGGTAGGTATGGAGGTCTGAGCGCCGGGGGTGAGGTAGCAGAATGATCTATAACTAGACTAGATTTACTGGCTGAGAACTAGGAGTCACACAGCCAAAAGGGGGGGGGGGAAATCAATCACTCCATAATACCACAGAGATCAGCAGAACTTAATGTACTGGAGAACCACACCTCAGCCGAGCTTTTATGCAACTTATATTTAGTCTGAACCTCAACCTGTGGTTTCTGTTTGAACTGTTGTTTGTATCTGACATTGCTGTGATGAAGTGTGATTAAGAGGTTAAGAGGGAATCGACGCAGAGAAAGTGAATGGGTCAATCCATCCGTCTATACCTGTTACTGCTTCTCCCACCATCAGTCTCAGCTATCCATCCATCTGTCCATCTATCTAGTCATCCATGCATTCTTCTATACTTCAGTCTATCCATCCATCAGTCTATCCATCCATCAGTCTATCCATCCATCAGTCTATCCATCCATCAGTCTATCCATCCATCAGTCTATCCATCCATCAGTCTATCCATCCATCCATGCAGCAGCCCTTGTGTTATATCCCAGCGCTATAGATCTTACCTCCACCACCCGGCCGGCCAGTTCCAGCTGGCTCTCGGCAGGCCCCGCCTCCCCGGGCCGGACCAGGAAGGGCAGCACCCGTTCTGCCACCCACGCCGCCATGTTCTCCAGGGACGCCAGAAGGTCGCGACCCTCCGAGACCTGGGGGGAACGAAGCGGTGGGTCAACGTCCCAGACACGGAAGCAGCCACCTCCAAAACAACCCCGATGTTTGTGCTGTTAGAACACATATTGCTGTTGGGTATTGGTTTTCCTTTACCACAAAGACAAGGATGATGAATGTGTGTGTGTGTGAGGGGGTAATAGAAGGCCTTACTGCATGCTGCAGATGGACGCTGAGACGGCCATGCATGGTGAAGGCCCTCAGAGCTGTCTCAGCACTGGGAACACTGGCCTCGCTCTCAGGGGAGCTCAGGTGGGAGTATAACACAGACTATGGAGAACAACATCACAACAAAACATTGTTTACACAGATTCTTCACATATTTACACAGATTGCCAACACCACACAGCAACATAACACCAACATAAATCCCTTTTCATGCTAACCGTGAAATGGTAATGCTACTTTAAGAAATATAAAACAATTCCATTCTAACATGCTAACTGTGCAATTAGCGCTTACCCTCCAGGCACCCAGAGCCTTGTGGAGCTGCTTCAGGGGGCCGTGCCCGCGGGGCAGGATGCTGTCCCTTGTCGCGGCGCGTCCGACCAAATACTCCAGGTAATTTAGCCCCAGGTCTGGCTTGGCCTCCACAGGCTCCGTGATGCGCACCTTGCGGCTGGCATTCCCCTTGCTCTGTGGAGATTTAGTGAGAGGAGAGGTCTAGTGTCAGTGGAAAAGGGCGTATGTGAAGCTCTCTGTGACATCGCTTGAAATATTGGACTTGAAAATATGTGCTGTGGATTCATTTTGGGACAAAAATAGCATTACCCCCAAACGGCAGTGTATCTGGAATCTTTGCACGTGTGTGTGTGTATGTATGTACTGCATCCACTGCATGTGTGTGTGTTCCGTCTGTACTCACGGCTGTCTTGGGCAGGGCCTCCGTGAGCCAGTGTGTGATGAGCTCCAGGGTGTCGGAGGCCTGGCCCCAGCTACAGAGGCAGTCTATCACCTGGCTGTACTGGCTCTGCTGCGCCCCCGGCTCCATGTTCCTCAGCCTGGACAGCACGCCCACACTGGGACAGCACAGCGGGGGGTTAACACTCCAGAACACGGTCGCTGTGTGCGCGAGTGTGAGTGAGTGGAGAAAAAGATGAAGACGCTGACCTGAAAGTGGGGACTGATGCTGGAGGCAGCAAGGAAGCCAGCAGGATGAGAGGCACTGTGCAGCGCTCCTCCTGAAAAATAGACCGGAAAAAATGGGGGGGGGGGGGGGGGTGAAAAGATAGAGACAGGCCATGATTGAACAGTTGAAACAGCCCTTCACAGAAGTAAAGGTGGATGAAACACAGGTCAAAAAACTTGACTCAAGTGTCTCCGTGTCTCTGACCTGGAAGGTGTTGAAGTACTTGGGAATCACAGCGCCGAACTTGGAGACGGTGTACTGCAGGGCGTCCTTGTTATGCTCCAGAGCCTTCCGGATGCTTCTCCAGAGGATGACCACCACCTCCAGCAGGCTGGCCATGGACGCAGTGTCACTCACCGACAGCACGTCCTCCAAAACCTGTTCAGAACAACTGTGTGTTGGCTGGGCTTCCAGTACACTCACCTCACTGCCATACACTGTTATAGACTGTAATACTTATTGATACACTGCAACTGCATTACTCTCTTCACTGCAATACACTGTTGTGAACTAAAACGTAGCAATCCAGTGCAACGACAAAATACTCACTTCATTGGAGTACACTGCTACACTCAAGTCAATGGCATTTTTGTTGCGTTTCATTTACTTATTCAAAAAAACTGCACGTCCAATCAAAAGCATGGACAGGGCCATGTTGAGAGGCTGTGTGCACCTCCCCTTCAGGCTCCAGCAAGGGGATCTTACGCTGGCGTTCTCCTTGTTGCTGGAGCGGGTCTCGTTCAGCTCTGCTGTGTTCTGGATGCAGGCGTTCAGGCAGCGGCGGATGGTCAGCATCAGCTTGGCTGGAACACAGCAGGGGAACGTAAGCTCTCCATTTGAGTTCTACGTGTCCCGAGTCAAAAGTGGCTTGACGGCGTGTGGTCCCATTGAGGATTTGAAGATGTTTTCGAGATAAAGAAGCACGGTAGGTGCAGTATATATGGACCTGTGTTATGAAGGTATCTGTGTGTGTGTAGGCTGACCATATAACTTAAACATGAACCAGACATTTCCATGAAAACTGTTTAAGTACCAGACACTGGTACTTGCACCCAGTAGGGCCACAGGGTGCAAGGGCAGGCTCCTGGTGCTAATATGGGACAACAGCTGACTGTAAGGAGCCTGTAGGTTACAGATGTGCCTCAAGAGATCAGACTAATTATTGCTGTGTGTGTGTGTTCTCACCTATGTTAGTGGGGGCTGTGTATAAGTGGGCGTACTGGTAGAACTTCCTGGCAGCCTTGGGGTTCATCTGGATGAGGGTGACACAGCGCTCGCACCACACCTCTTCTGATTGGTTGACGGGGAAGAAGGAGTTGAAAAGGAGGTTGACAATCCTCTTGGAGATTGGCTGGGAGTCGACGGCCAGGCGGGCCAACAGGTGCTCCATGGAGCACACCTTCCAGAACTGGAGAGGGGCGGGCGAGGTGGTGGGAGAATGACATTAACAACCATGGAAAACACTGAAGAGCTACAACTGGGATGACTGTCTTTTACTGTGTTTGTTTCGGTAGATATTTAGGAATAAAAGCTAAAAGACAGGCATTTTTTCCCCCTTCAGTTGGGGTTTGAAGCAAAACAATCAAAGGCCTTGCAAACACACACACACACACACACGGTCGGACCTTGGCAGCTCGCACGGCCTTGATCTTGAGCAGCATATCGAGGAAGGCCACGCGGACCTTCTCGGAGCTGTCGTGGAGGCCGTACTTGAGGACAGGAAGGAGCTGTTCCAGCAGAGGGTGGCTCAGGCTGTTGTCCAGGACGATGGGCAGGCACTGCAGCACAGAGGTCCTGCCTCGTTAGCCTCATTCATCACAGGCAGGCAATAAAGACACTGGAGCATTAGCTCATGAAATTACTTCTAATTGTTTAAAGACACCTCATTTGACTACAATGAGCCAGACATGGTTGGGGTCACATGTTCACAATTAAATATTAATGAAGGAATTCCGTGTGTCTGTGTGTGTGTTTGGAGAAGCGGGCACTGTAGGAATAGGACATTTGGCAAGTGTATTGCTCAAGACCCAAGGACGTGCAGTGACGCGTGTCAAGTTGTTTGGATGAGCGCTTTGCGACATTTAAATGTTAACTCATTTGCGGCCATGTTGAGCTGCACTAAGCTATTGCTCTCATGAGAAATAAACACACATGCCCCACCAACAGGCAATGCACTAGTTTCATTAATAATAAAATACATTTCTTTTTAAATTATGCAATTCGACGGCTCTGTCTATGGCCAGTATCGATTCCAGGTCTACTGGATGGTTCAGAGGGCTGTGAAGGCCTTCAGAGGCGTGTGAAGGCTTTGAGAGGGGGGTGAAGGCCTTCAGAGGGGGGTGAAGGCCTTCAGAGGGGGGTGAAGGCGTTCCTCGGTAGGCGTGGCACCTTGAAGACAGAGCAGCGGACGTCTGGGGAGCTGCAGTCCGAGGCCAGCTCCACCACCAGCTTCTTCAGGAAGTCAGTGATGATGGTGGGGGGGATGACCTCCCAGCACTTGGCCAGGATCTTACACACCCCCAGGGTTGCTGTGGAGCGCACCATGGGCTGGGGGTCCTCCAGCAGACACTGTAGACACACACACACACACACGTTTAGAGGCCATTCATTTTTGTTTTTTTACTGTATTCATGGAATGGGACTTTTCTACATTTCCAATTCGACATTACTTCACAGTTTACTGAAGCCAAAACCAGAATACATCAAGCCAAGAACCATGTGATATAATCTAAATAAGGCTGCCACGCACCACCAGAGCATCCAGTTGTTTCTGAACGGTCTCATCCATCTTCTCGCTGCTCTGACTGGGGTCATGGACAGGGAAGGCCTCAGTGAAGAGCAGAGTAGCGTTGGCCCTCACCTCTGAGTTAGTAGCCTGGACAGATAAGGCAGGAATTCTGTCACTGGTGAGATCAGATACCGTGAGAGTGTGTGACAAAGAATACACAAGTACGTACAGTCAGAGCTCTCCAGAGAATGGGTTTGTAGAGTCTGTGGAGCATCTCATCCAGGTTGTGATGTCCCTTCCTCTTGTGAAAGTAGCTCAGTATCTAGTCAGAGAGGATAGGAAGAATTAACAGCAACACCAAGATAAGATATTCTTTTTAAGGTATTCTGAACTGAGGCGGAAACCAGGTCCTCTACCTGGCGAACTCTGGGGTGGACAGGTGTGTTCCTGTGTAGCAGGATGGCGTGCTGCATGAAGTCCTGGATGCAGGCGGTCTCCATCTCCTCCAGAGCCTCCCCTGACGCCTTCTTCCACGCCCTGAAGTAGATCTCGGCTATGTGGTCTGTCAGGGTCCTGAGGTAGGACATACAGAGCTCATCTATCAGCAGACAAGCTTTCATCACATCCACTCCTGAGACGTTGACAGTAAAAGGTAGTCTTAGCCAAAGTTATGGTTCGAGAAAAGCCTAAAAAGAAAGGAAATTTTAATGACCACCACAACCCCTAATTCCACCAATGCACAAACGAGGTTTTTGTCGATGACACCAGTCACAGTACTGTAGCTATGTGGATCCACTGTACTTGTGTTTCATCGTATATAAATCCTGCATCACAAACACCAGTTTTCTGCACGGGTATGGATTGAGCTGAGGAGGTTGTTGGTTGTAGATGTATAGATGATTTAAGGTGGACATAAAGTCTTACTTGGTAAAGAACTGGAGCTGGTTCTTGATGGTTCCGTGGATCATCCTAATGAAGCTGACATTCCGGCCAAAGAGGAACACCATGAAACGCTTTCCCTGTTAGGCATGGAGAGCGGTTAGTCAGTCCTGCGCGCAGCACACACACACACAAACACACGACAAAGAAACCATCTTTATCACGACTGCCAAGAATTAGAGGCACCCTTGCTGTATTTTGATTAAACACCTGTACATGCACACACACACACACACTTACGTCGTCGTGTTTGATGTGATTGCCACTAAGAAAACAGCGGAGGAGCAGGTCCATCATGTCCTCGCTGTCCTCAGATTGGAAGTCGACACTGAGCAGCACCTCATGAAGGGCCCACATCCTCTGGATCTCAGCGCCCTGGAAACACGATGACCAGATAAACACACACATTGATAACATGTTGAACACGATGTTGCCCTTTTGTTTTCAAAAGCACAAGATAACAACCTTTAAGCAAAAACACTGTTCAGTCCATAGAGACTTTTTTGTGAATTTGTGAAAAATGTCATGTGCCATTGTTCCATATGTCACACCTTAAAACACATTTTAAAATAGAAAACAAGCAGATGTTGCTAACAGGCGAGTACTTACTGGTTTCTTGAGCATGAAGCTCTTCTCCAGGCACATCAGGAAGGCGGTGCGCCCCAGCTCCTCCTTCCCCAGGAGGCCTTTCTTCCACCAGGCCTCGCACAAACGGAAGACCGCCTGCTGCAGGGGCACCTGGGACGCCGGCAAGGAGGTCAGGAGGCCTGGGGCCACGAGAGAGAGGAAGCAGGGGAGTTGTGTGAGAAAACCAGAGCGATGGGACACGCCAGATATTCATGATGTGAAAAACAAAACCGAAACGTTCTCTGTTATGACTGACAGGACAACACGCATGTATGTACGCTCCCATGTCCTCTACACAGAACTGAAGCAGGCACCTACCGTTTAGTATGGTGGCACACTGCAGGAGGGAGTTGTATGCGTCTCCGTCCTGTATGACGGCCACAGAGGCCATGACCACCAGTGTCACCCCACCTAGGACCTCCATAGTGTGTTCCTGGAATGAACATGAGTGAAAATGTTCACAACTCTACTGAATAGCATTTTGAGTTTAATTGTGATACGCTTCACTATCCTAGTTAGAAACTATACTATCATGCCTGAACTGCACCGTGTGCACGTTACGATGCAGGTACCTTCCAATCATGCTGTGTTCTACATAACGCATACCCGACAATAGAACTGACCAGATCTGGGGGGACCTCCACTTCCATGGCATCATCCCTGTCCTCTGCGTTCCAGCGATCCGGGGGGAAATCTTCCATCGCTCCACGCAGCAGTGTGGCCAGTCTGTTCCACAGAGCTTCTCGCTGTTTCTTTGACACCTCTTGAACCACCTCATCGAGGTCGAAGGGTTCCGTAGCATCATTCTAACAGATGGGCATGTTCGGGAATGTCAATCAATTCGAACGTAGACCAAACTCAAAACCAATGAGAGCTCGGAAATGAACTAGCTCTACTTACATGAAGTTTGGTGAACTTGAGAAAGTCATCCATATTTTCTTTGCAGACCGAATCGAAAAATGCCTCTCGTTTAGACATGTTTTAATTAAAGTAGGCAGTTGTCCTATTGGGAAATCCGATGTTCTGCAATTATTGTTGTTGAACCTGGATGAAACTACAAAACACAATCAGATAGAAGGCGAATTTTCAGTGTACAGTACAGCTGAGTTAGAGCGGGCTAACAACAGAGTTGTCAACACAGCTGACAAAAGCTAATTTAACCTGGCTTGTTTATGTTTTCAATCAGTTTCTAACATATTTATAAACCAAAGTCGCCCCTAGGGTTGACCGCTTAAAATGAGTATAATGATGTATTATTAACTTGTAAATATGAATTTGTTATGTTGAAAGCATAGCTGTTATGCCAGGCACCACTCACCCAGTAAGCGCCAAAATTTGATTTTACGTCCCTACGTAATGACGTCACAGCAAGTAAAGCTTGACAAGCGCACTAGATGGCACCAAAGTGCTTTATCTCGGGGTTCACAAATGGAGCAGGCCCAGTGTAGTAGGCTACATACGAGTAGACATCCTAAAACAAGTTACAAAAACGGACATGTCGTTTTTCCCAAGTAAAGTAACTCTTTTTATTATTATTCAAAAGCCTTAAGGCTGCTTGTTGTAAAACTCAAAGATGGCAAAACAGTTTGTATGTATAGTGATTTTTTAAGGCACAGGTAGGGGTAACAGGATGTGGGTTTGGTTATGGGTAATTAGTGCATGGCATACCTAGAATACAGCATGGCAAAATCTGTCATTTTGACACACACACGAAAAGAAATCAAACAATACTGCTCAAAAAAAATGAGCATAATCCTTTTCCTTTACACACTATTTAAAACTGGAAATTCAGTAAACTCTAAATCTTAATTTAACATCCTGTACACAGATCCATACTATATACAGCACTTCCCCATCCTGAAACTGTCACATTATTCAGACAATATTGCACCATGTCTATTCCGAACATAATTGGAAGCACACAACAATTAAATAAAGGATACACATAACACTGCATGACCAAAAATGTATGTAACAAATAAACATATGTTATATATGCTACTTTCAACAACTTTTGTGGCTCTGCCTGTCCCTTTGGTGTGAAGTGTTAACAGCATTTGTTGAAATCTGAGAAATCCCATAAGTTTGCACGTGACATTTTAGCATCGCTCCTTTTAAGGACGCATTAATATAACAGTACCGCAATCAATAGAAAGACCTGCACATTCTAACCAGTAACATTTATGCTTATTATGTGCATGTACATAAAAACAGACAAGGCAGTAGATATGCTGTGACACATCTAAATCTTCCGGTATGCTTTTCACAACAGTGAGCATATTGGGAACTCTGCTACTACACTTCATCTCCTCTACAGCTGTCTGTGTTGAAGTGAGGAACAGACAGACAAAAAAAATTTATGACATGAAAATGATGTGCCCTTCAAAGATTTCACTATACTGAAGTGGAGAGTTGTGTTTTCCTGTGGATGTCGGCAGGTTCAGACAGCATGTTGTGTATCATGATCAGGAAGGTCTGATCATGTCTCCTTTCCTATACTTGGGCAGGTTTGCAGGTGCCGTCTTCTGTGAGATTGTACCTACAAGAAGTCAATGATGAGTGATCCTGAAACATCAACATATAGTGAACTATATTTGTCTATGCCATATTTCATATATTATGTAATGTCTCATATTCGGACTCAAAAGCTTTAATATTGACGTGAAAATGTACGAGAAAATGTATGTATCCGAAAGAGCTGACAATATTCATTTGGATTTACCATTGGGTCCATCCTTTAGCTATGTCATCACTGCTCAAATCCACCAGTGCCTGTAAATGAACATGTAAACAATTAAACTACAAATTCCTCAATCAAAACCTCATTTCTTAAAAACAAACAAAAAACAAGCATCTATCTACTCAATGCCTGATCCACCATGTCAAAATGATCCTTTCAGGTTTAGCATAAAAGTACACTTGAAGGTTCAATTTGTGATTAGTCGTTTAGTAATTTCATCTTATCCAGAGCGACTTACAGTAAGTACAGGGACATTCCCCCAAGGCAAGTAGGGTGAAGTGCCTTGCCCAAGGACACCACGTCATTGGCCTGTCGGGGAATCGAACCGGCAACCTTCTGATTACTAGCCCGATTCCCTAACCGCTCAGCCACCTGACTCCCTTAAGATAAGATAGCACATGCTGGTACCTTCCCAAGGAGTCCTTTGTGTTTGGACAGAATGCTTCCTCCATTCTTCACAGTTACATCTAGAGTTCTCCTGTGAAGCTCCACCATAGACACACTGAACTCAAACCTGCACACACACACACACACACATCACTTGGTTCACCCCGCTCCATTTGAGAGAACTAATTGAGCTATTCAATTTCATCCGATCTGTAATGCAAAACCGGACCTTGTGTCCCCAACTGCAGAAAGTGAAGTGTCAAGTAACCTGATGGTCCAGTGGCTGTGTCTGACGGAGGGATGGGACTCACGTTTGATCGTATACTGGGTTCAGGGTCTTCTTCATAGTGCTGGTCTTCCTGCGGCCAGTCCTGCTCTTGTCGGGCAGCAGGTAAACGCGGATAAAGGGGTCCGACCCATCCTTGGTGAATGCTATCAGGTTCCTGAGGGCATCAAGAAGTCAGTCATATCACTAATTATGACCATATTCCTTGAGGGTTTAGGTTGGGTTTTGGTGCAGTTCTATTCTACGGGCGTATGTGAAGCCCTCTGTGACATTGCTTGTAAAAAGGTCTGTACAAATAACATTTAATTTGATATCGTAGCTGTGGTTTTCTATGGAGGAATATGATTTGTGAAGAAAATAAGATACGTGGTGTGAAGTGTTGCCATCATTCCGGCCCTCTTGTTCTTATCCCAGTGATAAACACATAGTATTCTACACCCATTCTGTCACTCTGGCAACTCACCGACAAGCGTGCACCACCACGATGAGCTTGTTCCTCTGGGAGCTGTGACGCACGGTCAGCTGGACTTCCCCCAGAGGGTACTGCCGAGGCCCGGAACCACTGTAGACACAGCACAGGCTTATTTTGTTTGTTATTGTGTCAGTTTGTTAGTGAGCGAGTTCAAATGCACGTGGGTTTGTAAGAGCGTTACGTGTATTCCCGTGGCTGTGTGCGTGCACAGGTGTGTGTGTGTGTGCACTTACTTCTGCAGCTGACGTAGCCTCTGCTGCAGCTCCTGGGTGTGGAAGGGAAGGGAGATGTCTGAGGCCAGGCTGGCATTGGACTCCTTGTGGGCCAGGTGCTTCTGGGAGCTGGAGATGCATGTGCCCAGGTCAGAGCTGCTCCGGAGGGGGCTGGCCGAGTAAGGCTCTCCCTCCCTCCGATGAGGGTGTAGAGTGTGGGTGGAGGCCTCCATCGGGATCGGAGGGGTCGGGGTCAGGGGGGACTCAGAGACGGAGGGTCTGGGGGTGGGACCTGGGCCTGGGACTGGGAGGTTGGCGGCCGAGCTGGCTTTCCTGACCTGGACGGAGGACGGTTGGCCGGATGCACTCTGCTTCTCCAGGCACAGGATCTACACAAACACAGCGGGGGCAGGACCTTAGGATGAGGAATTTTACTGTACATAGTATTTGTATTCAACGAAACTAGGTTCGGCTATAACTGGGCCTACTGCCAATGCAGTTGATCAAGAAATGCAACTACAGTGGGAATAATGTAAAATGTACAGTGTACATAGAAATCATGTGTGCCGAGTACTTGATCAAGATAAGTGTGGTAGGAAAACCAGTGAAGCTGGCTTTTCCGCCAGTTTGCCGCCCACTGCCATCAGACAGTGTCAGGCTGTGTGCATACAGCCTGTGTTTGACTGCAGAGCCACAGGGGCGCAGTGCATGTTTACCCGCAGTGCCATCTTGAGTTTGATGGTGGAGCTGGGCCCAGAGTTCTTGAGGGAGAAGCCCTGAGTCAGCGTCATGTCCTCCATTGCCAGCAGGCCGCTCAGAGGCACCGTCAGGTTACCCAGGGTGCACTTGTGCCTGTCATCCTTCACCTGGGAGCAATCAACCGGGCCGACAGACAGCTAAGTTAGATTTACTACACAGTATACCTGTTTCATGTCCGACTTTAGATTGATTATTTTTCATTAGATTTTATATAATAGGGGTTGGAGTTCACTGGTAATAGGTTTTTAATGTGAAGATGTGCAGTTCTACCTCCACTTCCAGTTCCTGTCTCCTGGGGTTGTGGACCAGGAACGAGAAGGCCTCCTCCCACAGAGGCTCGCTGGTCTTGTAACGGATCTGAGGAGGCAACACAACAGCAGTACTGAATCACCGCAACATGAGATGCACGACAACAACACCCAAGGGACAGAGGAAAAAAAACCGAAACAAACTTGAGGTTAACTCACAGCCACAGTGGGCCTTTGCCCTAAGAATAAAAGGTTGGAAACACTTTTATCTCGTCATACAGAGAAGTGTGTTGACAAGCTGTGGAGTCTCACATACCTTACTGCTCAGGCTTTTGTGTCCGACTGTAAACTTAACCAAGGGACTGGGGTCACTGCTGCCCTTCTTCCCCGTCTGCACGAGGACCAGGACAAGAGAGGTGACTTAGTCAAATAGACAAGAAGCGTTGTTACTCGTCACGTCATTCTAGGAGAAGCACACCGTTTACCGTGAAACTTGTTTTCGCGTGCGTCCCAGATAAGGTGATTGTTTAGGCAGGGCAACCCGACACTGTAGCTTTCAAGGAAACAGCCCAGCCCCAGCTTAGACTTCTAGGAATTCTAATTGTGCTTATTGTGTTCTCAGGTTCACACAAAAAGCCACGCTCCCTTATGAACAATATACATGAATGCATCAAAGGTTGCCAGGTTACTAGTGCCCACAATGCTCTGGGGAGACATGTAATATCTAATAGGCTACATGTGCACAATGAGAAACATGATAACTGTACAACACAAACCAAACAAAGTACAGCATCACATGCCAGAACTGAGTTTTAAAAGGAACACGAAAGCACAAATGGGACAGGTTAAAAATGGTTCTCCATTATGGGTGTGTGTTTGTATGTGTGTGTGAGTGTGTGTGTGCAAGACACAAAATGCATTGAAAGGTATTTGAATGGAAACACACATAGATACTACGTGTGAATCATGCGGGTGAGGTTCTGATTTCTCTCCCCGACCCCTCCTTCTCTCTCGTATCTCTCTTTCAAGTACGACTTGAAAATCCACTTGAACTTCATCAAGGTGTACCCCAATTAAACGTGTGTCTTGCTAACAACAAAGCAAGTTCCAACAGGATGAAACATGAGAATTCAGGAAGCATCGGAAGCATGAAAATAAAATAAAAAATAAAAAAGACAATTAAGTCAGGCACATACTTTACCAAGGCATAACTGAAGAGTCTCATTACAATATCATCATCCGTTGCCATGCATGTGACGAATCAGTGCTCGTTTAACGGACACGTAATTATTTTGGTTCTATTCACCATGGTGTTCACAAGACTCTGGATGGCACAAACAGAGAACACACACACACACACAAGCGGCATCTGCGTGATGTGTGCATGCGAGCCCGCTCTCTCTTACTTTACCTTCTTAAAGACTGAGGCTTGCTTCAACCCTTCATAGTTGAAGTCTAACAGGTTGGTCTTTTAGCCAAAGGGAGAGGGGGAGAGAACCACACCCGGAGTTAGTAGAATGAGGATGACTGAGTATGGTTAAACTGTATTAGAAGGTGATTGGTTGAGAACAACCCAGGGAGGATGAGAAAAGGTCTACAAACAGATGTGTGGAAAAATAGATAAAGAAAAGAACTGTCAGAAGAATACATTTTGGACAGATCTGGGATTCACCCCAGAAAATGGTTGTGGGAGACTTTGTGGAGCTAGTCGACTGTTCTCAACATGCCTAGGATCTGCTCTAAAGTGACTGACAAATATGTGGAAAGATACTCAAGCTGAAGAAATACATGCCTGCCAGCTACTTTCTACTTGCTACTGCAAATCTGACAGATCGATAGATGGACACCTTTCAACACACCCCTCAATATGATGTACCTCAAAGCAAACCATCGACTGTTTCTATATACCTGACTGATTTACTGCACTGCTGGCTCTCCATAATGATTCTTTTTTTCCGATATCTTCCCTCACACGTACAGCATATATTTTTTTCCATTGATTATTTTATTAATCAATGGTTTTTTAGAATCAAAGTATTATTAGGAATTACACCATGCAGCAAAGTCACTTGACATTCTTTATGGTTGAAGACTGCAGGACCTCTGTTATCCGTTTCCACTCCACAACACACAATGCTAGCATTAGCGCTAACGCTAGCGCTAACGCCAGGATGCAGAGTACCGGAGAACTCACGAATAATGTTCTATACACTGGTGTACTGTTCTCACAAAAGACTAGGCCGGAAGCCCTCCTCTCTCTTAAGTTTCCACAGCCCAGACTCCCTGTGAAGACGCTCTTTATGGTGCAGGAACGGAGAGAGAAGAAGGAAGGGGGGAAATGGAATAAGGGCTTGGAAAATGCTCTAGAGATACTCTGCTACAGTACGCTTGCTAATGGTTGGTGATGTCCTCTCCCTTGGCTGAGTTCGGGGGGGTCAGACAGATGTTTTCCTGCTCATGCGAGCTCACCTTGGGGAGAGACTCTAGGTCCTAAGCATACCAGAAATCTTCTACTGCTGCCCACAGTTTTTTTTTGTCGTTAAAAGATCTACCTCTAGGCCTGGATCAGACTTGTTGGTCAAAAGACATTGTTGAGGGTGAAAACGTTGCATAGTTGGGTGAAGGACAGGAGTAGAGAGAAGGAAACATGGATTCCTGACAAACACATAACAGATAAAGTGACTGAGGTCTTCAGGTCACCACTATGCATATGAACAACTCAGAAGAGGAAGACTGCAGCATATTATACAAACACCAGTGCAAGAAAAGCTCTGCAGCCATTATATTTACAAAAGAGAACAATCGTCAAACAAGTGCACTTGTATCCACGTACCGGTAGGTTCTTGGCTGAGTCTAGATACACCACCAGCAGAGCAGACGAAAGCCCCTCATTGGTGAGGCTCCTATCTGCACGCACGCTATTCAACACCTGATTGGACAGAGGAGACCAGGAAGCCGACACGCATCATGACAGACAGAATAACAAAGTGTCCGCTAAGTAAATACATAATTAAAGGGATACCAAGAGAAGCAGGGGCCAACACCATACCTGGTCCATCTTCTCAGGAGTGGAGAGAAGAGAGAGCCACTCCAGTTTCAAGTGGAGCTTCCCCGTAGAGATTTCTTCAAGATGAAACCACTGAAAATGTATTAACGAATGAATTCCAACAAGGTTGTTAAGTCTTCTGCGTCAAATCAAAGCAAAAAGGTTGATCAAGTATTTCATTACTTTTGAAGACGTGTATTGACGAGGGTACATTTATATGATACATTAACATTGTCAATGAATCTGACAACCACCCCGCCAAAAAAACACGCGAGAAGCGTTTTTACCTCGTCCACCTTCTGCTCTTTGTGAAGCTCCGTCAGATCAATCATGAGGCTGCGATTTAAAATGCAGACAAAGATTTAAACACGAGTCAGCAGGGGGAGAGAAAACATAGATTGATCTCAACTGAGGTCTATATATATCTTTCGGCAGTGCGTTCGCACAGTCGGTCTGGACCTGCTTCGGTACGCCATCCCTCTTGCCCCTGGGAAGAACGCCCATGCTGAGCTCGGATAATTGCAGTCACTCATTCATCAACGGGGTTCGTTATCTACGGTTGGCTAAAGAGCATCCATTATCTGGACGCGGTCAGGTGTCTTTGCACAGGAGTTTTCGGAACAATCTAGTTCATCCGCGTACTGGATGTCAGCAGCGCTCAGGTCATTACAGGAATGTCTGGTATTGAATGTGAACAGGCAGGTGTAATAAAGCAGCAGCGAGCAGCGTGGGCTCATGATGAAGCTCAGTCTGTGAAATGAACCCGTCTGATCTGATGATCATACCTGCCCAGGAAATCGTCCTTGTCTGGGTCTTCATCAAACAGCTCGATCTCCAGGTGCTGGCCCGAGTGCTCGTACACCAAGGCCTAATGACCACAACAACACAGTGTCAACTCAGAACAAGTCGACAGCACATCTCGAAATGCTATTCATATCGCATGCTGTTTGTGCCTAGACACGCCAACACACACACAATCCCTCCATTCGATTTACACAGTTTCCTGTGAGGAATGATATTGATTGAAGCCAGATTAGAGTAAGAAAAGGAAAAAAACTCAAGGGTTGAACGGTAAGTGTATTTAAACGGTAAGTGTAAGGGCATCGACACGTGCGGAGACAGCGTCGGCATGTCTGAGGAGCGAGTGAGTTGCGCCTGTTTTCCATTCATCACCTCGTACACTTCGTTCCATTTGGGGTGGAGGCACTCCTTGATGGTCTTGCTCTGGAAGAGCTGGTTGCCTATCTGGATGATGCCGTAGGGGTCGGACTTGCCCTTGATCAGCCCCCCCAGGAACTTATCCTTCCCCTCCAGGTCCTGGGCCTCCAGGAAGTGGATGCGCAGGACTCCCTGGACAGACACACACATACACGCACAGCAAAACATCCATTAAACACATACAAAACATCCATTAAACACATACAAAACATCCATTAAACACATACAAAACATACATTAAACACATACAAAACATCCATTAAACACATACAAAACATACATCAAACACATACAAAACATACTTTAAACACATACAAAACATCCATTAAACACATACAAAACGTACATTAAACACATACAAAAAAGAAAATATGCGCGCACACACAAAGAGGGACCACTTGAGGGCAGGGAGAGTTTTAATTATAGAAGCCTGTGACACTTCCAGGCCAAGCTAGGAAGAGGAGATAAGAGCTGACATTAGCTGTGGAACATAGCAAGGCTTTGCTCGCAGCTGTGTGAAACATGACCGCTAGTCATCAAGACAGAGTCGACGATCTCTGCTTAACAAAAGTGAGTGAATCAAATGATACATGATATTGTGGGTCTTCTCACCGCTACTAGCTACATAGTTTATTTGATTATTTTAGCATTATTGTCGGTAGTTACTTTGGAGCGCTTTTGTTGCAGATGTTATGTGTAACAACTTTTGCTTTTGTTGTTGTTGACATGAATGCTAAATGAAGCGAAGGCTGAATGCTAACTGAATATTGCATGATGTTGTAGGTCAGAGACACTACCTTAGGCAGGGGGAAGCGCAGCTTAGCCAGCTCCACATCGCCCACCAGAGGGATGGTGATGCGGTTGGGTAACACCAGGTAGCTGGAGATGATGTCTTGAATTATACTGTCCGAGAAGCCACTGAAAAAAAGACGAGAGATAGATTAGATGGATTGAATGGATGGCGTATAAATCATGTTCACATAATGTCATTTAAGCAAAAAGGAATATGTTATTTGGTTATTCTGAACGTTAGACAGAAGAGAACATTGGAATGGGTTCAAGCACGTTGTTGGAGTAAGCCAACAAAGCTCAAAATATCACTGTGATCCAGTAAGAAGTCAATAATATACAACGACCTTCAGGTCCTTCCACAGGACAACAACAGAGACCTACAGGCCACAGTGAGGGAATCCAAATACAGATACATGTACTGGCAGTAACCTAGCAACGGGAGGTATTTACTAATGCTGACGGACGCAAAACGTCTTTTTAACTGGTCGTCAGTTCTCAAATACATGTCTTCAAATTGACACACAAGCACGCTGAACTGTGGCTGACAGCGCAGCATCACCTCAGGGTGCCTCTGCACCGTGTCTCATTATTTCCTTTCTGTCCAGCCTTAAGGAAGATACCGCAAGGCCGGTGTGCCCCTCATAGAGCAGATTTAAAGGGGCATTAGAGGGAACATGACTCTCCCCCCTTACAGCGTGATCGATCACGTGGAGGAGGTGCACGGTTTGGGGGGGTGGGGCGGGGGTCGGGGGGGTGCCGGAGCTGTAGCCGTGTGGCAACGGCCGTGGAAGATTCCGGCAGCTTCAGCTGTTATTGTTCCCTGCTGACCTTGCGGCGGCGGGTGACTCCGCCGTCCTCACCAGAAATAACATCAGACCGCCACAACACACAGGCCACAGACACACACGTGCGCGCGCACATTCAGTGGAGTTGCTGAGAAACGTCCGATGCGTAGCGGCCATGGGCTATCAGATAAAGAAGAAGAGAGAGAGAGAGACTTCATGAGCCGTGGCATGGTTCTGGGGGGTGGGGACTATGACTGCACGGTGGGGTGGGCTAAGGGAGAAGGGGGCGGGACAGTGGGAGTGTCTTCAGACTCTGCTGTAGTATGCAGCTGACGCTGCCAGTCCCCTGCGCTCAGGGAGCTGGAGCATGTCTCCTAACGCCAGACAAGCCCATTCCCAAAACCAGCCCTGCAACACACCACTCCCACCACCCTCTGCACATGAGCAGGGGTCCCATATCACACACACACACACACACATCAAATTGAGTCATGGTCTACTGGCAGTTGAGATTGATTACACATTTCCAGATTCTTTTCTGAGGCTGGGCGGGCGTGTGTGTGTGTGTGTCTGTCTGTCCTCCAAGAGATAGGATTTCATTTTTGATTTCAGGTGCTTCAACAGTGGGAAGTTTTTTCCCCACATTGTCCCCGCTAACAGTAAGTATTTGTTCTATAAGCTAATGAAAAACCAAAGTAGCTAAACAGCTGTGCTTTACAAAGCGATCTCTTTAATTCCAACTCGCCTGAAGAATTCCCCAAGTCCCCTGGTCATTAGCCAATTATGTCTCAATACTCAAGTATTCCAAACCCACTGAGAGCGGCCCGATTTAGCAACTACTGTACTTTCACTGAGACTAAAATAATGAGATTTTAAGAAAGAATGGGATGAAAACCGCAGTGTTTTGACTGAGCCGTGCCACTACCCTGACTGTGGCTTTGTAAAGCACTTGCAGCACTGTGTTAAGCATGAAGGCTTCATGAGGTGAAAGCAATACAGCTGGGAGGCCATATTCTCCTTGCAAGAATAAAACACTCACACGGGCAAGTGCAGAAACACACACAAACACACCCTCTCGACACACACATATTGACACGTACAAAAAGAGATAAAATACTTACAAACTCAACATGCATAGCTACTCTGATCAGCCCTGCAGATAACTGTGCTAGTTCAGTGTGTTAGGAGTTGACTGACAAACCAGTTTCCCAAGACTTACTTTAGCCCAGGAATGTCAAGAATATTGGTCAAGCCAGTCCAGTTGATGTCCAAAATCTACAAAGAAAAGAGAAAGAGGACCGCAGAGAAGACAAGGAGAGAGAAACAGAAAGAGAGAGAACAATTAGGAGTCAATCAAGACAAACATACTCGCAAACAGAACCATATTTCCCTGCAGTGCAGTAGCTGGTTATTGTTCTCATTTCTTTCAGTCACAGGTTCATTTAATTTCTCTGAGGGAAAACTAAGACATGAGAGGGGAGGGTGGAATATAACAGGCATCCTCTTAACTGGATAAAGCATTCAACTTTACCGATTTTTACGCCACACTTGATGTATCGTCAGAGTGGCACAGCTCTTGATTAATACAGATACTACTAAAACACAACACCAGGAACAGCCAATTGAGAGCCAAAAAGGCATACCGACACATATTCCTGCTACTAAACCAGTTCTACCACAAATCGTACTAATTGGAGGTTTAACAAAGACCACACAGTGAGGAGTGTCTGTTATTTAACCTCGATGGACAGGGCCGTTTTTTTCCTGACTCCTAGTGCAAAAGGGGACAGATACCCGTGAGGCCTCTTGGTGAGTCATCACCAGCTCAGTGAGCCAGCAAATCCTGCCGAGGGACTGCACAAACACCTGGCTTACGAAAACATTCACATCCCCAATCGCCTCGAGAAACAGCATGGCTGGTGTGGATAAAATGGGATCAATGGATGTGTACCTTTCTGTGGTTAGGCTCCTGACAATTGCGTGTTTGCAAAGGAGTCCTATAGAAAAGAGCATTTTTGTTCTAGGCCAGACTGATGCTGTTAACACTGCACTTGATGTAGGTAGATCACAAGCGCAGTCACGGGAAAGACATTCTACTCTGAGGCGGGAAAAAGGCATACAGCTGACAGCTCCACTTTAAAATCCTCTCAACACTCTGCGGCGCTTTCATTTGTCTCTAGACCCGAAGTATTGGTTTCACTGTGAGTATTAATTGCTATTCCTTTCCAACCCCATCTGTCATCTCTATCTCTCTCTCCATGTCTCTGTGTCTTTCTCTCTCCCCTGCTAGTTGTGTGCTCAGCAGAAGATATGCACTTGTGCAGCAGTGATGGTTTGGAGGAGGGGGGGGTGGGGGAGGGGGGGGTGGCACTGCAGGGTTATCAAAGCTGCTTCACAGACAGCAGGCAGCACCTCTCCTCTGGGCCACGACACCTGCTAACAAACACCAAGCCCCAGCACAACTGGGTGGCAATGCCCCATGCTCCATGTGAAAGTGGAAAACAACAAATGAAGGTTTGATTGTTTTGAATTTCCCCCTTATATTCAGGCCAGTACAAATGCTGCATCAGCATTCTTTCATGTTCTGAATAACGCATGAGTAATCTCAGCAATGTCACATAAAGCATGTGTTTCCTATACTTTTAGCATCACCTTTATGACCATATCATATCATCCTGTGTATAACCACTGTATAACCACAGATTCAGCATTCTGTCCTGAATAATGTATTAGGTATCATTAACGGTAAGTGTTTAAAGTTATTACAACAAACAGTGCTGCAGTCGCACACACAACCTTTTATTTCCATATTTTACTTAGGTTTTGCATGAAACCCAACAAAGACTGGGGCTTAACCTATTATGGTCTGAGAATGTTTTCCTTTTATTTGGCACAGAAAATCAGTCCATTTATGGCGAGCACTCATACAAAGAAGACTGAAGCTTTGGTATGCAGTTGTGTTCACTGTAAGGCAGTCTGGTATATGCACTGTAGTCTTATACATATTTCTTTCTGCTTTCTTCCAGGTCATGTTCGCAGGGTCAGGCTGACTTAAGGTAGAGACATAATCAGCTGCAAGGCCACTGGGATAGCTGTGTGTGTGTGTGTGTGCGTGCGTGGGTCTGTGGTTGTGTGTGTGTTTGTGTGCGTGTGTGTTTGTGTGTGTAAGTGTGCACTTATATCATTAACACCAACTGGTTTTCCTGACATCCACATAAAAAGAATGTGATTTACTGACTAGCTCCTGCACACATCCCCCCACCCATGTCTCCTGCAGTCTATCTGCTCCCTGGCTCTCCCTCTCTCCCTCTCCCTCTCTCTCCCTCTCTCCCTCTCCCTCTCTCCCTCTCTCCCTCTCCCCCTCTCCCTCTCTCCCTCTCTCTGTCTCTCTCTGTCTCTCTCTGTCTGTCTCTCTCTCTGTGTGTCTCTCTCTCTCTCTCTCTCTCTGCGTGGGCTGCAGAGGCACAGAAGAGAGACCTACCAAAGTAGGGCTAGCCTCATCTGTAGCTATTTAAGGCTCCATCCTATCCACTGGGAAAATCCCATTCCGACTTAAGGTACCAAAAGAGTTGGCAGCAATCTATGAACTAAAAAAGAAAGGGCGTGAAAGAGAGGGGGATAGATTATCAGCCGTAAGACACATATCGGACACATTAATGAGCAGGCGCCTTCGACGGTGATGTGAAAGTCTGATGCAGGATGGGGAGTGACGGGGAGGAGAGTTGCCGAGGACTCACAGGTTTCTTGAGGAAGAATATCGACAGGGCTCCAATGAGAGGCATGTCACCTAGCAACGGCTCCATGACCACTCGCAACACTCCGTGGAGCTGTGGAGACAGAGGATTAGGGCGTGAGACAAAAGCACTCGCGATGTCGGACATGCTCACACTACACACACAGACAAACACACTGCTGTTGCCACCCGAACACGCATTGGCACACACACACAGACTAGGACACACATGACACAGGACAGGGAACGGACACGTCCGGGCCCACTGACCCACCTAATGAGCTCTCCTCACAATCTCTGAGAAGGAACGTTCCACAGAGGGACGCTGCATCACATGAATGAAAGAGATAGTGTTCAGTCAGCCACTGCACACTGGGCCATCCAAGCCAACGCAACACTTGGAGTCACTCTCCGTATATGTATGTCATACATGGAATATAACGATTGACAAGCATCCTTTACATATTTATATAATACCGGATTAAAAGAATACATTTTGAAGTTTGTGATTTCGAAATGTGTGGCTGTTTTGGCACGACACTACAGCACAGTCTGAGTGTGTCTGTGTTTTCTGTTCAATAATAGAGGTGCTCAGAGTGAAGGTTGTTCAGGGTTAGCTTTTTTTCTCAATGCAGACAGCTTGATTGCTTTTCCTGTCAGCTATATTCTGCTATTCACTGGCCAATTACATATTTCAGCACTTCAGCATAGTTCTATTTTCTTTTGGTCTCCCACAAATACACACACACAAACAACACGCACACACACAAATATATACACATCAATATTATGTTGTTTTCAAATGAGCTAAGTCAAAGTAAGATTACAAAGTGTAGAAATATAATATTGATAACACAGTCCAAAACCTTAATTAAACACCCAACATATTCCTACCTAGATTTAATAGTATATGAAAACAAGTGGTATAATAAAATATGATGAATGTGCTCCACTTGTTAAATGACTTTTACGTAAAGCCACACAAAAGTTCAAGCCAGCAATTATAAAAATGTACAAAACTTAATAGATCTATGTAATTTTGGAAACATCTGCAACATTTAGCAGAGGTCTCCATTACCTGAATGCTCTTAATGCCAGCTTTGCAGTAGTATCTTTTCACTTCTACATCAATTTCAGTGTTCCCAACAAAACTGCAAAGAAACAAGTGTCAGCATAGTCAAACCTCAATGTAGCAGTCGATTAAAACTGAGTTTGGTTCTGAATGCAAGATGAGCTCTGGAAAAAGGACCCTCCAGGTGTGACATGACTGTATATGTCCTGGCAGGATAAGCCAGGTCACCTGATTTGTAGATCCATGATGATTTGACGCTTGTCCACGTTCTCTGTGTAAACCTTGACCCCGTTGACCCTGAGGGGCTGGACCCAAAACAGACAACGGATCATGCCAACACATCTCTGCTCGTCTAAGATCACAACCCCTCCCCCCCCCAGCGTGACAGTTCCCCACAACCGTGACCCTAGAGCGGAAACTATTTCAGAAACACCCACCCCTCCCCCTGCTGTCCTTACAACGCCTGCCAGGGGTCTTACTTTGTCTCAGAATAAACAGCCGAAACAGAACCATTTCAGAATGACATTTCACAAACTTCAAAACCACACGGCCACTTTGTTTGAAGAGTTTATGATGTCAAGAGTCTCACGATGGTTATATTTGTCTAACTACCGTCTAACTACCAACAAGCGAACTATGACCTAAGGGCTCTCTCCCTCCATGGTTAGGCAGTGACTCTCACCTTGTCGCCCATGTCGATCTTGCTGAAGCAGAATGAGCCCAGATGGCCATTGGTTTCCTTTACTGCTGGCTCGATGGTGTCCTTGAACAGCTTCTCCACAAACTGGCAGATGTAGGGCCACATCTGCCTCACTGTCTGAGCAGGTCACAGAAGGGAAACAGGTCAGTGGGCTGGCACCAATGGCACGGTTGGCACCTGCCTGGTTGCTACTCTGGCCAACACTTTCTGGACTCATGGTCTGGCAGCTTTCATCATAGACATTAGGGGTTCGCCTCTCTAAAACTAACCTCCCGCTGAGGTATTACTAATCTACTAAATGGCTATAGAATGCCATCCTACAAAAACTGTAGATTACAACTAACCTTCCCCCAAAACGATGTGTCCATGAAAGCTACGTGAGAGCCTTTTTTATTAATCTCCTCACGTCTATAATTCAGCATGCATGCAAGGGCACATGCTGGTGAAATTTTTATCAGCTTGTGCTTAACATAAAGTAGTGTTGGTAGTAGTGTGTACATATCAATATTTCAAACGTCCAAGTTCAGGGGATTGCAATGGGGAGTGGTCAAAGAAACTGGAATATGACTGGCTCCTTGGTTTACGCATCGTATGGGGCAGTGGCTGTGTGCTTCAGCATGCCGCAGTGTGCATCGCTGCATCTACCGCTATAGATCTGCTGGTGTGAGGATGGGAAGGGGGAGGGAGAGAGAGAGAGAGAGAAGGCGAGATAGAGAGATGTACAGAGAGAGAGAGAAAAGCTCCACATTCCTGTGTAGTCATCAAAGAGGATTCGAAAGCAGAGGCAGGCCTTCATCCAAAAATAATAGATCCGACAATCTCTCTTTGCCATTACCTTGTTTAACCACTCCACTCTTTCAACGTCAGGGAAGTGGACCTGGGGAGGGTGAGGAACAACAGACATTAATGAGTTTGTGTGTTGGATTATAGAAGTAATCCTGTTTCAGGTTTTGTTACTGACTATCTTTGTGTAATGACAAATATCTCTCGTTGCACCAATCATCTGGTTATCAAATATACAGTGGCTGAGCACAGCACAGACTCAGCATCAGGGATAGAGACAAGTGCCCTAGGCATGTACTCTTTATTCACACACACACTCACACACACACACACAGTCAATCTCACTCACTCATTCATACACACCATCTGTGTATCATTCATTTTCTCTCCTCCTGACCTCCCCCCTCCCCTTTACCCGGCTTCCACCATGAATAAATAACAGCAGCCCCCACAATCTTCTGTATGACAACAACCATTTCTAAACAGAGAGCATCACACCCTTTCATCCCACATGTACAAATAAAAAAAGAAGCTGTCTATTTGTTATTCCCCATGCGGCAATAGAAGCTGTGATGGAGCCGAGTTAAATACTAATGCAGGTAAGAAGAGAGCTGATTCAGCATTACTGTGACTGGGAGGGACTGAGCAGGGAGAGGAGTAGGAGGACTGGGAGTAGAAGCAGCAGAAACACACACTGGATCATACCGAATTAAAACCTGGAAGTGACTCGGTGAAGCAATTAGGAACACTCACAGGGTGAGTGACAGGGTTGGCAATCATCTGGTCCCCAAGTACATCCATGCTACTTAAAGACTCTGAAATGGCTTCAGGAGGACTATATCTATAGCATGTGAGATGTTTTTATTGCAAAACGCCCATTGGGACAGGCCTTCCTTGAATAGCCCTAACCCTTATAATAATCCCTTCACAAGTAGACTGTAGGTTTTTTCATTTTCAAATGAATAAAATATGAAGATGGGAAGTTGATGTGACCGAAAGGGAAGTTTAGCATAGACCTTTGTCAGAAGGACAGCGGAAGTTAAGACATCACGTACAGGCTGGAATCAGGTTTGGTTGTCCGCAAAGCTGAAATCTTTGCCGACACAATGTCTTTTCTCTTCAAGAGATTCTCGAGAGGATTTTATTTTTTGTTCTACTTTGCCTTCACCTTGAGAACTTGTGTCTCCCAGGACTGGTGAATAAGCTGCTGGATCTGTTTAGGCCTACTTCTCACAGTCGGCAGCATTAAACTGCAGATGACTCACTCTATATACTTCACCACCAAGAGACTTTAGCTTTACACACAAAATAAATAATATAACAGCGCAGCATTTTTTTGCCTGATAGAAAAGCTTCTTGAGATTATTTTTCAAGATTTATGAAAGCTATCAGATAATTTTTTGGTAGTGCTCTTGTGTAAAAAAATTTTTTTAACAAAGTAAACTACAGCATGTACACATGTAGTTATTAAATATTTATTAAAAGGGATTAACAACAAAAATATAGAGGATATAGACTCGTCTGGAGACTCATCCCGTCTGAGAAATTATATGGAAAGACATTTTCGTCTGGGGAGGTAGGCTGAGGAGAAATGCCTGGTTCATTTAATGCTTCAATTTAAAAGGTTTCTCATAAGGACAGGAAACATCATACAGTCTCCTAAATATGACCTACATAAGTAAATCCTCTTCCTCCTCGCATGAGTAAAAACCAGATCAGGTGTCTGTTGTTATATCAGGGAGTGTCTTCTGAAGGCTGTGCAACACAATAGCTCAGTGTGTCGGTCACTGTAAAACAACTATGAGGATACACACATTGAGAAAACAACTACTCTGAAATAACACTCTTAAGCATGCTACTGTTCAGTAGTGCTTGCTGGCAGCTCCAGAGGAAAGGCATTTCATCTACTGGCAAATTCAATCAGGGCATCTTTGTTGGAACCTTAGGGTCTATCTCATAACATTATACTAACAGACCTTGGACAGTGTCCCTCTGTGACAGTTTGAATCATTTCTGTTACTTTACACAAAGGAACCCAACTTGATGTAAGCTGTTAGGTCGTTCTGTTGGTCTATAGGCCCCTTAACTAAGATACAATGGTTAGGGTTATATTTTTATGAAGCTTTAGGCTGGGTATGAAATTGAAAAGTACTTTTGTACTGATTACATCCTCTATCCAGTATTTTCCACTTATCATCAATGGACCCTTGTTATATAGAAGCAGTATATTAAGGCCAGATTGCTGAAGTAGGGTGATCTCAAGCGCTGTCTCACACAACCTTTTCAGGTGATTGAGCCTTAGGCAAGCCACAGGGCACAGGACAGTGTGACAATGCCAAACATTTGGGATAAAAATAGAGTGAAAATTGGTCATGACACCCCATGTTTTTCCCATGACCAAATTGGCAGTCACCTTGTCAGTTGGAAGGGCAGAAGACACCATAGCTGTTCCCCAAATTCCCTGTAAATGACTTGGGCTGTTCTGTTAATGAGGGTCACACCTTAATCACATTCTTAGTTTCTATGCGTAAATGGTTCAAAGCACCAAAAAATGTACAGGTGATCCTGTTAAGTTTCAGTAGTAAGCTTGCCCATCACTCCCATTGCCTTATGTATACCACATGAGCCAGACTTCAGTAAAAGTCAACTTTTGACCAATATCTTGGTGACAAGTTCATTTTCCATTCTTAAGGATGCAGTTAGCTGTTGTTACACAGTGGTGGGACTTCCTATAATAGCAGGGTCCCTGTGGGCATGTCTGCATGTGCCCGGGTGTCCGGTTTACTATTGTGCCTGGCTGTATTTAGAAAGTGGCTCAGTGTAATGTCACTGCTGAGGACAGCTGCCTAAGCACAGCTTTACATGACACTGTATTGCTCCCTCCTCAAATCTGGTGATGGTTTTCCTAGAAACTCAGAAATTGTTTCACATGGACTTAGAAAAGATAACATGAAATCCTATCCATGGAAATAAATGTGTGGCAATGGATGCCCTTTTAGGCCTCATCTTACCCATGACGGCAAATCTGAGGTGGTCAGACTTTGCTTTAGGGTTTTCTCCTCTTGTTCAAAGAACGCATAGGCTCTGCTCAGTCTATTTTTCTTGCCTCCAGTGTTTCTTCTCCACCAGTAGAATATGACAAGTCCAATCAGTAGCCAGCTGAAACTGAATTCCAAATAACCCAAAACGTATATGGGGAATATAAGAACAAACGTCTTTGCGAACTGAATCCACGTGTGAGTGAGTTCCCCCGCTGTGGACCCCAAGCTGTTATCTGGTAAGTCCGCCGAGGGTTGAGCAAAGTTCGGATTCGCTGGAACTGGGCTCGGTGAGTTTTGTCCATTTTCCTTAGGTCCAGTGGAACTTGCATTCTGTGAATGTGCTCCTCGTACAGCCGTCATGCTGTCTCTTGACATTTCTTTTCCCTAAAAGTCAATGTTGTTTAGAGTTATAAAAGAGCGTCCTCTTCTTGGTTAAACCGGTTTCCATCCGTAACGTTAAGTGAAATTAGCAGAATTGGAATAGCCCATTTAGGTTAGGTCGCCTTCATACCAGCACATTTTGCGCTGATAAGAGGGGGCGTTAGCTATAAGTTGCAACCAGCTTCACCGATAACAAGTTATACATGACAAAATTACGGACACAATAAATGATTCCTCAAATCAACAACACACCTATTCCGCAAACCGAACAGTCCACTTCATTTGCCCCACAGCAGCTGTGTTTGAGCGCTCGAGCGACAGGCGCATGATCGCGTTCTGCCCACCTTCTATCTGGCTTCAAGAGGGTGAATGGCAAGAGCGCAAAATCGCCACCTCGTGCTCACCAACTGTATAAAAACAACAAAAACACTTGTTGCCTAAAAATGAATGGGAATTGAATCAGGTTCAGCTAATCAACATCGCATTAAGACATTGCACAATTATATACAATACATTCACAGATTAAACTGGAGCCTATGTCTAACATGATTGATTATTCTGACATTGCTTGATCTAGGCTGTATCCATGGTCATCTGTTGTTGCTGTCATGGATCGTTCTTCTATCTTTTAAGAATCCTGTTGTCAAGATGACATGACGCATTTACCTTAGTTTCAGCCAAATGCGCTTGCGCAGACAGCATTTGCTATCATGGAGTTGCTACAACATCATAGCTAGAGAAGATTTCTATATAATATCATTCACATTACTTTTTGAGGATTGAAGTACAAGTAGTAGTATGCATCAAGAGAAGGTAGCGTAGTAACTAAATGTAAAAAGTAGTGTGTGCGTGAGGACACCGTTAGCTTGTTTAATAGCTACATTAGCCAAGAATTGTTAGCTGCTAGCCAACTAATTCCAGTATATACTGTAGAGCTAGAGCTAGCTATGTAACTGTGAAACTTGCAAACTGCCAATTGTATTTATTCACCTGGTTTACTAACTTTGCTCGCTAACTATGGACATGCATATTCATTTTCTTTAGAAAATAACTAGGGAAGATACATGGAAGACAGATGACCTAAGGAAACACATACGGGTATGTTAAAACATCACTCGTGTTTTCAATTCACTTAATTAATCCTGTAATTTAATGATCCATTGTTAATTTACACATTGCTTCTTATGGTATTGGTGCAATTAACAAACATAAGCATTTCTTGTTAGGGTGTGGGACGTGAGGAGGACCATGGCAGGAGGCGAGAGGAGTATGAGAGACAACACAGGGGTGGCGAGTCTCTGGAGAGACGCCCACGAGACCCAGAGAGAGAGGCCAGGAGAGAAAGAGACAAGCAGAGAGAAAAGGAAAGCACACAAGAGAAAAAAAACAGAGAGAAAGACCGACATCTGGATCGAAGGAAAGAGCGTTCAAACGACAGGATAGGTGATAGTGAGGAGAAGGAGAGGAGAAGAGAGAAGGATAAAGTGGTTGGTAGTAGCAAATACCAGGAAGGGGGCAGAGAAAGTAGGGACAAAATACATAATAGAGGAGAGAAGGAAAACAGAGACAGAGAGAAGGAAAGGGCACGAGAGAGGGAGAAGGACAAGGATAGAATCAAGGATAGGGAGAGAGACAAGCAAAGAGACAGAGAGAAAGGGGCAGAGGAGAGAGATAGGGAGAGACGAAGAGAGGAGAGGGAAAGAAGGAGAGCGGACGAACAAATTATTGAAAGGAAAGTTATGGACGGACGGCAGGAGAGCGACAGGAGAGATGGGCACAAGGAGCGAGAACATCTCAAAGAAAGTGAATACCATGACAAACGGAAGGATAGAGAAAGGAGAGAGAGACACTCAGAAAGAGAGCGTACTGTACAAAAGGAGGACAAAGGTACAGTTACGAAAGACGAGTAACGGTACACTTTACCGAAAACATGACCAGCCGACTAGATCTTGAAATGACAACAAATTGGATGTATTGCTTTCATTTCAGAATCCAGGGAGCACCGTAGAAAAGAGAAAGAGGAGAGAGAAAGGAGACACAGGGAGACTGCACCACCTGTGAGTGTCTTGAACACCGGCAGGCTGCTTCAGAATCATAAAAGCCGATTTCTCGACTCCACTTGTTTCACATCAGCAGTCGTTCTTCCTGATAGGATGTAGCAGAAAGCCGGAGACGTGACAGCGACTCCAGAGAGGCAGCACGCAGGGATCACAAGCCTTCAGAGGATCGTCGCCGTGCCGACGGAGAGGGGGCCGAGAGGGATAGGCGCAGAGAGCGAAGGCGCAGAGAGGAGGTGGACCCCAAGAGGGAGGTCACTGAGAGGAGCAGAGACAAGAGAAGCCATCAAGACCCCAGGGAAAAGAGAGAAGATGTGGAAACAAAGGTTGGTTACCTGTTAGTTATTTACATTTAGTCATTTAGCAGACGCTCTTATCCAGAGCGACTTACAGTAAGTACAAGGACATTCCCCCGAGGCAAGTAGGGTGAAGTGCCTTGCCCCCTTAGGACACAACATCAGTTGGCCTGACCGGGAATCGAACTGGCAACCTTCGGATTACTATCCCGATTCCCTCACCGCTCAGCCACCTGACTCCCGTTGTTGGTTCTTTAGGGGTTAATCCATACTGAATTTTCTGTTTAAAATGTGTAGTTTTTTTTTTTTATGATATAGTGCAAAAACCTTGACAACATTGGTGATTAGGCACGGTTGATAATCTCACGATATGGCATTGGTGTACAACTCACATATGTCAGTGGATGTTTTCCATACCAAACAGAACAATTACATTTGTATGCCTCAACTATGTGTTTCCTCTTTGTGACCCAGGAAGTACTGGGGCAATCAGAATCCGTGTGGAGGTCTAGTCAGAAAGAATTAAGTGACACAGAAGAGCCCGTAAGACTCTTATTTTGAAAAGAGGATTTTCCTCATGGCCGTTCTTTCCTCTGCCAGCATGTGTACACAGCATGAATGCTTTCAGGAAGGGGTTTTAGGTGGACAGTGGGATTTCCATTGAGGACACATTCTTAAATAAACTACATAGGTTCTCTTAACATGTATTCTGTCCAACACTTGTTATGAGCAAGTGTTGGACCACAGCATTGTACTTTCTCACTTTTGCGTTCATTGTTTGCTTTCTTTGACCTATGCCTGCACATGCCTTCATCACTTGCCACTACTTCCTATGTCCCAGCTTTTTGCATGGCATTATTTATAAGTATTGGAGTCTGTCTGTGTAAACACTTACAGTACTGTGATTGACTGTTCTTCAGCTGGTAAAATGGACTGAATTTGCAGGTTGAAAAGCAGGATCCTCAAACAGAGAGCCAACCTGATCATGATGGTGATGCTCAGGACTATGAAGAAGACTTTGAGGTACGAATATGGCAAATATTTTTGTGGAGATGCTGAATATAAAAGGCAGCCCTTGCACATTAACACACACAATATAGGTTATTTCAATAGATTTTTGTTTTGTTTCATCACAAATTTTGCATGCTCTTAATGGATTTCGTTTCAAGAAAATGGTGAGTGCATCATCAAGCCCGTTGACGGCCACTTAAACATTCCGTGTAGAGATGTTGGAACAGAATGGCGTCTATTCCAGACTCATGAGTTTGTTCTCTCTTCGTAGGATTACGAGGAGGATTTTGAGGAGGGGAGTGAAAGCAGCGGTGAGGAAGAGGAGAAGCAGACCCACAGCCAGGAAGAAGAGAGAGAGGAGAGAGAAGAGAGGGAAGAACTGAACCCGCAAAGGAGAGAGCAGATAGAAGCCATCCAGAGAGCCATGAAAGAAGAGAACGAGAGAGTGGGCTCTGTCCAGACGAGGCTCAGCACGGAGGAGGAGGAGGAGGAGGAGAGACCCAGTAAGACCGGAGGTATAGGATGGAAATGTTGATTGCTATTTTCAGGATAGGGATTTGGGATCTGTATTGTCTCCTAGGGGATTAGCACGATGTTAGCCTTTGCTCTCTAAAGGTGACTTTTAAAATGCACACGCTATCCTTTCCACCCCTCATTCCATTTTTTGCAGAACTGAATCAATTGCGTTAATGTGTCGCATAGGTCCATCAACTGCATCAGGAATTGTTCCTTTTTATCGCGCACTCGCAGGTTCTGAAACGCTCCCCCAGCAGGGGAAGTTCATAGACTTTGTGGCCGCAAAACACCGGGAGGTCAACAAGAAAGTCGCCTGCCAGCAGAAGTAGGTCTGAGTGGTACCGAGGGCAGCCATTTTGATTTCAAGCATTTCCATAATTGAGTGTTCTTTCTGAGGACTCTTAAGATGTCTCTCTAACCGTTGTTCACGCATGCGTATGCATACAACAGAAAGCGCAGTGCAGAGCTGCTCCGCCTCATTGACTTGGACTACTCCATCACCTTCTCCCTCCTTGACCTGCCACCTGTGAACGAGTACGACATGTACATCAAAAGCTTTGGGACGACCAACACCAAACAGGTTTGGGTGCCTTTTCCTCCCTTTTTTTCTTCATTAGTACTTCCGAGGATAAACCGACATATCTTGTGCTTTCTGTCCAGGCTTATGTTCAGTGTAACGAAGAAAACACTGACCGAGGCATCCAAACTGAAGAGTTGGAAAACAGCGAGAAGTGGACACAGCACCCTGCAGAATGGAACGCTGTTTGTGGAGGTGAGCAGACAGCTAGACATAAGGCTTTACTTTCGAAAGCTCTTTTTCTACTTTCAGAGTTTCATGGTGTTCATTGTCCAGGTCCCAACCTTTCTCAAGAAGACTCACAATCCACAAGTAAGATGAACGTCGACTCCCAGCGCCTGGCGACGTTCCTACGCTCGGCCTCCCAGGTATATGACGACTCTGTCCTTGGATCGGTAGGAAACCTTTCTGCTACGCCAGCAGTCCACCAGACACTGTTGTGTGTTGTGCGTAGGTGGTGGCTGTACTTCTGGAGGAGGACAGAGCAGAGAGACAGTCACTCAAGAAGCTGAGGTCCCAAGCTGATACCCTCCAGTCCTTCAGTGATGGCTGCTTACAGCTTAACACCAAGTTGCCATTTCTCCATGGTATGTCATCACCTCACACCCTCAGTCGAATGTATTATCACACATTTATCTGTCGGGGAAAGCCCTTAGACAAAAAAACATGATCTATTAGCTCTCATCCTACTTTGATGTATTGCACAGATGAATGAAACAAAATATGTATAGGTCACTGTTCTCAAAAGCAAAACATGAAATTAGATTCATTTACTTAACACTCCTTACCCAAACAATCAAGCATCTTACCCAACAATGATCTGATTCAGCCCGTTACTGCTTCCTGCTGCCAACACCCCCCACCCCAACCACCCCACCACAACCTCCCCACCCCAACCACCCCACCACAACCTCCCCACCCCAACCACCCCACCACAACCTCCCCACCCCAACCACCCCACCACAACCTCCCCACCACAACCACCCCACCACAACCTCCCCACCCCAACCACCCCACCACAACCTCCCCACCCCAACCACCCCACCACAACCTCCCCACCCCAACCACCCCACCACAACCTCCCCACCACAACCTCCCCACCCCAACCACCCCACCACAACCTCCCCACCACAACCTCCCTACCCACAGATCGTCCCATCAGCCTGGTGCACTTCTCCCAGGTCCAGACACAGACCGTGCTGTCCGTCCACAGCCCCACCCAGAAGCCCAGCGCTGTGCGTCTGGACAGCAAGACCATCATCTGCATCTGGAACATCTGGGAGCCCTCCCGCCCTCAGAAGATCCTGGTCTACGAGTCAGAGGTGCTCACAGTCGTGTGGAGTCTGAAAAGTTCATAATATGTAGTTGGGGCACATTGCAGATGTGTAGTATACTGTAATATAGATATGGCCGAGACTAGTTTCCTATCTTAGGCCATGACCAGGATATACCTTTGTTCTAGATATGAAAAAGATGCGCTCCATTATTCAAGTTTTAAAAACCAGGATTACTTTCTCACTTTAATTGGTTATGCTAACCTTCCGGTGTGTTCTCTCATCATCTCCCAGGTGCGTAGCTGCTGCTTCAGCCCAGGTAAAGCCACGCTGGTGTTTGCCGGAACGTCCGTGGGCTCCGTGGTGCTGTGGGACCTGCGGGAGCCCGCCGGGGACCACCACACACTCAGGATAGGGGACATCGACTGGACCCTCCGTCACCCAACCTTCTCCACAGGTCAGCGATGAGTCAGGTCATGCATGACCCCAGCCTGAGGCTTGTGTCATAGGACATGGTTTGTGTCCTATGTCTCCATCTTAGATGTGTTTTCCAGGAATAAGGTCCCTTTTTAGATGACATGTAGGATTAGGAGGCTCTTGGCTTCTGCCAGTCCTTTTTCGGGAGAGTTGTTTTTCTCTCGCAGCTCAGTTCGTAGAATGCTCATCTCTGGATGTTCCAGAGGCTGGTCTCGTGTTTTACAGGCTGGGTTAATTCAGTGTGTGTTGATATCACGTCCTCCGTCAACCTGTCATCGCAGACGCAGTGCTGGCAGCCTCGGGTCACATGTCCTCGGTGAGCTCCGTGGAGGTGGTGCCTGCCGCCTTGTCCCAGGGTGGGGGGCCAGAGCTCCCCCTGTTGGGCAGCGACGAAGGTACAATGACTGAGGCTGATTCTAGGAATGACTTCATGTGCTGTGACCTATTCTTACCGCATAATAATGATTGATAATGCCTTTTTTTTGTTTTGCAACTCAAGAGTCATCAGGATTGTCATTCCAGTTGGCATCACTTGATGAAAATGGGGTTTTGAATCTATGGGTATGTATATAATGATTATGTCAACATATGTCCGCATAATCATTGTGCTGGTTATTTCGTTTTATTTTTTATTGGCTGAAACCAGTCTTGCTCTCTGTCATCAGTAACTTTACAGCCACAGTGTAATAACCCTCTCTGTCCCACAGGTGGTGCTGGAGCTCCCTAAAACCAATGAAGCAGGTTCACAGACAGACTTGGGTGATTTACAGTTATTGACATTTTTTGGTCCTTTGAAGTTTTCCACTCCTAACGTGGTTCTAATGGTGTCTCCGTCCCGCAGGGCTCAGGCCAGGCGGCAAAGTGAAATTGCTCCACAGTTCCACGCTCCTCACCAGTGAGAGGTGAGACAGACACATATATCCCCGTATCGTACGTCACTGCCAGCCACCGTGACAGAAATATCCACAAAGTGTGGGCACAGCTGTGTCTCTGTGGGTCATCCGATCTTGTTTGTTGTGTAGTGTGGCCAGACTGATGTTGTTCTTGCCGTTTATCGTTGTCTCTCCCTCTTTGACCTGACATGTCGGTGGTAAATGTGAACGAGTGTTTGTGTGATGGCAATGACACCGTGTCCCTAGGCAGGAGTTTTGGGATCAATATGACCTGT
Source organism: Osmerus mordax (assembly GCF_038355195.1). NCBI lineage: Eukaryota > Metazoa > Chordata > Actinopteri > Osmeriformes > Osmeridae > Osmerus > Osmerus mordax. Next base: position 9,559,912 of record NC_090064.1, read on the forward strand.
CAGTCTTGATCCAGACGGTCTCTGTCTCTCTCTCCTTTTTTAAGCTTTCTTTTGTTTCTTTTTTCTTTCTAGAAAGTCAACACGAGACGCCATTAGAACAAGCCCTCCACAAGCCCTTCTCGTAAAATTCCTGCCCTCTGATCCCAGTCATTTCTTTATTGGCACTAACATGGTGAGAACATTCTCACACAACGGTTGTTTCTCAAATCACTGTCCTGGGTGTATGCGAAACATTCAGTACTGTACATGGTGTGCTGCTACCTAAAACTGTCTGTTATCACATCACAATTAACTGAATAAAGGGTTATTCCTATTTTAGGGACTTGTGAACCATGGAACCAGTCACGGGCTGAAGGCACCTCCAAAGTTTTACAGACCTAAAATGGTCGGAGCCAGACCCGTTGATGTCACCTCCATCGATTTCTCTCCTTTTGAAGAAACCTTTTTTCTGGTGGGTTCAGTTTTGTATGCCACGCCACATATACCCCAGTTACTCTCAATTTTGAATCCCCAGTTATCAAATAACATTTACTGTGTGGTAAATGCCTAAGGTATTTGTTGCCTATTATTTAATCAAATAAGCATTGAACACTGTACATGCTGCAATTTTAAGTAATTATTTTGTTACTTATCGATCTGTTGTCTAGTATTCTGTGCCTGGGTGTGTTCCAGGTTGGCTGTGGGGACGGCAGTGTCCGACTCCATACTGTGGCCAGTGAGCAGCCTGTTCTGGAGTGGACGGGCAGCACGGCAGGGGACCCTGTGGTCTCGGTCCAGTGGGCCCAGACCCGACCCGCTGTCTTCTGTGTGCTGGACGCCACATCCAACCTCCACATATGGGACCTCCTGGAGACAGACTGTGAGCCTGTCATCACAGAAAAGACTGATGCTGACAGGTAGCTTGGAGGGCATGGTCTTTAAGATGACATCCTGTTTGTAAAGGAAGTGGCCATGATGTTTTCAATATGGTTTGGGGTGCAGGTTTGAAACATGCGAGGGATATAAAAGAGCTTTGAGGTTAGGTTTTGGGCCCATTTACCTGATGCTTTTTCATTGACACGTCCCAACATTAAAAACATGTCCCCTTCATCACTAGTGAAATCTTTGATGTTTTGGTTTGATAAGTTCCTCTCTTTTTTTTCCGCAGGGTTACGGCAATGGCAGCGTTTGGCGACCCTTCAAAGCAGAACACGTTTTCAGGAATAGCATTAGCACGACAGTCAGGGAAGATAGAAATGCAGTATTTCAGTAAACGATTCACAGTGCCTGATTCTGCAGATCTGGGAAAGCTTCAGAGTTTGAAAGAGGAAGCCTTCTTAGATTAGAAGTTCTACTTTTAACTGGGTTTGCACTCAAATTCATTTTTTTCAACTACTATTTGTAGATATGAACTGAATGAGAAACACAATTCATTTTAAGATCCAACATTTAATATGGTTAGAATGATTGTTAGTCAACTCAGATAAGTGTTTATGTACTATACGTGTTCACCACACAGTTTAACATTGTATTATAGGCCTACCTCAGTGAGCAACAACATTATAACACAAAATAGATAATAAATAATAAACATAACATTTTGTTTTTACTATGTTTTTGATCAAATGGAATTAAATAAAGGAATGTCTTTGTATGCTCATGCCTATAAAAAAAAAATAGAAAAATAAAAGAAAACTGACACACACCATCACCAAAGAAATACATATCTGTAAGAGTAAGCCATAAATAAAGGCTACATGTAAATAGGTTTTGATTTATGTAAAGATCAATTTTGTCTACTATGAAATGTATTTATAATGTTACAGGTTTTTGTCATACATTAAATAAAGACATGGTCATGTTCAGCGTATTTCCTCTGTTACCCGAACAGGGCTGTCTGTAGCCTACCACTCCAATCTCCCCTACCGGGTCCGTTCCCTAGCAACGAACAGTATTATGTCCAAGTCTAAAATATTTTACAACGTGCAAGAAAGAAAAGTTGGCAAGCAAGTGTTGTGTGGCTCCGCTGACAACGAAGTCTCTTTGGTGTCTAGACGTTAAAGAAAGGATGTGGCAATGGTCATGGTCAGTAGCTTCTGCTTCTAGCTAGTGCTTTTAATAATTGAATGGGCTTGAGCCATCTTAATTAGGTATTTCAACTGTTTTCGTATTGTGTGTGTATGGTGTTTAAGATAATATTAAGTTTGTCTGTTTTACAAGGTCTGAAATCTTGAAAACTTGTCTTGATTTCTGTTGATTTTCGTTAAAACGTCACAGTTTTGGAACATTCCACCTGAAGGACACGCTGCAAGCTCAGAAAAGCTGCTCGCAAACCTTGTTCGAATCTAGGCTAATAAATTAAAAATCTATGAAATAGGCTGATATAATATTTTAAATTGGCATGGTTATAAATACAATTTCGATGTAATTCTCTTGAGTTTGGCAAGAGGACTTCTAAAATGTCAGGTTTTTATATAGGCTTCTGTACAAACATGTTTCTATGGACACGGAAAGCTAGTCACAGTGATTTACATTTTCTAATCTCTTCACATTGTTTATGTCAATGAATGGGCGAACCTTTTGTCAGTAGCATGCCCTTTACCGTTGGTGGTTGAAACAATGAACTCTGGAGAAACATAAAATACATTCTGAAGTCTAAAGGAAATATTCCAGTAATGTAGGATCCTATTCCTTTGGCAAATATTTGTTTTTAATGTTTTTTTTTGATGCTGCTGCATTTTGTTGTCCAAACAAAAGGTTTGTTATCTTAATTAAGAAGTGCAACAATGCATCTCTAATAATTGTTTTGCCTCTTGGACAGGAATTCTGTTGAAAGCCATCATTCTGATATATTCAGATTTTATGTTTCCCCAGATCCCCTAGACTATACACCCATGGGTGCATAACAATCTGCATGTCCCCAAACTACTGAAACAGAGTTAGGAGGGCAGGGCATGCAAGATGTCCAAACACAAAAAAGAAGGCACACACAAGGAGGAGGCCTTGATGCAGGTTCTGAGAACGGCCTCCCGTGCAGTTGGGGAGGAAACTGAAGAAGATTGTGAGAACAGCATGGAGAGCAGAACACCAGCTGTCAGCCCCCGCCCCACTACAGGGGACACGGCGGGGGCAGTTGGGGAGGGTAGGCGCCCCCCAATCTCGATAAACGGGAACATGAGTTCAGGAGAGGGAAAAACTCCTGCAAAGAAGATGTGGAACAAGCTCAACACAGAAATGAAGAATAACATGGACAAGGTAAAAAAAAAATAAAGCTATGTTTATTTGGTCAAATAAGCTAAGCTTTTAACACAAATTCTAACTTCTCATGTAAATTTACTTTGTTGTGGATGGTTCCTATCAAAAATAACCCATTTCAATATTGACTATTTGGCGGAGCCAGCACAGCCTTTGTAAATCATTATGCTATGTTTTGACCTTTCTCTCCATCTCTCCTGCTCCGTCTTTCCATCTCAGCTAAGACCCTCAGAATTCAAACCCTCCGTCCTCATCCATGGCCTTACACACTTACGTCATTTCTCCTGTGACAATCCAGTACAACAAATGACCTACGGAGAGGGTGCCTCCGGGTTCGTTAGCCTCCACAGAGGAGGCACGGTCTGCATGTACAACCCTAACGGATGCCTACGTTACCCCCCACCCTCCCCCATCTCCATCCCTTACAAGGGCCTGACCTCCACCCACGTGCCTGGGAACGTAGTGGGCTGGGGGCCCGGGGCCATCCTCACCCTGCTGGACAGTGACCTGCAGCCCCTGATGGAGGCTGTGGACCCCCTGGATGTGAGCGTGTGCCAGGTCACAGAGCAGAGCCTGGAGCTGGTGACGGCTGGGACGGGCAACGTGTGCGTGTGGGGCCTGACGCACATGGTGTGCAGAGTGAGGGTGGTGGAGGGTCTGGGACGCCACGCTGCGTTCAGTCAGCTGGCCCTGGCGGCACCAGGCCCCGACACGCACCACCGGGCCTTCGTTGCGTACAGTAGAAGTGTGGTGGTGGTGGACCTCACAGCCGGAAGAGTCTTGGAACACAAGAGGAACCTGCATATGCGGTGTGTGGGAGTGTGTGTTTGTGTAGTATTTAGTGTGATCTATGTTTTTTTTGGTGCCGAGTGAAGCTATGTTTTGGGATGCTGTTTTTCAGGGATATCACTGCCTTGGTGTACTGTTGTCTTCTGGACCTTGTGGTCATCGCCTCCAAAGATATCTCCATCAGAGTGTGGGATGCCAATTGGGAGCTTCTCATGGCCTTTGTAGGACACACTGGTTAGATGACTGACTGCCCCACCACCTAATTCTATCTATGTATTCTATTGTCATCCTGTCTCATTTTGATCTCCTTGTTATTTTACGTGTTGTTATTATTGTCATGAAGTGTTCCTCACTTGACTTGATTGTCTATTTACATGTGTACAGATGTGGTGACCTCCATGATCTGGTGCCCTCAGTCTGGCCTGCTGCTGTCTGCCTCTCTGGACAAGACCCTGCGCTGCTGGAGCTTAGAGGAGGGGGACCAGGTCCAGAGTGTCTCCATCCAGGGAAATGACCCTCCTCTGGCCTTGGGGGGCCCCAGCAAGGGGGACACCTTCTACACATTCTCCCAGAAGGGAGTGGACTTCTGGGCCATGAGCACCCTCTACACCCCACACTGCCAGCTGGGGGGAGAGGCCAACGGGCCGGTCCGCCAGATCAAGGTCTCGTCCTTCCCCAAGCCCTACCCCACCCGGGTCCTCTGCGTCAGCGGCGACCGGGACGTCACCCTGGTGGCGGGGCAGACGGGGGCAGTCCTCACCTCCTTTCGGGCGGCGCGGAGGGTGAGGTGGGCCGACTACTGCCTGCCCAAGGAGACCCTGCTGGTGCTGACCGAGGCGGGGACGGTGATCTGCGCCAGCACGCTGACCAATCCAGCCACGCAGCTGGAGGAGTGGGAGGGGAGGGGCCAGGGGCCGTGGCACAGGGACGAGCAGGCGGATGGGGAGGGCGGTCAGGGCCTGGCGGGGCCGGGTCCTGCTTCCTGCCTGGTGCTGTACCACTGTGTGGCCGATGACCAGCGAGTCCTGAGTGAGTGGCGGAGCCTGCAGGAGAACAGAGGCCAGAAGCCTCACAACAAGAAGCATCTCCTCGACCCTAAGAACAAGTGAGGGAATCATTTGAATATGAATGAATATATCTTTAGTTTGCTAATGCATGGGATTCTGCTATGGAGTGTTTTTGCACCTCTACATACTAGCACCCAGCGATACATAGTCTGGTCAAAGTTAACCCCTAGGCTAACAAGATAAAGCATGTGCTTGCTGAGACAGGTTCCTGGTGATGCAGGGCCACAGTGGCGGCTGTGTGAGCGTGCTAACTCTAGAGTCCGGCCAGCTGCAGTACAGGACGCCCGCACACAACGGCCAGAAGATCACCTGCATCCAGGCAGACCCAGAGAACAGCTCCGTCGTCACCACAGGTAACCAACCCTGAGGCTCATTTGGATAGTGGGATTCTGATCACTGATGGATGGATGCATTTAGATTTGATTATGCATATTTGTTTTAAATACAGTGCAGGGACGATACTACTCATTATTCCCTTTTAGTTTTAGTTTCCCCTCATACAGCCCAAAGGGACTGAAACAACCAATTCTTTTTCCATATTTAACAAAGAAATCTCTCTGATTGAAGATAGATTGAAGATGATCACTGTACCCCCTGCCCTTCACCCCTCTCCATACACACATACACACCCATCTCCACACACACACACACACATTTCCACACACACACACCCCTCCCGCAGGAGAGGACAAGGCTGTGCTGGTGTGGAGGGTTTTCCCTTACGCCCAGGACTGCCTCTGTCTGCACCTGAACCTGTTCTGCATCCAGTACCCCCTCCACCTGGCCCTGCTGGGGCCCCTCCTGGCCCTGGCCTTCGAGCTGCCCGACTCTGCCACCTACAGCCTAGTGCAGTTCAACCTGCCCAACAAGAGCCGTCTGGACCACCCGCCCAGCGACGACCACAATGACTGTTTCACAGGTGGGATCCTGGGACATGTCTGTGATGAGCGACTGAATCATCAAACTCCCGAATCACATATGAGAGTCGGGAGTGTTGTGACTTTGAAGCTTGACGCCCTCTACTCGGTGTGTGCTCGCGCGCGCGCTTGTGCTTGTCCTCTCGTTCTCTCGCAGGGCTCTGTGTGTGCCCTCAGCTCCGGGTGTTCGCCTCCAGCAGTCGAGACGGCACCATTCGAATCTGGGATGAGGAAAACCGTCTCATTAGGTACCCCACTATCACCATCTCCATCCTTCTGTTCATGTTAACCGAAAGCAGTTCATAAACAAAAGCAACAGCAGGGGGGTTGGTGTGTGTTTGAGCTGGAGTGTGGTTTCCCTCCAGGACCCTCCAGATGAATGTGGAGGCTGAGTGTCTGGCCTACTGTGAGGAGAGAGGAGACCTGCTCCTGGGCATAAGAGGCCATCTGTACCGTATCCCTTGCACCAAGCTCCTGCCTAACGACTCCCAGCTTCGGGTACAGTTCATTTAGTGTGAATTTACAGTGAACTTGGAGTTTAGTGAACCCCCTGTGAGGGGTGGGAAGATAGTTAGGGAGAAGGAGACAGAGACTGTGTCGGAGAAATAATAAGCTAAGTTTTTAACCAATATCAAAATGTAAAACAGCACGGAAATGGCAGCAAAGTATGATGCAAAGTGTTTATTCGAATCCATCACAAAAGAATGATTCCAACAAACGTGAGTAGACCCTGGAGTCTGACTGGAATTTTTCTCCGGACATTCGCTTATATATTTACTCCCCATTATTTTGTGATATTTTGTCATTGGTGCATTGTAGTTGGTCACAGATGCATTTATGTATTCACACCCGGTTGGTCAATTGTGACAGACATTTACATTGCCAGTACTTTTCGTCTATCTTCCCCTTCCAGGGCCCTTGTGAGGCCTTGCGGCCCAGCTGCACAGTGATACTGAGTTTAAGGACATAAATCTGTCCCCTGATGTCTGCCGCTTGTAGTTCTCAATATCTGGGCTTTGTAGTCCTTCATGGGAGAGGCCTACACACATACTTCTCTCTCTTGCACTCAAACTCTATCTATCTGGACTTCCACATTTTGGCCTTTATATCTTCTACGTTTTAGTGGTAATACTAATCAGTCAACAGCTTTGCATCTGGTAATCAGTCAACAGCTTTGCATCTGGTTTTCAGTAATATATAAAAGTAATAAAGGTGATTAAGAGGTTCATTTTCAATCATATAATCCATAATAATTTCTCCATCTTCTTAATTTCAGCAGTGTGATGTTTTTTCCACAACAATTGGTTCCCAGAAATAGATAAGATAGCGTAAATATGATAGTAGAACTGCCTTTGACATTTGAATTAGTTTGTTATTTGATCTTTTCTTGTCCTCAGCTCCTTTGCACTGAGTGCACAGATCCTATTCCTGATGTACCCATCTCTCGTACCCTGAGTAAGGCCAATAAAAGCAAGTAAGTCCCTCTTGTCGTCCCTAACCCTCAAGAGGTAAACACACGGCACTAGAAACACTGCACTAAACACTGCACTTAAGGAGTCAATATCTGCACCATCAGGACTGAGCAGCCTGACATTCCAGAGAAGCGCAAGAAAGACCAGACCGGAGATCCAGTAAGTAGATTTGGGGGTAGGGGTGGCGGAACAGGGGGAACAAGACAGAGAGAGAAACATAGAAAGTGTAAGAGTGAAAATAGTGCATTCCACCTTGTCTCCTGTTCTCATAGGAGTATGAGGCCCTTCTGGCTAGGAAGAACGACCTGGCCTCCCTCCAGCAGGGGGCTATACAGAGCAGGAAGAAGAAATATCGTCCCACAAACCGCACCAGGAAAGAAGCCTTTGACCGCTACATGAGCATCATCTACAGCCAGCCTGTCAATATCAAGGTGTCCACTCTCAGCAGACACATACCACGCATACCTCTTGATAGTATGTTCACAGTCCTGAATCATAATAGAACTCTGTGGTATGCCTACCTTCAAAAGGCATCTGTAATCCTTCTGTGTTCAGTAGCCAGTCCAGCAATGTCAGTTGCCCTACTTAGAGGTCTTTGTTCTGGTTTCAGATTGGGAAAGAGGACATGTTCGACCTGCAAGCCATCCTGTTTCCTCCTAAGCCGCCTGTATGCCAGCCTTTTACATCTCCCAGCGTCAAAGAGGGCTTCTTCCCCGGCCCCCGCCTGGCCACGCCCCTGGATAAGGACGTCCCCAAGGTGCGATGTCACCAGCACAGCCGGCATGTCTCTGTGCACACATAGTTCTTAAGGACATTATGCTTTTGTACCTTGTGAAGCTATTCCTCTTCCACTCACTCCCTCTCTTGCTGCCCCCTCTCTCACTCCTTCTCTCTCTCTTGCTCTCTTGCACTCCCCTCTGTCACGCTCTCTCTCCGTCTCTCTCCCTTTTCCAGGAGCTGGGGGCAGAGCCGGCCCCTGCCCAGACCAACGCCACAGGGTTCATCCCTAACTCGGTGCTGGCGGGCAAGCTGTGGCCACACGCGGTGGTGGAGGATGTCATTCCCTGGACAGCCTACACAATGAGGCAAGATCTGCTCCACCAGGTGAGAGGATGTGGCCTCAATATGTCGGCCACCTTGGGATGTTGCTAGATCGAATGTGGGACTCGGTTTAATTTTCTTACAGAGTGATGAAGAGGTGGAGTTTCCTGTGGATGACTATGACCTGGACTTGGACTCCCCCATGCGGCTCGTAGAGACTCCCCCCGAAGATGAAATCCTCCCTCCCCCTCCCGTCAAAAAGGTGTCCTCCACACCGATGGTAAGTGGCGCTTGAGAGATTATCAAGGCTGGTTTAGAAATGTATACTTTATGAAAGTACTATTCCCAGCGTATTGTTCATGCCTAAGATAAAGTAGGTATGTAGCACTGCAAAAGCCACTCATTTTTGAAAACTGAAGGTTGGCAAGTGCAAAATAAAACAGTTTTCCTATTTCTTTGTTTCGGGGGGACAGGACAACAATCTGGTGGGACATTGTCCGCCCCAGCTCCCCCCTAAACCCAGCCCTGCCCCACCGCCGGCTCCACGCAAAGTTCCAACGCCCCCTCCCCCTCTTCCCCCCACAACTCCATCACAGCCAATTCCTGAGTTCCTCCACCCATTTTTGGAGGAGGACTGGTTCCATGGCATTTACCCAGACCACAAGGTAGACCTTTAAAAGTATTTCAATCTGATTAAAACAATGCTCTTATTCGTCTTGTTAAAAACATGCGTCTGTGCGCAGTGTTTTCCGCCATCTCTGTGTCCAGATGTCTTCGCCATGCAGATGTTGGACTACATGCAGAAATGCAAAGGACAGACCAAGATGAGAGTTTTGAAGGCACTGGTCATGCTGCATAGACAGTGTACACTAAACAACTTGGACAGACTCATAAAGGGCCTGGTGGACTATCTGCGTAAAATCACTTTAGCCAAAATGGTACATGGTTCTCTTAATAACTATTTTCAATTTAACTGTTTTGTTTCTGTTTTTCTCTAAACTTGGATGTGCATGCGTGTTTATGTGTGTGTTTCAGTCAGGTGACGAGCAACAAGTGATCAGTGAAATCCTTAATGTGTTGGTTTGTCTGGGTCCTGAGAGCTGTGACGTCATTACGGAGATACTCGTTCTGTTAGCCAATAAGGAACTGGGTCTCCAGTGAGTCTTTCTTTGTGTGTATGTGTGCACATGCAGCCTATCCCGTAGACACTGCAGTGAATGAAGGGGAATCCCGCTTCTTGTGGTCTGTTAACAGGAACACGGTGCAGTGTCTGCTGAAGGTCATGGGGGTGGAGGAGGCCGACCGCTGGCTAAAGCCTGAGATGGAGGGTTTGAACGCCATGCTCCAGGTCAAACCCCACCCAGGTGAGGCCCTGCGTAAGATGCTCACCGATTGGCTGGAGACCTGGACCGCAAAATGGAAGGTAACAATGAGATGGGATTATGTTGGTTATTCCTTGCCCTTCTACAAACTCTCACAGCATCTTGTCTTCATCAAATGTAATGATTTGGAAAAAATGTGGGGGTTTGTATATAAAGTTTTCCACACGGCAGCCTACACACATTTAAAAAAAGAATTCCATAAAAGAGAGCAGGTGTAGGGGTAAATGAGAGGCCTGCCCTCTTAGGCCCAGCGGTGTACCAGTGTCTGCTGCGCCCAGTGTCCTTTCCCTCCGACCCTAACGCCTCGAAATAGGAGCACATGAGAGCCTGTTGGGGTGTTGATGACTGCCAAGGCCAACAGATCCCCCAACTCAACATGTTCTGGCCTGTCAAGGCTCTAAGCAAGTCTCCTTCTCCTACCCTTCTCTCCTCTCTCCTCCTCCCCCGCCCGTCCGTCCGTCTCTCATGTCTTCAGGAGAACAAGGCTCCGCTCATGAAGAGCACGGAAACAGCGCTCCCCGTCAGACACGTTGACGTGCTTAACTTCTTCGGCTGGGTCGAGAAGGAGAGACGCAAGGCCCCGCCACCTCCGATGGGGAACAAGGACACCGTGCTCATGCCACCATACCGCAGGTAAACAGCAACATTCCATCCTCTCTTCGAGAATGATCGAATCCCGCCGCTGTTCAGCCTCAGTGTTATTTTGGGTGTTTGTTCTTTATAGCTCTCAGCCAATTCTTCGCCTCGGAGAGACGCGCAGCATGACCAGGTCTCGCAGGACAACAGGTAGGTCATGAAGTACCATTGACCACCACACGTTATGCAGAAGTCAATGACTGTAATGGGACGTCTCCCCCTGGTGTCCTCTCCCTCCAGACATCATCCTGCCGCCCCTCTCCCAGCGGCCCCTCCTGCTGGGCTTCCCTCCCTTCCTCACGCTGCCCCTACCAAGGATCAGCCTCTTCCCCTTCCCCGTGGACGAGCACTGCCTGAAGGCCTCGCCCAGACGCTACTTCGTCCCAGAGCACTCTTTGGTGCATTACTATAGATAATACAGCACCCAAGGTAGCTCGATGACCCCCAAACCCAACAAAGACCTGTCCCAACAAAAAGAGAGACTGAGGAGAGATGCCAGTGCAAATTAAAACTGATCTTGTACAGACCTTTTTATTGAATGGAAAAACAAAAAACGAGTTAGTTAGTTAAACATTAATTATACTTAGTAAAAATGTTTTGTGGACTGACGCTTTGTACAATTTGGACATACAGCAGCCACATATATTGCAGCCTGGAAAAAGATAATGTTACTAATAATTAAAATGTTTTGAAGACAATTTAATGAAAATGCAGTTGGAATAACTAAGGAAACTTATGACGCACAAGTAAAAAGTCATTAAATAGGCCTACCTCAAACATAAATCATATCAGTACATTCACTGCAACAAATCTACTCTTGCCCCTTCCACCAACTGGTTAAGTGCTCTATTTAACATTTGTTCCAGCTTTTTCCATCTGAAAGATCATTTTACCTATGAAACATCCCTCAGGCGCACTAGCAAAACCAGCTGCTGTCACTAACAGAGTTAGAACTCGTCCCTAATGGCAGGTCACATGTTTGAACAGTTTGACACATGCAGAGTAACCGGATTTGCGAGGTGTTCCTCCTGACATTTATTTGGACTGGTGCCACGGGTAGATGAGTGCTGGTGATGGGCGCAAAAGCACATAGGGGTGTAGAAAGTGTAACCCTAACCCATCGGAGGCCTGATGCTGTCTCCATCCCAACTATGTTTCCCCTATGTGTATTCATAGAGAATATCCAATAACTTGCTCCTTGCATCTGGAATCAACCGGTTCCTTACACGCTATTGCTGCAATTATTATCAAAGTAAACAAGTAAGTTGATTGGTTGGTATTATGCACCGCTTGAGACTTGGGTTTTTTTCTGTTATTGCTGATTGTTCTGGTCCAGTCAAATTATCTTTTCAAAGGTAGGCTTAAATCACAAGGATTGAATACCAACCAAATGAGATTGAGATTTACTCCAATCTGAGCAAACCATCTTGCTCAAATAGCTAAATAGAGGAAACGGACATACTGAAAGAGTATTTGGGTTGAATAATATAGTGAGGCCCTTGCGCTGCAACAGGAGGGAAGGCGGTTATAACCGGTTAGATCCTCCCATGACGTCCCCCTAATCCACCAAGTCTTTGTCATAGTTCAGCAGGTCGCAGGTGAGCAAGAGGTCTGAGCGCCCGCTCTCCGTCAGCATGTTCTCAAGCCGCAGGCTGGTGGCCTCGTGCACCTCCATCATCTCCTCCAGGGGCCAGTCCAGCAGCTGGGCACTGGATGGCAGGGCAGGAAGCCCTGGCTGGTAGTCCTCCAGGGGGTTGGGGTAGAGGAGCTGCTTAAGGGAGGGCAACCGGATGGCCGTCCTCACCAGCTCCAGCAGCCCCATCAGGGAGAGCGGGTTCAAGGCCAGCCCCAGGCTCCGAAGGGCCCTGCAGCAGCCCATGGAGGGCAGCAGCGCCCCCAGCAGGCCGTCGTTGAGGCCGCAGCCGCTCAGGCAGAGGTGCAACAGGCCCCCGGAGGCCTGGGAGAGGAGGCGGCGCAGCGAGGGAAGAGTGCTCTCGTCCAGACGGTTCTCGCTGAGGTCCAGCTGCTGCAGCGTGGCAGCGTGAGGGCTGCAGGACAGATAGGAGAGGTCGGCCGGGGTCAGGCTCAAGTAGGGCAGCTCCAACACTTCCAGAGGGTGGGACAGAGAGCTGCACCAGACAGGGCAGTGGAATCAAACACAGTCAGTTAGTATCATAGTCAGCGTTTACATCTCGGCTCTTTCACAGTAGGCCTAAGCTCTCTATCAATGGCCTACCTTAGAAGCATGCGTAGGTGTCCAGGCAGCCGTAGAGCGGTGAGGCTGAGGCGGCGAAGTTGCCCCAGCTGCCCCAGACCGTCAGACATGTCTCTCAGCGCACCCTCCTGGCCGGCTAAGTCCCTACGTACATCCAGGTTGCAGTAATGCAGGCGGAGGGAGGTGAGCAAGGAGAAGGTGGAGAGCTGAGGCAGCAGCAGGGCCAGGCCTGCCACACCCAGGCAGCTGTAGCGGATGTCCACACCCAGGACACCCTGGCTGGGCAGCAGGTCTAGCAGGGTGCCGATGCTGGACACGGAGAGCTCCTCCACGCGGAGGTAGCGGCACTGCAGCTTGAGGGGTCCGGCCGTGCCCAGCGCCATGCGCACACGCTCCCAGGAACGGGCGTTGATGAAGAGGTCGGCACGGACTCTCACCAACACCTCACAGTCTGGCTCCGAGTCTTCAGTCTCCACAGCTTTGCCGCCCGTCATCCGTTTCCTCTCCATCTCCATCCTCCTCCTCACCCCCGTCGTCCGCTCCTCCTCCCTTTGACTCGTTCCTGTGTCCGACCCCTCCTGCACGTTTCTCACCCATTCCCCCGGCCCACCTTCCTCACCTGGTTCCTTCTCCTCTCCAACCCGCTTTCCCCAGCCCCTTTCTCGTTTCACCACATCCTTCTCCCTCTCCATAGCCAGGACTCTTTTTCGCTCCCGTTCCCCCTCTTTCCGGTGAGCTCTCTGAGCCCCAGCCCTGGCTTGCACTGCCATGGTGCAGAGAGCCACCGTGAGGGACCAACCACCCATGGGGTCTCCCACTCCCCCTTCCTCACACTGCAGCCCACAGAGGTCCAGGGCCTGCAGAGCACACCTACACGACAACAAAACATACAGAGGTTGTTGTATACTCATTTCACTATTGGTACAACAACAAATACATATGAAACATAAGACCTGGGAACACGTGGGCATGTATTTAGTTAGTAAATTTATGATTGAGGATTACAATAATATGCATGCAACACAATGGGGTGACAGTATCTCAAAAGGGACTAACTTAAACGTTGATCGTCTTAGAATATGAAATAGGTTTAACAAAATTTATTAATTATATAGGTAAAAACAAACAGCATTAGATAGGTTTAACAGTTGAAATAGGCAATGATGGATTAGGTAGATAGGCTACGACAGGCTGTGTAAAATGTTTTACGCTATCCATGATAAAGCAAAATTCAACTGGAGTTGTGAGCAGACCAAAATAAACGATGGCTTTAGGTTGAGCAACCTACCTCTTGTCTGAAAGTCCCCGAACAACCGCGAGCAGCAGAGCTTGGACGCAAAGCCGATTTGGGGGACTCTGTCCTGCCTTCCTCTGCCCACCGACTCGTAGAATTCGTTCGGGCCATCGCTGTACCAGTTCACCGACTGCGAGCGGGCGGCAGTTAGTGAATGCAGCATCCAGTAACGGTCCATACAATTCCCTGGGCACACAGTTGAGCCAAGACGCAGAAGAACTGTGATCACTCACTACCTCCTTGGCACAAAGATTCACCAATGAGGGCACCATAGCGACACGACGAAGATAAAACTACCCGAGATGTTTCACCGATTAATTAACCAAAACACATTTCACAAAGACTAAGTAGACGTGTTTCCTGTCGTACTTTTTCTAATTCACGTACTTTTTACTAACACACATTTCTGCCACAGATGCGAAGGTTGCAAACGTTTGATACCTCTTGATACTGACACCAATTCGAAATGGCTACTAATAAACTAAAAAAAGATATTATAGGCACAGCCGATATGTATAATAAACGTCCAGAAACAATTTCACGATGACTGCAAATATCTACCAGGTCAAATAGATAATGTTGCTTCTCATCATGTAAGCTAGCTAACTAGACAGCCCGTCTACGAGCCCCAAATCCAAAGCAGAGCCTGTTTTATCTGTCCAAAGTTTATTATGATGGTGCGTGCAGATGACGTATTATATATGCGACAAATGACCTGACATAATTACACAGTGCAAGATTTCTATACTGTGATACAATCTAGGGGTCTGGGACAAATTGTTTTATGATGTATCTACATTAGACCATCTGATAAGATCAGTTAAAGTTACGAATAAAATAACTTTTGGGGAAAATTGAATATTACACTTTTTAGGCTACTTATAGCAAAAATACGTCCTTTTTATATATATATATCTATATATATATATATATAAAAAAACATTCTGACAACTTTATCGTATGATCTTGCCGGGCATAGGTTTACAATATTTTGTTGTTTTGGTGTTCATTTATGATATCCAAACCATGGAATAAATGACTATTTAATAGTATAATCATCATTTATTCCTCTTTGAAGTCATAGTCATTGTGCTTATCTTCTCCACACCACCACCATTTAATAGCAGTACTGTACTAACGTGTCTCTTTTCTTTTGCGAAAGAGCAGATGGAAAACATCCCTTAGAAGTTCATTCATCAAGCACTGTCGACACGGGCCCAGTTTAGTTTCTATCCCCTGGTGTAAACAACTGTGGTGATACCACTCAGCTACTTTACCCAAACCAAGAGTAGACGAGATAGACTAGAGATGTTTTCCATATAAAATACTAATATGTTATATTTCTTCTAAACAAAATGTACAGAAATTAAATAAAATTCAACATTTGAAAATTAACTTAATTATTTTACTTGTTTAGTATTTTTGATCATTTTTGACCTTTGCAAATGAAACTGAAAGTGCCTACGTAATAAAATAGACGGTGAAAAGTTGGCCTAGAGTGAACAACAAAACCGGCTAACACAGGTTTGGAAAATGTTTCTTATTCTGCGACAATCTATTGTAGTCTTACAATGGTTTAAGATAGTTAAGGAGTTAGCACTTTGTGTGGTGGATATTGTATCATCTTTCTCTCAAATATGTATGGATTATTAGACTAGTTTACAGTCTATGATGTGGACCGTGATTTGATGGCCATTGACTATCCTGATATAAATAAAGGTTATTGGCACAAAGGGACGGCTAAAATAAAAACGTAACTGATATTTAGTGTGCAAGCTCAGGGTAATCGCTTGGTCGTGTTTATGCATATGAGTGGGATTTGTCCGTGATGGAATGTTGTAGGCCTGGCAATCCATCTTCGTTGATATTAACAGCACGGATTGTGCAACACAATGAACGGTCTGCAGCCTTTTTGTAGGCTACTTGAGAAGGAGATGAAAAGGGTCACAGTGGTATTATTATTATTATTATTTCTTGATTCTGGACACAAAAAACGGTCCATAGGACAATAAAAAACAAAGCAAACGACAGACAAATACAAGATAAAACACATAAAGTAGACAATACAAAAGTCCTGTCCATGTCAATCACTTCACTTTGTTAATCCCCATGCAAGGAAATTGAAACAGCTGAGTTGTGCTATAAAATATCAGGGCAATGTTTAACAGTCTGCTTACTATGCAGGTCAGGAATACCATTCTCAATTTGCGACATGGCCTTGTCCACATTAAGAATCATTGTGTTTGGTGAGGAATGGACCGGTAAAAGTTCTGTGGGCAACATCATCCTGGGCAAGAAGACATTTGATGTGAACACTGGCACACAGTGGAACAGCCTTGGCACGGGTGAGGTGCATAACAAAAGTGTTGTGGTGGTGGACAGCCCAGGCTGGGACCCTTTCTGCTCGGAGGCGACCCCCCTCAGGGTCCTGGCAGACGCCTGTCACAGTCTGGGTCAGTGTGGCCCGGACGCAGAACCCCATGCCCTCCTCCTGACCATCCCTGTGTCTATGGACCCAGAGTGGAACCAGCGTATTGCTCAACGACTCGAGCGTCTTTTCAGTCCAAGAATTTGGAGACAGACCATTCTGCTGTTCACCAGGCCCAGTTGTCTCAATGGGAGAAGCATTGAATACCATCTTGAGCACACTGGAAGGGCTTTCCTGGGCCTCCTGGAGAGATGTGGGAACAGGTACCACACCTTAAACACTTGTACTGAAGACCATAAAGAGGTCACCTTGCTCCTGGAGAAGATAGAGAAGATGGTGGAAGAGAATTGCGGAGAATGCCTCAACAACAAGAATGTAGTCTTGGAAATGATAGAGCAATATGACGTGAGGATGGAACAACTGGCGATGTCCTGCAACCAACCCAATGCCCAGTTGGAGCAGATTCTTAAGGAACAAGAGGAAATGAAACTCCACATTTGCCTCAGAAAAAAATATGACTTTATAAACATGGTTTCCAAAGAAGAATCTGCCTTTGTTGAGCATGAAGGAGGTGAAGTAGTGGAAGAGCAGAGATATCATGAGGAGGACATCATGTGTGTGCCAGAGTTGTCAGAATACGTGGGAGACAAAGTACCCCAACAGCCTGCACTGAGTTTGGTCTCCACCGAGTGGAACGGCACAACTGGTAAGCAACTCTATTTTAGTCACGGAAGTTCTTGAAATTCAATTAAACGTCACGTTGTGTGGTCTATTGTATTATACCACATAACCCATGTATGCATCAAAAATGGCCAACATTGTAATTACATCTCAATTTTGTCCTGTGACCCTAGAAGTGCAGAAAGTCAAAGGATCTGGGTTTGGTGTGACCAGACCCGGGTCCCCCAAAGAGAGTATGGAGATAACTCTGTTTATAAACGTGGACATGGAGGTTAAGAATGTCAGGATCTCTGTTTTGCTCCTCACCTTGGTGAAACGTCATCATGGATCCAAGTTACACTGGGAAATTATATGGACATTTGCCTGGTGGCAGATGGTTGTGGTGAACAGATTCAAAGAAATATCAGGTATCCAGAGAAAGGCAATCTTGCCAGGGGCAGCAGAGCCACCCTGGGTCTATATGGTAGATGGTCGAAAGAAAGAAGCTCCACCTGCCAGTGTGAAGAGTTGTGATTCGCTGCCTGAGATAAAGAAGGGAAATAAGAACCGAAAAGAAAAAGGCGAGGAGAGAAGGCCTGATAAACGACAACGATCCAGCAGCTTGCAGAGAGACTATAATTTTGTCAAGGACCTGGAAGATGGTGGGAAAAAATGGAAACGAGAAGGACTCAAGCGTTCGGGAAGCTGTGAAAGAATGATCACGTTTGGTAGTGAGTGAATATTGAATTTGGTTTTCAGGAAGTAAATAATTAATTGTTGGAGTCACTAAGACCCTGCTTCAAGAGTTCACGGTCATGTTGTCTTTCAGAGCCGGACCATTCTACAGGCCCAGAGAGAGGACGAAAGTCCAAGATCCAAGATCCAGTACCAAGATCAAGGTCACGTCACCAGGTCAGTGTAAAATGTGAATGTTAAGAGTAGTCACAATTGTTCTCTCTTTGTACATTTTTACATCTTTGTTTAAATTACCTGTCTGTTTAGCACAAATAGTCATTTCAACAATGCAGTGTTCATAATCAACTTATCACTGTTTATCATTTTTATATTTTATTTTTCTCATCTTCATCCATGATGACAAATAAGAACTGTCCACCTTGGATTCAACCAAACTCCAGCTGTCAACATGCCTAGTATGACTACTAAATGCTACCATATGCTGCCATCTAGTGGAGGGTTTTTAGTTACGTGTGAATTTTGATATTTACATGTTTTTTTTCTTTTACATTTAGTCATTTAGCAGACGCTCTTATCCAGAGCAACTTACAGCGACTTTTATCTCTCATTAACAATTTCAGATATTTATATATATATATACTACAATGCAAATGAAGTTGAAGTGCCTTGCAAATGTATTCAGATCCCAACAAAATAGCTGCTAAATTATAAAAAAAAAAGTGTATTACACCACCCGGTGTAACAGGCCAAATTAACCCCCACCCAGATTAAACCTTGGTATACTTTGGCCCAGGCCAGAGTATACCCCGGGGATAAACTGTCCTCGGCCAAACTATACCCGAGGGTTTAAAATAGCCTAGGCCATACTATACCCCTCCAGGCCAGAGTATACCCCAGGGGATAAACTGTCTTAGGCCAGAAAGGAAGAAGAAGAGAAACATGCCAAAGAGAAAGTTATGCAATTTTAATTGTATTGTATTTGCATATTCTATTTTGATTATTTAATACGGGTAAAATATTTTACAATATTATCATTTTACAGAACAACAGAACATGCACTTTATCTTGAAAACAAGCATGATCATTTTGATGTTGTTATCAGTGTTTAATTTGAAAATTTATATTGTAGCGAGGACTTGGTAGTTTTTCAGGACATTATGACTTTTATTATATTCTGTTACAATTACATTATTCACATTTAGTCATTTAGCAGACGCTCTTATCCAGAGCGACTTATAGTAAGTTCAGGGACATTCCCCTGAGGCAAGTAGAGTGAAGTGCCTTGCCCAAGGACACAACGTCCTTTGCACGGCCAGGAATCGAACTGGCAACCTTCAGATTACTAGCCCGATTCCCTAACCGCTCAGCCACCTGACTCCCAGCATTATGTTTTGGGTATGTGCTTTTATTTTAATGTGTAACACTACTGAGAAGTGTGGTAGTAATCTTTGATCTTTGTGGATGTTTTGATGTTATCAGTGTTTAACTTTGAACATTTATATTGTAGCAAGGATTTGCTAGTCTTAGAAGTTGAAGTTTCAGGAAGTAGTAATCTTTGATCTTTGTTGAAGTCTAATAGTTTTTCTGGTTGAAGTAATAAAAGTCTATGTTTTAGAGTTTTAATGCATTTGCGTGTCTATACTATGTAGAGAGTACTATAGACAAAAGTAAAGGTGAGATATAAATCAATCATATTAATTAACCACCTAACCACTGCCCCTGGCTGTACAGCATGGACTGGAAATTGCAGAGAAAACATTTCTGGCCAACCCTCCTGCATCATAACTGTAAGATAAATAAGCATTTAATATACCTGACCACTGTGTGCAAAGTACAAACATTTCCAAAATGTCAAATACATATCTGATGTTCATCTTGAGTTTTGAAGCATGCAGGGATAATCTATTTACTTTGACACAGGATCTTTTAAATCTTCAGAACTGGAAGTGTGTGTTTAAATGTCCCATCTTTAAAACCAAAGGCACCATTCAGTTCAAACAACTTTATTTACATAATATACTGAATTATACACTTGTTAATAAAAACAGGAAAGGGTCAAATCACAGGAGACTAACATGTATGCAGGGAAAATATAAAACAGCTCTTTCTTTCTACAAATACTGTAAAACAGGTTGACAACCATCACTGTGAATGTACATTCACACACTTAAATCAAAGTAGGGAAAAAAAGGTGAATGTACATATGAACAAAAACATACTTTTAATAAAGCAGCGAGGGGGGTCAATTATTTAGAAAGACGATATGAACTAAAATAGGGCTTCGGAAATTACGTGTTGAGTATGATAACTCGGCACACAACGGCCTTGGCTCTTGAAGGGATATGTTATCTAATAAGCTGTAAAACCGATGCCTCATATTACCCACATTGGCAGTGTTATACCAAATCACACCTTCAGGAGATGCAGTCAGGTAATGAGATTCAAACCATACAGGTCACAAATGCAGAATTGTATTTCCACTGTTCACCTCAGTGCTAAAAAATAAAGTCCTCACAGTAACGTTGCTAGTGAAAAATAAAAGCCCACCGAAAAATCGGAAGCGAAAATCAACAACTCTTATTCAGCTGTGCGGTCTGTCAATCCCACCAACTCTGAGGCTCTGTATAGTTACTGATATGGGGTTGAAAGTAGAGACAATAGCCGCCTTTTCTTCCATTTTATTTCACCGATGCTGGTGTTGTGAAGTTTGCCTCCACAAGGTCATGACATCATTTCCTGGGAAGAGATTGGTGCTTGCTTGTTTTATTGTTTTCTGATCCTGGATGCTCCTCCTTCCACAGATCTTTATGTGGAGGGATCAGAGGGGTGGGCGGTGCTCAATCACAGTGGGAACAAGTGTGTGTGTGTGAGAGAGGGGTCTCAAACGATAGGGGCTTAAGCTGACGGGATCTCATGAAGAAGTACTGTGGGCATTCCAGAATGTCCTTCATGGTACACTGTTATCCAGCGCAGATGAGAGGTGGGACTCATGTAGTCTGGTGGCTTCCACACTAGCACAGTACAGAAGAACACAAAATGAACACAGAAACAGAGAAGAGAGGAGTCCTGGAACGGATTTGAGAGAGACAGTGAGGGGTGGTCCAGGGAGTGTCTTCTAGACACACAGGGGTCTGGGGAACCTAAACGCAGAGACAGAGAGAAAGATTCAAATAAGTAACAAGAGTAAAATTACTTCAATTTGGCCTCAACACCAAAGTCCTCAAATATAAAAATGCTGCAAAAGAGGTTAAGAATGTAGGAAAAGCAAGGGCGGTTGAAAGTGGTGTAACCCCACCTGTCCTCAGTGAATCCATCCATCTCCTCCTCATCATCCAACTCCATGTCCAGCTCGTTGTCCAGGCAACCACGACCCCATCCACTCAGGACACTGAGGTCACCGACCGAAAAAGGCAAAATAAACAAACAAGAAGATCAGACATTTTTTCCATTGCAAAAAAAAGGCTATTTTACACACAGGAGGTCAGTCAGGGGAGAGAGAAGAGGTTACCACTGAGAATGCTGACCTGACAGAGCGACAGGTGAAGAAGACAATCCTCTTGAGCTTCTTGTTGTAGAAGAAGTAGTTGAAGGACCAGAGGCTGCCCTCCTCGCCGAAGGGGTCACAGTCCAAGTCTGGGTTGTAGCTACGCACAGGGAGAAAAACTTTCTTAGGGACGGCCACGAATACTGGCTGAAGATGTAGGAAGCTTTCATACACACACACAGATATTTGACATACACACACACACACACTAACCTACCTGTAAATGTCACAGCTCTGCAGGTGGATTTCTTGGTCGATGTCATTCCACAGCTCAGGCCCCAGGGCGTTGAACTCCTCCCCCACAGCTGAGAACAGGCTGCTGTTCACCGCGTTCGCCACCTGGGGGAGACGGAACATCACAATGTTGAGATGATAGAAGGAGTGAAGGGACAGATCCCTTCTCTCAGTTCAAACTAATAAACTGTCCGGCAAAATATATATATTTTTTTAACAGCTTAGGTGTTCTTTAGGTTCTTCTTTTAGTTCATGGGGGCATCTTTATGTATGTGTGTACAGATCTTAGTTTGTGTGTGTCCATTTATATACATATATCTATGTGTGTGTAATTGTGTGTCAGTGCATGTGTCTGTGTGCATATAGAAGTCTGTGTGCCTGTATGGTAAAGGTCAAACGGACCCAGTTGAGGCTGGGCTCCCGGCTGAACTCGTGGGCCTTGGCGGCGCTGAAGTCGTAGTCGGGCCTGAAGGACTCGTTGAGCGTGGTGATGAGGTAGAACAGGGTCTTCCTGCAGCACTTGTCGCTCAGCGGGTTTTCCCCGTCCTCGCTGCTCTTCCCCAGCCTGCGGAACACACGGCAAGAACATTCCCTTCTGTTTCTTTACGTTCTGTTCCACCACAGGGCCCGACAGAACAAAGCCTAATGTTTGTTGTCAGCTGTGTGTGAACACTGCTGAAAACGTGGGGATGCTTATTTATCGGCCATCTGGATATTAATAACGCAGAAAAAAATGCCGATATCTAAATGAAATGACCATTCTGTGATGTGGAATGTTCTGAATGTCCGGTCCATTGCCCAGTGTGTCCAGTGTGAGGTGTGTACTTACTGAGGGGGGCTGGTGGCGCTGGTCTGCGGGGGGGAAAGGGCCTCCAGGACATGTGGCTCCCCCTCCTGGCAGAACTGCTTGAACATATGCTTGTCGTCCCCGGCCATCTTGCAAGAGTAGCTCTCAATCCTGCAGATAAAACACCAATCGTCATGATTTAATCTTGGTAATGCGAATCTATGTATACTTTTAAATGCTTATTAGCTGGCCGATATGTGAAGAGAACAACATGCATTTTGTGCTCAACCACCACGTCGATCGACATTTGAACTCTAGTGCTCTGTGATCTTTGGTTTACCCCATGTCTGTGTTGTGGTTTCACTGTGTTCTTTTAGGAAGGGTGGGTGAAATACCACAGTGAGAGGGAGGGCGTAATAGAGGGAGGGAGGGAGGGAGGGGAAGAGACAGCCAAAGTTTGTTGTGTTTATGTTTCTGACTGTTCCCACCCAACCGTTTGGAAGGTTATGCAAGATCAGTGGGTTGTGTAAGCCCCCACCTATCCACATCTAGACTCACTTTATGGGCTGTCCAATTATAGGGGAAGAGCAAAGGTCGGTTGGGGAGAGGACATGACTTAGCCCAGTTTACACTGTGAATAAACATGGACTGGAAACTCATTAAAACGAATGCAACACATTCAGCATATGGCTAGTACACAGGCTATACTGGAAAGTTGGTGTGGATACACACTGCTAGGCTACATTCATGCGCGTGTGTGTGTTTACAAAATATGAATGTGGGCAATGTCTGGTGTAAGTGTTTGGTTTGGCATTAGGCTACATTATAATTTAATCTCTTTTGCCCAGGGAAACCATTTTAAATGGAGGGTTGCAGTTTTGGTAGGGGGTCACATTGTGTTGAAGCTAGGTTGCATACAGCTGCTATCATGATGTGCACTAATCCTGTAAGCGGGCTAAACACCAGCCAACTTGGCAGCTCAAACAGCACTCAGCTGGGATGTGTGTGTATATGTGTGTATAAGTGTGTGTGTGTGTGTGTGTGTTTGAGCATCCAATAACACAACTCTCCATTACAGTCTCCAAATAGCCACAAAGGCCTTTTAGAGGACTCTGTGTCCTGTCACAGTCTGGGTCCCAGGTCACAGTCAGGGTAGGGTCACAGGCCAGCTGCCCCCACCCCCCGTACCCCAGCCTGCAGACCTTTAAGCAACACCCCTTCTGAAACCCAAGGACTCGCTGGAACTAGGCCTAATACACCCCTCGCTTGTTGCATAACAGAAAACAAACTAAATCTAAATACCAGATTTACAGAGATCAAGACTTGGGTGAAGAAAGTGATTGAGTCATTCAAAACCGGTTTCTGACTGCTCAGCAATATGGGTCTTATGAGCACTTTCCTGTTACTTTACTGTTTTTGGTTGCTGTATCCTATTGCGTAACACCTGTCCTCACGTCGCTTGGTCAAGGACATGACATAACATGCATGCTTATCAGCTGTATTGGTGATCTTTAGTCCAGACACACTCCTTGAGATCTGTGTGCCATGACATAACCCCCGAGGAAAGTTGTCTGCTCGTTTGAAGCAGTCAAACTAACGTTTGGGAACACGAGAACAAAGTCTACTGTACATCAAAGACAGAGCGCAAAAATAGCTTTTAAGGTCTTCACGTACGGAAGCTGAAATCCACCTGATATATGGACTGTGAATTACTTTGTCTGTAAATGTGGTTCACTGTGTTCCAGTGTGCTTACTCCACATATTGGTGCTTGCTCTCTTTCACACATGTACTGGGCCTCATAGTGTAAATCCCGCCTTTTAAAATAGAGCCTCTTACCCGATCACAAACACACCCCTCAGAGACAAGGCATGCAGTCAGTGCATGCAGAGACCAGAATAAGGGGCCAGGGGTTGGGAGTGATGGTGTTGTGATTTGTGTGAGTGTGTGTGCAGCTGACTATCTGGTATTAAAATGAAAAGGACAAAACACTTGACAACCGGGGGTTGAGAATGATAAAATTACAATAAAATACAATTGCACTTCATCTGCAAGTAAGGTTCAACTAATTGTTTAAAATAACTAATAACACTACATTATGCAACTTCATGGATATACAGTAAAGTAACGACCTCATGTAATGTAGCATAGTCACATTTTGTGCATATGTGTGAGCACAGAAGATACTATTTGGGTGTGTAGTTGGTCATTTACCTGCCAATGATGTGAGATTCTCCTGTTTCAACACAGAGATGGGAGCTCATGGCTTCAAAACTCGAGTTTTCCAAAAGTTTCATAGCTGCCTGTTGAGAAAGAAGCAGTACTATTATGCCAGCAAACACTTGCCAGTCATTTCAGGACAGTCGGTATCAGGTGCTTGAGATAGTCTTTCACTGGAGAGTTAAATTACCTGCAATTAATGATATAGGTAACCTGGTGCCATCAAGTCACTATTTGATAGGGTGGTTATAATGTAGACGGCAAAGTAGGTTAGCAACATTGCCCCAATTGCTCCATATTCATTAAATTGTAATCTAAGACACAAAAAGGTGACTGACGCTGAACTAAAACTTTACATAGGCTACATCACTTAACTTTGGACACACATATTTCGACAATATGCCGACACACTCAGATTCTACCTTGGGACCTGATAATAATCAACACCATACTGGAGTGGTAAGTGCATAGATTCACCGTCTGACGCACGACAGCAGACAGCTGCCCAATTTTTCATCCCCTTTATCTGTCATCCCATCCCCCACACCAACAAAACTTGCAAACCAAACTGGCTTCCGGGTTCTAGCGTTTTCAATATTTTAAAAGTAATTTCTTACCAATATTCACGTTTACTTGGTTGCAAAAATCTTTAGGCAGTCGGCGTAGCTTTAAAACTTTGGTTTGCCAAAGACAAGTTTTTACGTCTTTGTTTGTATATAATCGGCTTCCTGGTTACCGTTAGCTTGCTGCTAGCTTGCGGGTTTGACAAACTGAAATCACTTTGAAATTAAACACTTTTCAAATACACTCGGTCGAGATTGACTTCTTATGGGATTGTGTACTTTTATGGAAAAACGACACTTTCCAATTACATGCGACGACATTAAATCCAAAGATGGTCTGACTCTGAATCCGTCTGATATCGACTGCAGCGGCATCCCTTTTGACCTACTTCAGTATCTGACAAACTGAGATAAAAATGTCTGACCAAGTCGCCTATAGTAAAGCGACTCGACCAAATTCGAAAAACGATCCAAGGTCAAATCAATGTAATCTTAAATTTCTTGTCGTGCTAAGACTAAATCATTTATCTTTTCTTTCCGGAAGGCTGACAACAACAACGGTCAGGATCCAGTCGCTCTGCTGTTAATGCACCCAGCCCCCTCACGATAATTTCCATTGCCACAAGCCACACCTACAAATGAGTGTCGCGCATCTAGTGGCTGTCAGACATGTCCGTAAAAAATCTAAAGCTATAATTGGTCAATAATTTGTGCATACGAATGTATCATATTTGTTCCAACCCTGTTATGTTAATAAGTCTGAAAATGATAATATGTTAAATAAATTGTTACATTGTACTGCAATACCTATCTGACTGTTAAGATGGTTCATTTAGATGTCATAATGCCTTTTGACCAATTAATCAAAATACTGGATAATTGTAGGACAACTTTACAACATACGAGGGCGCCATCATTCCACAGAGTAGGCTCTATAGAGGGAGCGAGTTGACAGCAAAGTGTGCGCACTACTAGCTTCCTGTTCGTCAGTCGTGTTTGTTGTTCACCGAGTGTAGTCTGAACACCTTGTCGACAGAGAAGGCAACGATGAAACCTACACTTCCGTGATTACACTTACAACGAGGGCTGCTGGCATAACTTTGGACGGGGCTAACAAACCGGGAACGGTGTTTCGATGTATCTTAGACTTAGCCGGATGATGAGTCTGTTAGCGTAATGTCGCTGAGTTCAGGCGGGTGGACTCACACCCTTCCGACGGACCCGTCCTCATCTATCTCAGGCTATGGGGCCTCGCAGGCGAGCTGTCATACCGTCTTAATGTCGGTTAGGGTATCAGTTTGCCACTCTGGTATTCGGCCGCTCTGTCTTCCAGGAGCAGGAGATGAGTCACTCCGTCTCCAGCTCAGTATGGACCCTGGGAAGTTGGGGGAATTCCGCCTCTCGCTGCGGGACGCCAGCGGAACAGCTCGCAGTGTGGTAAGGTGGAGTCAATAACAGGGGAAGAGAGGGGCCAGGAGCCAGGAGCCAAACAGTGCACATAGTAAAACTACAGGAATAAAATAATTTAGTTTAATTAGTGGTGTTTGTGTCGTCATTGGTGTGAGCAAGCTGTCATTTTTTTCAATGCAAAGTTTGATTTGCTTCAACATACTCTTCAGACATGTTTTAGCGTGGCAAACACTGATGTCAGCTGATATTTGCTAACAAATTCGAGATAAAAACATTTGAAAAAACGAATAATTCTTATATCAAGCAATTTCCCTTCCTCTTTATCAGACCATTGCAGACTTTGACTTGAGGTCGGTGCACTATGAGGTGAAGTCTCCTAAGTGCCATGAGCTGAGTTTAGCCACACCACCTCACGACCGCATCAGCTTCAACTTCCGCTGTGAACAGGAAGCCCAGGAGTGGGCCACGGTGATGATGTCATCGCTGCGAGAGGCGCACAGGGGTCAGTCTATCTTACCCCAGCTTTGCTTCTTTCTCTTCTGTAGATCTGAACCCATGTGTGTGTTTGTCTGGCTGCTAGTCAGTGTTCACTTGTGAATCCCTCCCTCTGTCCAACTGCTCACAGTGGCAGAGAACCACTCCCCGGGGGACAGCCAGCTGCCCCTGGAAGCATCGGAACCCCAGAACTCTGCACCTTTACCTCACACAGGTATGTGGGTGTTTTAAAAACTGAAGTCACTCCTGGGTAGCATTGGTGCCATTGAAGAGCTAGCTTTTTAGAGTTGGATCTGACCATGAGTGGTGTTCCTTAAGGATTGTTGTCAGTAGCTTACAATTTGGAGTAAACATGCTCATGGGTTAGGAAGTGCAACCCAGTCAGTGACCTCTATAGGCAGACACACAGCTCTGGTGCTTGTCACATTGTTCACAAAGAGGGTTACTTTGTATTAGTTCTCTTGAGTGAATCACTGGCCTCTCTTTTATCTCTCTCTCTCTCTGATCTCTCTCTCTCTTCCCCCTCTCTCTATCCTCTCGGTCCATAGAGGAGATGTGTGCAGAGCTCACCAAGGCCATTGAGGATGGTGACATGCAGACGGCCTCCCTATTGGCTGCCTCCCTGGCCAGACAGCAGGCAGCTCTCAGGATCCAGCCCTCTGTGAGGAGCTGTGAGGAGACAGAGATTAGGTAGGAGGAACGGGAAACACAACGAATGGAAAAAAGAAACTTCTCCAAGTATCAAAGTAAGGCGGGCTTAAACGTTGGATCCTGTCTTTCCGATAGCTTGGCTGTCGTGGTCGAAGATTCGTCGTCGTCCTGTTGCGTCACGGTGAAAGTCTTCCCCCACGCGACCATCGCAGCACTTAAGCAGCAGGTCAGTCTGACTGTCACAATTCTTGGCGACGTTTCCTCCCTTTCTTTCAGCCCCGCCTCTACCTCTTTCACCCAGTCAACTTTGGTCTCCTGGCTGTGAGGTTTTCTCTTTGAGTCCGCCCATCAAGTTTGGTTCCCTTTGTGTTGGCCTGGTCCCAGGTGTTCCTGGAGTATGGTTTCCACCCCCGGGTGCAGCGCTGGGTGATCAGTCAGTGTCTGTGCACGGACCAGCGCTCTCTGGCCTCCTACGGCGTGCGTCGTGACGGCGACACGGCCTTCCTGTACCTGCTGACGGCCCGCCACTCCCGGCTGACTCGCCATCTGCTCCAGCAGGACCAGGAGAGCGCCCTGCTCCTCGCCCCGCCTTCCAACCCTCCCCCCTCCTGCTCACACCCTCACCCTTCGTCCCTCGGGAGCAGCAACAGTGGTGGTGGTGGTGGCCCCCCGAAGGACTGGAGGACATACAGCACCATGCCCCCCCAGCTGTATGATAACGGCACAGGTGCGACACCCACACAGCCTACAGAATGTTATTTGAATAAATACTCAACAATAACTTTCGGCGTAGAAAATGAATTTCCCCGGCTTAAGTACACATCCACCTTTTCAGACTTTAGATTAGATATTTTCAGAGAACTAAAACATTTATGTTAGAACTCAATTTGTAACCTTCCCCTTAGGCAATAAGGCAGCAGGTGGGGCAGAGAAACAGAACGTTGGTGAGCTCAGAGATCTCATCCACTTGGAGATGCCTCAACTTAACCAAGCACTGACCCAAAACAAATCCAGCTCTCAGGTATGGATGGGCCTAGCACTCAAATGCTCACAGTCACTCGGTACACTTTCTCTACTGACTGTATGTATCTCGTGTGTGTGTGTCAGGGTTGGGCCTGTCCATCCTGCACATACATCAACAAGCCCACCCGGCCAGGCTGTGAGATCTGCAGCACTGACCGCCCGGAGAGCTACACAGTCCCTGGAGGCTACAGGCCAGACCCCCTGGAGCTACGTCGCATCCAGCAGGAGAAGGAGGCCGTCCGTCAGTACCAGCTGGTAGGACCCTCTCATGCACATGTACACACACACACATCCATGCACACACTTTTACACAGAACAGATTCACTCAGCCATCAGACCATTCCAGCAGGAGTGAAGCACCCACAGGTGAACACACACACACCTTTTGTAAAAACGGTTAGTAGCATAGACTAACTTTCTTTTCACCAGGGTTTTCATTTCGATAAAAACAAAACACATTTAAAATGATTACAGTCTGTAAAAAAGTGCATCCCTGTGGGCCCATGGCAACAGGCTAGTAGTATTAGCATCACTGCAGCCTCCTGTAGGAACTGATGGAGGCCTGAGGGGGTTGAAGGAGATGTAGCATCGGCTCTCTGAGGCTGACTCTCTTCTCTTTTGTCTCTTTGTTTTTTGAAGGAGAAAGGGAGAAGAGAGGAGCTGAGAGGGGCCGCTGCTCCAGACAGCTCACTACTGCTAAACCTGGACCAGGACTACTAACACACACACACACACACACAGCCTACTGGATTGTCCTGTTCGTTAGTAGCAGTCAAACACACTCAAATGCCATTGTGACATAGAAAGCGCTGTAGCTGTACACCATAGGCAAGCCAATAGCCTGCCTTTTTAACGACAGTGATATTTAACTTTCATGAATTATTGGAAGCAAATATGTGTATCATTGCTATCCTTGTTGAAGTAAATGTGTATGAGAACTATAGCAAATGATGTTGCATGGGTATACACTACTACAAGTTTGTGCAAAGTCCATGCCTGGCTGTGCTGATTTAAGTGTTTGACAGCCACTTGAACCCTGTGTTCTCAGATGACATAAAGAAACAGTTCTGTATGTGATCTCTGAGTTCCCAATGTGAAATTGTGGCTAGACTGAAACCACTATGGCATCATTTGACATGTCACAAAGCCATTTTTTATGTAAATGTTAAATGGACTGCATTTATGTATACTCTCCAAAGGCATAATTGACATTTTTTAACATGGGCAAAATAATGTATACTGTGTATTGCCACTGTATTTAACTGGCCACATGAACATAAATAAAACTCTTATCTTACTTTTCAATCTCATGAAATGTTTGTGTATCAAAACATGTATGTTCATATGTGTGTGTACCCCTAATTTACCGTCGGAGTGGTCATAGTTTTGATGTCAAACTATTTAATCAAGTGACGTAATATAAAACATTTGTATCAATCTTACTTTGTGGCGTGCTGATGTTGACTGTTCTCTCCAACCCTCAGGCGAGGGAGGCCGAGCGCAGGGAGAACTTCGCCCGGCTGGTGATGCTGGACGGCCAGGATCTGATCCCCAACCCGGACTGCGTGGACTGCAGGATCTGCTACCTGGACCTGCAGCCTGGGGAGGGGGTTCTGCTCAGGGAGTGCCTCCACTGCTTCTGCAGGTAACACACCAGACCCACAGCATCAGGAGGGACGAGCAGAGGGGAGAGAGAGTCAGAGCATTTTTATTGTGAGGAAGCTTGTGTTGAAATTCAACCTTCCTGCCAGTAAAAAGTTTAATGTCAATGATACAGTCTTCCTACTTCCCTTCCTTGATACATCTCCTATGTCACGTAGCTTGTTTCAACTGTGCTGAATCATGCTAGATCTGAGGTGAACTCAAGGAAGGAAAGGAGGAAGAATGGACATATTTGGGAAAACTTCAACCTGAGAGTAGAAATGTCCTAAATATATTCAATATCAACACCAGCTGTTACCCCTGGGGAATTGCATTTGATCTAAAAACAAGCCAAGCCGAGAAATTGGTCCAATTCGATCTACTATGATTTGGACTGATTCAGACTGGGCAAGCTAAAGCAAGGCTTTGGTAGTGTGCTCAGTTGTCGTCCACAGAGACGGACTAACCAAGTATGTGGCGTCCACAGGGTTTGCCTGCGCTCGGTGATTCTCCTGTGCGAGGAGCCGGAGGTGGCCTGTCCATACAGAGACGACACGTACGCCTGTGAATACACTCTGCAGGAGAGGGAGATCAGGGCCGTGAGTGAACTCGCAGCTCTCCACTTGAAATAGACTGATACGCTGCGGGGTTGAAATAAACAAGTTAGATCGCGCTTTGCCACATGTCACCATTGTGACTTGCATTATGACTTGTGGAGCAAACATAAACGAGTATTAATAGTACCTGTAATCAGATATTCTCTTCCAGTTCCTCACTCACCCCTCTTTTCTCTCCGCCTCTCTCGCTCTCTTCACCCCCCCCCCCCCCCTCCAGCTGGTGTCGGAGGAAGAGTACGAGCGCTGGCTGCAGCGGGGCCTGTCTGTGGCTGAGTCTCGCTGTGAGGGCAGCTACCACTGCGCCAGCCCGGACTGCCCTGGCTGGTGTGTGTACGAGGACACGGTCAACATCTTCCACTGTCCTGTTTGCAACAAGCACAACTGCCTGCTCTGCAAGGTATACACACACACACACACACACAAATGACTCACACTTCAGTGTTTATACCTACACAGTGATTAGGTGCGTTCAGCTGTCGGTCTCTTTCGTTCTGTCTGTCAGGCGATCCACGAGGGGATGAACTGTAGGCAGTATCAGGATGACCTGACGGCCCGCGCTGTCAACGACTCGGCAGCCAGGAGGACCAGGGATCTGCTCAAGGTAGCTACAATCCCTCACTTGTACCCAAACTACACTGACTGCCAGGACTGACAACTATAAGAGGTTGGTTGCAGGGGGGCGCGTGTGCGTTCATCTTTCGTTCAGTACATGCAATAAATGTAGCGAGCTTGCTGTTCATATATTGACACGCATTAACACCACCCTGTCATATTTCCTTCAACACATCTCTCTTTCTCTTCCTCATTCTCTCTGTATATATCTGTTTTCTTCATTCATCCCTCTCTCTCTCTTCCTCTATCTCTCTCTCTTCGTCCTCCTCTCTCTCTCCGCCTCCCTCCATATCAGACTCTGGTGCGGTCTGGAGAGGCCATGCACTGCCCCCAGTGCGGCATCATTGTGCAGAAAAAGGAGGGCTGCGATTGGCTGCGCTGCACCGTCTGTCACACAGAGATCTGCTGGGTCACCAGAGGGCCTCGTTGGGGTCCAGGGGTAAGACCTGCCCCCTCCCTCCTTCACAAGCACAGTTTAATGTAATGTAGTCGTTTAGCAAATGCTTTTATCCAAAGCGATGCACAGTCAAATGCTCTACTACTGAGCAATACCCTTCCTAGTCTAGAAATAAACATTTGCTTTAGCCTTGCCTCTATAGGTCTTTTCATTTCTCTTTCCTGTCTACTCCTAGGGACCTGGAGACACAAGTGGAGGCTGTCGCTGCAATGTGAACAAGCAAAGATGCCACCCGAAGTGCCAAAACTGTCACTGAGAAAGATGTTACTGTTGTGAGAGGGGGAAAATGAGTTGAAGCAATACTTCTAACTGGAATAAAAGGGAGGATTGAAAGGTGGGATGTATACGCCAAAGAAGTTGTCTTGTCAGGACAAATTCGTATTTAACATTGCACTGCATATTTACCTAAGCATGTTTATATCTTTGTATTTTGCTTTGTTTATTATTTTTTATTTTATTCCTTAGAATCATTCAATTCTGATTAGGGAAGCTTTTGGATAAGTGTCCTTAACATAACATAACCGTCAATGCTCAAAGTAACAAGTCTGCTAACGACACAGCCATAAAACACCACTACCGAGCCCAAAATAATAATTCTCTATGACATTTTCTGTGTAGAAAAACAACAAACAAGGCTCTATTGAAATGCATGAGGGTGTTGAATGTGTGTCAGTTGACCAGGTTGTGGTAGAGGGTTATTAGTTGTGAAATGAACAAGCTACTCTGTGTTTTGGTCCTGTTTCTGTCTCTGTACATAATGACTCAGGATGAATTAAGACTGATATCTCTCAGCCTAAATAAGGAGCTTTATTGACTGTTCTATTTATGACGTACGTGCTATATGCCTCAGACAAGTCCCCAAGCCTAGAAAACTGGTGTGTGCGTGTGCGTGTGCGTGTGTGTGTGTGTGTGTGTGTGTGTGTGTGTGTGTGTGTGTGTGTGTGTGTGCGCGC
The DNA here is from genome assembly GCF_038355195.1 of Osmerus mordax. Classification (NCBI taxonomy): domain Eukaryota; kingdom Metazoa; phylum Chordata; class Actinopteri; order Osmeriformes; family Osmeridae; genus Osmerus; species Osmerus mordax. The sequence goes on from NC_090064.1 coordinate 9,592,948, forward strand.
TCGTGTGGTGGAAACTGTACACTCAGGAGCTATTTGCCTTTGTGCCTTTATAATGTTTCAATAAACCCACTCAAAACAAGACATGGTGCATTGGATGCGTTTGACTGAAAGGACGTTTGATATTCTCACAATGTAGCATTGGGAGTCTAGTCGTGAGGTAGAAGAGCCACTAGATGGCCTTGTATAGCAAAATAAAACGGTTCTAATCAATACCCGTAGAAAAGTAGCATTTATACCAGTAGGCTATGAACTGGGAGAAAACTTTTATAAAGACAATGTGGATAACGAGTCGTAGCCTGATCATAGTGGCATATGAATTGTTGCACAGAATATAACAATGATACTGCTGTAGACTATATATAATGTATTATTCCTCTGCGCCTATCTGGTCTACTGTATCTGCATATCAACCGCGCGTCACCCTTTACTTGCTAGATGGAAGTTACATTTTTGTTTTGTTCACCCTCGTGTAATTTAGGGTGGACACGTCACTGTAGGTACTGCTGGCCAGAGACCATCTGCCTGTTGTTACTGCTTCTGTGGTATTTGTGTGAGGGGTGGAGTAAATTTTTTGACAAAACGCTTCGACATTGGCGACCTGAGTACTCGAGTTGGGAGAGGGAGGAGACTGCAGAGAGACTCCCGAGTTGACAGACGAGGATTTACCACACGGTAGACTACCGGATTATCAGAAAACAGATCAGCAGAGCAGCAAGTGCACCGACGCTACCGGTAAGAGATCATCCGTCAATTGGACCCGTTAACCGCTTTCTGTTCACAATAAACCCAGTTAGTAATAGCCTCGTTTTGTACAATATGTTCTCAGGAATGAACCAAACTGCTAGTTCACCATCTGACTTCCTACAATAAAGGTGTCGATACACTCCAAACAAGCATACATTTGATGGTCTCGGCATGTCGGGATATGGTAGATGTATGAGCGCATCACCGATGATCAGGTGCTGAATCGCGACGGCCATGTCCTGACCAGTTAGATCAGTTTGTAGGCTCTTCCTCCGGACAGTAAAGGGACGTCTTGATCTCACGGAATACACAATGCTAAATGCACATGCACACACAGGATTATCCTTGGTTGGATCCTTTTTTGGATGGGTGCAGGACAATGTCTCATGTTTTAGTATCTGTTAATTGATCTGAGATAATATCTGATAGATATGTTTGGCTTAGCCTAGCTCTACATCTTAGTTTATCTCTGCTTTAAACATTGCCTTGTCTAATGCAATAATGTTAATAGTCTAGCTTCGAATTCCAATTTCAGCATTGCAGCTTACATTATTACATGCATTTGTTCATGTGTACCTTGTATGTCAGATCCTCTTTACAAGTCTAGGGACAAGCATGCAGCTTATGTACTTCACCAACTATAGTCTTAAATCTCTTTAACTGCTCTCTCTCTCTCTCTCTCTCTCTTTTTCTCTCTCTCTCTCTCCACCAGCTTCAGTCACATTCATCTCTTCAGGATGGCAGAAACAAAGGGGAAATTTGACTTTGCCATAGACCGCGGCGGCACGTTCACGGATGTCTTCGCCAGGCTTCCGGACGGTCGGGAGAGAGTGCTCAAGCTGCTGTCCCACGACCCCCAGAACTACGAGGACGCTCCTACCGAAGGGATCCGCAGAGTCCTGGAGGAGGTGAGCCTGGGGGTTCTCTGAGAGGGGAGGCAGGTGAGAGGACTGGAGATAGGTGGGACCACAGGGAAGTTTGGCTGAAAAGGATAGTGTGTAGGCAGACATAGGGGCGTCGGTTTGTTATCAAATGCGAAGATAACTCATGATGCGACCATTAAATATAATTTTGTTGATAAAAACCAATTGAGTTCTCTCCTGTCCACAGGAAACCGGCCGGACCTTTCCTCGGGAGCAGCCTGTGGACACCTCTCTGATTGGTTGGATACGGATGGGTACCACGGTGGCAACCAATGCGCTGTTGGAGAGGCAAGGGGAGCGGACTGCTCTCCTGGTCACCAAGGGCTTCCGGGATCTGCTGCACATCGGCACCCAGGCCCGGCCAAAGCTCTTTGATTTGGTCAGTGCTGTGTGTGGAGGGGAGGGGGTTGGTTATGATGCTACAGGGGAGGAACCAAAGCACAATGGAGGCCCCTTGCTGTGAAGACCTTTTGTTTGGGCTGGTTGAGACGAGGTTGCCTCGTCGCCCCCACCCCTGTCTGCGTGACACTGATGCTGAGTACAGACACAACAGGCCGGGTATTGATACAGCTAACTTAGGACTCCTAAAAAGGCTTCGCTGTTTCAAAGCCCCAGGGCAGACAGTGGGCAAGTGGTCTGATGTCATGCAAAGGTTTTGTGTGCCCACTGCCCACTTATCCCTGCAAGTGTTTTGGTTTTGCCTCTGAGGTGAATGGATAGATGTTCACCCAGCCACCTGTGTTGCATGAAAAAAAAAACTACATTTAAATGTTTGAGATAACTACTCTCAAATTATGTTACCTCAAATGCTGGGCCTAGTTTTCCTCTGTGTTTTACTTAACGTATCAGATATGATTTAATAAACCCCCCAAAAACCGCCATAGGGGTTAGGTGGTTTCTGTAAAATAGTTCTTAAATGCTAAGTAAGCCGATTTAGTGCAAATATAAATTTTTACTAACCTTAATAATAAAAGAATATGTACAGCATATACAGTATATGTATATATTAATATATGTACGTAACAGCATCCATAGTTTCACATTTATCTGTGTTACTTCAAACAGCATGGGCCTGTCCACCCTCATGCGTCTGTGTTTGGGTTGTAACTAGAGTCTGGGGAACATCTGGACTGGGTTTTAGCCCATCGGTAGGCCTGTCTTGGTTAACACAGCTGCACTTTCCTTATATCATGTTTGGCTTAAATTCAAACACACACACACTGACATACAGCTTTACATTCCTTTACTGTGGACAGGTGTGCCTGTCAGGCATTGCTACAGGAGTTAACAAGTACTGTATCCATATAGCACAGTGTGTTCCGTTATAAGACGCATATCCAGAACAAATTGTCTCTGTGTCTCACACATGTACGCACGCACACGCACATACTAGTGCGCATACTGACACATGTTTGCAGCCAAGGTCTTGTAACCATTTGCAAGACACTACTATCTAAACAGATTGGCCCAAATAGGATGTTGTGTTCAGATATGTCCACCTGTAAAGTGTCCATTGCAACTTGGGGTCAGAGCTCTGATAAGATGCCAGCTCTTCTGGTCCACTGTTGAGAATGTCACCGCTGATAGAGATGTGCGGTATCCACAAGAGCTTATCCATATCACTGTTGTGACACTCTAGATTTTTGCACAACAGTCTTCTCGTGTCCCTGCTAAGATGCCGTGGCCTTTCATGAATATGCTGACTTTAGGCAAACAGGGAACACGAGAAATAAAAGTTGGTATTCTTGTGCACAGTAAATGCAAACTAGAATAACTTGATATAAGTAAATTATTGCTGTACACACACAGATCCATAAAGTGTAGATTTTTTTTTTTCATAACATAATATATGCTATAATATAATGGGTGTCAGAAGTGTATGCATCATGCAACCTATCCTAACCCTATGTGTGTGTGTGTGGGTGTGTGTGTGTGCAAACAGGAAGTGTCTGTGCCTGAGGTGCTGTATGAAGAGGTGATAGAGGTGGACGAGAGAGTCATCCTTAAGCAAGAGGGTTGTCATCTACCAAGAAAAGAACCCAAGCGCATTGTCACAGGTAACACATGATAAACATGACCATGAAGTGGTCAGAGGCCCTAGTCAATAACGTATTATTTACCTAACTATGGATAAATATGAAAGTATACAAATAAATTCCACAAATGCCGTTACACACAGTGACTATAAATTACATCTTCTGCCATCTGTGGCTAGGCAAGGATTCTGACAGGACAAAGATTGTCCACCACTGACTTATTTTTCCAAATCCATCAAAGAAGTTTTGCAAGCGAAGTTTATGGGTTTGAGGAGTAACAGATCAGGTTAATCATTTGCCTCATTCAAATACACACAAACCCTGCATACGTCTTGACACACCTAAGCGTTGACCTCCCCCTGTTTGCGTGTGTGTGTGTGTGTGTGTGTCAGGCAGCACCGGGGACTCCCTGGAGGTGCTGCGGGAGCTGGACCTGCAGCGTGTGGAGAGCGACCTGAGAGGCGTCCTGTCACGTGGCATCACCAGCCTGGCAGTGCTGCTCCTGCACTCCTACACGTTAGTACAGTCCAGCACTACCATACTGTAGCCCAGCACTACCACACTGTAGCCCAGCACTAACACACTGTAGCCCAGCACTACCACACTGTAGCCCAGCACTACCACACTGTAGTCCAGCACTACCACACTGTAGCCCAGCACTAACACACTGTAGCCCAGCACTAACACACTGTAGCCCAGCACTAACACACTGTAGCCCAGCACTACCATACTGTAGCCCAGCACTAACACACTGTAGCCCAACACTACCACACTGTAGCCCAGCACTAACACACTGTAGCCCAGCACTACCATACTGTAGCCCAGCACTACCACACTGTAGCCCAGCACTACCACACTGTAGCCCAGCACTAACACACTGTAGCCCAGCACTACCACACTGTAGCCCAGCACTAACACACTGTAGCCCAACACTAACACACTGTAGCCCAGCACTACCACACTGTAGCCCAACACTAACACACTGTAGCCCAGCACTAACACACTGTAGCCCAGCACTACCACACTGTAGCCCAGCACTAACACACTGTAGCCCAACACTACCACACACTAACACATTGTAGCCCAGAACTACCACATGGTAACACATGCAATCTGACACCAGAGACCCATTCAGACACATGCATAAATTCACTCAGGCAGAGAAGCACACACACACACACACACACACACACACACACACACACACAGGGGCCAGGGTTCTTATTGTGCTTGTGTGTGTGTGTGTCTGTCTGTCTGCCTGGGTCCCTGTGGTGTCAGATATCTTGCTTTGTGTGTGCGTATTTTACTGTGTATGTATGTTTTAGTGTGTGTGTGTGTGTGTGTGTGTGTGTGTTGTTGGATCAGTGTGAGCTGTACTGTATGTGGCCTAATGTTCATGAACAACTAGGATACAGCCTGCTGTTTTCTCTCCTGCTGTCTTTACTTGATTTTCATTGCCATTCGTTTCTGCAAGTCATGTCTGATCTTTAACCTATTATCTGTTGACCTGGCTTTAGTTTGTTTCTCTCAATGTGAAGCTTTTATCAAAGTAGTCTGATAGCCAGAACACACATGGCTTTCCAAGGCAGGGAATGCACAGAAAAGCCCTCTAAATAACCCGGACACAATACCCTCCCAACTAGTACGGCTCAGTTTACTGTTACCTTCCTTCTTTCGTACCTTACTTCCTTCCTTTCCTTGGATACATCCCTAATCTCATGTGTCTGGATTGGTGGCAGCTGCAGCAACTTTCGCCCATGCAGCCATTAGATAAATCACCTCCCAGAGGAAAAGGAAGAGAAGTCTTTTGTAATAAAAAAAAATGTTTCACATAAAACCAAGGCCATGGATGACACATCCTGTACGTACACACCCAGGTGGTCAGCCCACGAGAAGGCGGTGGGCTCGCTGGCACGCAAGCTGGGCTTCTCCCAGGTGTCCCTGTCCAGCGAGGTCATGCCCATGGTGAGGGCAGTGCCGCGCGGGTACACCGTCTGCGCCGACGCCTACCTCACACCCAAGATCCACCAGTACCTGAAAGGCTTCACCTCGGGCTTCAGGGGCGCACTGAAGGTCAGCTGGTCAGCTTTCTGTCTCTGTTGTCTTTCTGTCAGTCATTGTGTGTATTGTAAAACGACAAGGGATGGCAGAGAAGGTCAAAATATTTGTGTCTTTTGGATTTATTTCAATGTCATTTATATTGAATTAAAATATGCCAAACTCATAGTGTGTATCCATAGAGACACACACACAGCCATAACAAACATCCACCCCCTCAACCCCACCCAGGACGTGAACGTGCTCTTCATGCAGTCGGACGGAGGGCTGACTCCCATGGAGCAGTTCTGCGGCTCGCGGGCGGTGCTTTCGGGGCCGGCGGGGGGCGTGGTCGGCTACGCCGTCACCTCCTACAGCCAGACGGAGGAGAAGCCTGTGATTGGCTTCGACATGGGGGGTGAGGAAAAGGACAGGAAAGGGACAGATGGGGGGGGGAGCAGGGTTCTGGGGGGAGGGGGGGGGACTGAGAGGGGGGTGTCACAATAGAAGAGGAAGGAAGAGAATAGGAAGACAATTAGGATGCGAGGGTGGGGGGAGGAGGGGGTGCGAGGGTTGTAGAGGAAGTAGGCTGTATTGGCTGGAGGTCAGACTGGAGGTGTGAAGGTGAAGTTGGGGGAGAGAGGTGCGAGCTCATGTGAAGAGACCAGGCCAGGGCATAGATACCAGCCAGGTAAGAGTGAGAGCTGAGAAGAACAATGAGAATTTGGGTAAACTGACACATTTTGTATCTACAAAAATAACACCAGAATCAACCCACATACATAAACCATCAACAAGTCTGGACCTTGATTCAATATTCAAACGATCATTACGGGGGGAAAGAAATAACGTTGCTGTGTTCCCCCCCCCCCCCCCCCCCCCCCCCTTGCAGGAACGTCCACGGACGTGAGCCGCTACGCCGGACAGTACGAGCACGTGTTCGAGGCCACCACGGCCGGCGTCACCCTGCAGGCCCCTCAGCTGGACATCAACACGGTGGCGGCCGGAGGAGGCTCCCGCCTCTTCTTCAGGTCAGGACCTGGGGACGATGACGGGGCGATGACATGCACTGTCACAGGGAGAGGAGAGACTAGGGCATGTCTTATATACATTATATAACTCAAGAGCCAAGCCGAGTTTTTATGTTTTATTTTTGAAGCTGGCTTTAGTTCTCTTCAAATCTACTGCTGTATGGTTGCCTTTTGCTGTATATTTATGGATCTATTACTCAAATGGGGTTTTACATTGTAGTTTCTGCACCTATGTATTCCTTGTTCAATCATTAATCATCAGCACTGGCTTACCTAGTGCAGTTTAAGAAACGTTCAAAAACAATAAATAACTGACATAGTTGAACGCCCCCTCCTCTCCCTCCAGGTCGGGTATGTTTGTGGTGGGGCCGGAGTCTGCTGGTGCCCATCCAGGTCCAGCCTGCTACAGGAAGGGTAAGACAGCCGGCTCTCTCCTTTCTCTCTCCTTTCTCCCTCCTTCCCCACCCTCACCTCCTCCCTCTCTCTTAGTCAGGATAGAAGCCCTCCCTCCTCCTCTCTTTCCTCCTGCCCCCCTCTCCCTCCCTCCTCCCTCCCTCCATTCATACAGGCCTGTTAGATAACACATTCCCCACTGTTTCCCACAGGCCTGTCCTGCCCTTTGCTGAAACCTTAACCTTTTATCCTCTCTGCACACGTTTTTGGCCCATCATTTTTATACCGGCACTCCCTCTTTACTCTCCCCCTGCCCCCCCCCCCCCCCCCCCCCCCCGGATATTTAAACATGTCTTTAATCCATTCCACTCAATCAAATTGACATCTCCTATACCCCAAGCCCTGAGCTGTTCTCTTCCCCTTTTACTCTCCTTGTGTGAGTTATGTGGCATAACTCCAAGTCTCAGTTGTGACTTTAGTTCAGCTCTGCACACACAAACACACACACACACACACACACACAGGGCTCCAGTTGAGTAGCTTGAACTGTAGCTTGAACACTTACCTACTAGACTGTAGCTACTCCTGTTGTGATTCTACCTATGATGGAAATCAACTGTGAACCACACTATGACACCATTGCACAGTACAACAGATTGAACCTTATTGAAAACTGAGAGGCCTTTTCAAATCTTCATTAAGACGTAAATAAATCAATAGACCTATAGGTATTTAGGTTTTAAGTTAATGAATGTAGAAGTGTAATGTTATTGTGCGTGGGTTTCCTCAGGTGGCCCGCTGACGGTCACAGATGCTAACCTGGCTCTGGGCCGCCTGCTGCCCTCCTACTTCCCCCGGATCTTTGGCCCTGGAGAAGACGAGCCGCTCTCCACCGAAGACACCATGAGGCACTTCCGCCAGCTCACCCGCGAGATCAATCACTTCCTGTCCACCAGCCAATCGCAGGCCAGCGCCAATGGGGCCGCCAATTCCAACTACGGCAAAACCCAGGGCAGCAAATCTGAGATGAGCGTGGAGGAAGTTGCCATGGGTTTTGTCCGTGTGGCAAACGAGGCCATGTGTCGTCCAATCAGGGCCCTGACCCAGGTAATGAGATTCTAGGCTTCCTTCTAGGATTCCTTGTAGCAAAAATGAATAATAGACTCACCATACTACACCATTCCTTTGAGTAGTTTAAGCATCTAATTGTTATTATAAATCTCCATCTCTCCCCCCATTCTATCTCTTTTCCATTCTCTGTCTCTGTCTCTCTCTATCTCCGTCTCTCTCTCTGTCTGCAGGCCAAGGGGCACGATACGTCCCAACATGTGTTGGCTTGTTTCGGCGGAGCGGGCGGCCAGCATGCCTGCGCCATCGCGCGGGCCTTAGGGATGAAGAGCGTCTTCATACACAAGTGAGCTCTGTAACCCACGTGGGCGTGCGTGAGAGGACACGTGTGTTTGCCCTGCATACTGTACACGTGTGGGCCGGGGCTGAACGACAGGTGTTCCTCCAGAAAGACGTTGACATGCGTGTCGGGCACAGTTGGCACCACAGAGGCTCCAGTGATATGTGACTCTCAGGGCGCTTGGCAGTGGGCTGTTCTGTTCTTGTTTAGTGACTTATGGCATCCGAGGCAGAGCAGGTGTCCAGAATCTTCCGTTGCCTTACCGGCGGTTGGTAATTTATGATGGGTTTGATCTGTGCATGTCTGGTTGAACTACTTTCTTTGTTTCATGTGTCTGTTCAGTACATGACTGTAAAGGAAGTCTGTGAAAGAGAGCTGGGGAGACCATTTTCTTAAAGCTTAACATTCTGGGGTTAATTTGTTATGGTGGTCTGGATTCAAACTGATCTAATTTCCCCTCAGTGAGTGCACTGCTTCTGCAGTCAACAATGTTACACTGTGACATTGTCAAAGACAAATGAAAGGACCATAGAGAAGGACAGTCAGACTGTCAGGACAGTTATGACTGTACAGTACTGTTGAGGCTGTGTTACTGTGTTCTATTCTCCATATAACCACCAGAATGTGTGTGTGCCCTTCCCTGTGTTTGCCTGTGTTTGCCTGTGTGTGTACATGCAGGTACAGCGGTGTGTTGTCGGCCTACGGCTTGGCCCTGGCTGACATGGTGGAGGAGGTGCAGGAGCCGTGCTCCCTCCAGTACGAGCCGCGCTCCTTCTCCGACCTGGACCGCAGGGTGGAGCAGCTCTCCCAACGCTGCCAGCACACCCTGCAGGACCGGGGCTTCAGCGGGTCAGACACACACACACTCTGCAGTACACCCTTATACACACACTCACTCTGTAGTATACTCTTATACACACACTCACTCTGTAGTATACTCTTATACACACACGCACACACTCTGCAGTACACTCTTATACACACGCTCACTCTGTAGTATACTCTTATACACACACGCACACACTCTGCAGTACACTCTTATACACACGCTCACTCTGTAGTATACTCTTATACACACACGCACACACTCTGCAGTACACCCTTATACACACGCTCACTCTGTAGTATACTCTTATACACACACACACACACTCTGCAGTACACCCTTATACACACGCTCACTCTGTAGTATACTCTTATACACACACACACTCTGCAGTACACTCTTATACACACACTCACTCTGTAGTATACTCTTATACACACACTCACACACTCTGCAGTACACTCCTATACACACACTCTCACTCTGCAGTACACTCCTATACACACACTCTCACTCTGCAGTACACGCTTACACATATACATACATGTCTGTCTCACACTCTCATCTTTACGTCTCTCTCAGATCGCAGATCAGCACCGAGGTGTTCCTCCACCTGCGCTACGAAGGAACTGACTGCGCTCTCATGGTGACGGCCACCGGTTACCCTAGCAACTCCAAGTCCTGTCGCTCTGGTGACTTCCGCAGTGCTTTCACTAAACGGTGAGCATAGGCAGGACCAGGTAGCGGTTGATCGGTCTGTAGATTATGACAGAGCTGACTGTTTGTGGTGCTCCGAAGTCTGAAGTCTTTTGAACTCTATTAACACATTTCTCTGCATCTAAATAAGTCCTAATGACTGCAACAGGTTGTAAAAGAACTCTTGTGCCTCTCTCTCTCTCTCTGCCTCCCTCCTCTTTAGCTACTTGAAGGAGTTTGGCTTCACTATCCCAGAGCGGCCCATAATGGTGGATGACATCAGAGTGAGGGGTTCTGGGAAGTCAGGCATCAGATCCATGACCACGGCCAAGTCTGCACATGGCCACGCCAAGCCCACCACGGTACGACACGACACACAGATGGAACCCACTTCACCACCTTTTCCAGTTTACTTCCCTATTTTTGAGGACCGAGAGAACATTTGTAGTTTTGAATGTTTCACTGAGAATACAGACGAATTAATTGGTTTGTGAGTTGATAAATGGCCTACCATAACTTGGGTCAGTCACACACTCAAGGGTGCAAAGCACAGTAAATATAGAATATACATCCCAGATATTGTGTCGGTTTTCTGACATATTAACGTCATGTCTGGTGCAGCGGCCACAGGGTAAAAACTGTCCCTCAAGTGTGTTTTTTACTCTGCTGCCAAGGTGACCAAGTGTTACTTTGAGGACGGTTACCTGGACACCAGCGTCTACCTGTGGGAGGAGTTGCAGTGCGACTACAGCATCCAGGGACCAGCCATCATCATCGACAAGAACAGGTGGGTGTCTCCATGGTAACCTCTATCATTAGTAAAATGCTACACTTGAATTCATTGGGAAATATTTACATTGCAAACATTGACCTATGACTTGTGTGTATTTGAGTGGCTGAATTATTCACACTACTCAAAACAAATGAACACAAAACAAAGTATTGCTATCAAGCAATTTCATTACATTGTATACATTTTGTCACCACCAATCATCTCTTCTGTTACTTATCTAGTAAGCATAAGGGGTTCCTTATACATAAGTTGACTAAACAAAAATCCAGCCACACAAATGTTTTTATTGACTTTCAAACTTGATCTTGAGGTTATATTGAAGTAGTCTGTTGGTTTTGCCTCCCCTTGCAGCACCATCCTGGTGGAGCCCAGCTGCGTGGCTCAGCTGACGGCAGGGGGGGACGTGCGCATCGCGGTGGGCTCCGACCCCCACTGCGCCCTGGGCACAGAGCTCAACACCGTGCAGCTCTCCATCTTCTCCCACCGCTTCATGAGCATCGCAGGTCAGCTGGACGGAGAAGAAGAGGGGAAGACACAGAAGTTGAGAGTTGGATAGGAAGTAGGAAAGAAAAAGGGAAGGGAATGGGGTGGAGAGGAAGATGAGGATGAAGGGATGAGAAGAGTCTGGGAGGGAAAGTGTTGAAATGTGCTGTACAAATACACTTGCCTTGCCTAAGTTCGGTTAGTATTAAGCCCTAAGCTAGATACTGCGATGTGAAAAGGAGGAGAGCAAAGCAATAGAAAGAGGTGGGGAGGGAAGGCAGGGAGGGGCAGAAAAAGCCACCGGGTTCATAAATGAAACCCGCGGACAGAACAGGGAGAGGGGACAATGTGTCGTGGTAGGAGTTCCTAGCTTTACTGAGACGCTTTTTTCCTGCGCCCTCTCCCCCCCACAGAGCAGATGGGTCGAGTGCTTCAGCGCACCTCCATCTCCACCAACATCAAGGAGCGCCTCGATTTCTCCTGCGCCGTCTTCGGCCCAGACGGGGGCCTCGTATCGAACGCACCCCACATCCCTGTCCATTTAGGGGCCATGCAGGAGACCGTGCAGTACCAGGTGTGTGTGCGAGCAGCGTGCGCGTGTTACTATGGAAAACGTCATTGTTCCTATCGCTCCCCTTCATCACGCTTTCTTTGAATCTTCCTTTCCTTCTCTCCGTCTGTCTTCCAGATCAAGGCTCTGGGGGGGAGTCTGCGGGAGGGGGACGTGATCCTCAGCAACCACCCGTGTGCCGGGGGGAGCCACCTGCCGGATCTGACCGTCATCACCCCCGTGAGTCAGCCCTCAGGCCGTGCCAACCCTCGCCTCTCGCCCGTCCGCGCTGCGGCCGATCAGGGCTTTGCCTCGTTTTCCCTGTTCGTGTCCTCCATATTTCTGTCATTTCTTTTCTTGCTGTTCTTTTATTTTATTTTTTTACCTCTTTCACTTTCTTTCTTCGAAAGGTTTGATTTACTCTTGATTCCGTCCTCTTTCTCTCTCTATATTTTTTATAACTTTCTGCCTGTCTCTTTGCTGTCTCATTTGTCTCACCTCTTTCTCTCCCCCCCCCCCCTCCATCTCTCCACCCCTCCATCACGCCAGGTGTTCAGGAGAGGTGTGAGTGGGCCGGTGTTCTTCGTGGCCAGCAGGGGGCACCATGCTGACATCGGGGGCATCACTCCAGGCTCCATGCCCCCACACTCCACCACCCTGCAGCAGGAGGGAGCCGTCTTCACCTCCTTCAAACTGGTCACCGGGGGAGTCTTCCAAGAGGAGGGTGAGTACACGATCATGGAGGAGGGAAGAGAGGAAGGGGAGGGGAAGTGGGTGCATTTGGCCGAGGGCCACTTTGCTGTGTCGTATCCTGTGGACAGGGATGGGGTTTCTATGTGTTGTCTTGATTTTGGGGGTTTACTTGCACAGTGAATAACATGGTTGGACCTGAGGGGGTGTAACCAAGCTGTGGAGACTGGTTTAAAATCCCCTGCAATTCACATATTCTGGAATTCAAAGGAGAAATGTCAATAGAAGCTCACTGTCTCCAAGGCCTGTCTCTCTGTCTCTCTCTCCCTCCCTCTCTCCCTCCCCCCGACAGCTGTAACTGAGGCCCTCATGGCTCCGGCTCAGTACCCAGACTGCTCGGGGACACGCAATCTCCATGACAACTTGTCGGACCTGCGGGCTCAGGTGGCGGCCAATCAGAGGGGCAGTCAGCTGGTGGGGGAGTTGATTGACAGCTACGGACTGACCGTGGTGCAGGCTTACATGGGCTACATCCAGGTGAGGAGAGAGTCTCTACTCTGGTGTGTGTGTGTGGAGGGTGGGGTTGGGGGGGTTAGTCGTGAGGGGTATTGTAGCTTATGTAACTCAGTGAGAGGCTGTTGTGTTTTCTTAGACCATGTCACATTTCATCAAGAGTTGGACAGTGCACTTGAATTAAATGGTGTGCGTGTGTGTGGGGGAATGTGCGGCTTTCAGAGCAACGCAGAACTGGCAGTCAGGGACATGCTGAAAGATTTTGCTCGTCGCCGGCTGCAGCAGACCGGCTCCCTAGATGTGGAAGCGGAGGATTTCATGGACGACGGAACACCAATCAGGCTGCGGGTCCAGATCAACAAGGATGAGGTAGGCGGAGACCGTGTACCCTAACATGGTTGACTGTCATAACCTTTTTTGTTGTTGTTTAAGCATAAGTACATTTAAACTACAATGAAATAAATGCAAAAGATTGAAAGTCTCTTTCTGTCTTTCTACCCATCCATCCTGGGTTTCAGGGTAGTGCTGTGTTTGACTTCACTGGGACTGGCACAGAGGTGTGGGGCAACTGTAATGCTCCCCGAGCCATCACCTTCTCAGCCCTCATCTACTGCCTGCGCTGCATGGTGGGCCAGGATATCCCCCTCAACCAGGTGAGACGGCAGACAAACTGGATACTAAATAGACCATGGTTCAGAAAAGATATATGGTAATTACTGACCTCTGGTTGTCATGGTTGGATATTACAATGTGAAATTTTTGATACAGGGCTAATGTTTTTTTATATAAGAAATATTAGTCCACAGCAATAAGGTATTTAATGGTGCAATATAATGCTATTCTCTGCAGTACAGTGCTCTGAAAGCTATCCCACACACAAAGACACTGGCGAAATGTTTAAACACGCTCTTCGTTTTTCAGGGTTGTCTCACGCCTATCAAGGTAATCATCCCCCCAGGCTCCATCCTGCAGCCTTCCCAGAATGCAGCTGTGGTGGGCGGGAACGTGCTGACGTCCCAGAGGGTGGTGGACGTCATCTTCCGTGCGTTTGAAGTCTGTGCGGCCTCACAGGTCAGAGAGAAAAGAAAGCCAGTTAATCCTCTGCTGTTTCCTTTTGACTTTGGAACGCGTGTTGATCCCTTGTGTTTTCTCTTTGTTCTTCCTCCTTCTATCAGGGCTGTATGAACAACGTGTCATTCGGCAGCGAGAAGAGCGGTTACTATGAGACCGTTGCCGGGGGAGCCGGGGCGGGTCCGGGGTGGAACGGGCGGAGTGGTGTCCACAGTCACATGACCAACACCCGCATCACTGACCCAGAGATTCTGGAGAAGAGGTGGGCCAACGAAATTCAACATCTGTTCTCTCATTGATATCTGTGCTTTTCACACTGAAAGAAAACATGTATTTCCTTGTGTGATCATTTACATCCCAATACCACATTCCAATACTCTTGCACATTTCTCCTCAGATTATGTATCCCCCTTTAATCAGATGTAAAACCTAACTAAAAAGCATATCTGCCTCCCTCTTGTTCTGACCTGCGTTCTCCTCCGGGTCAGGTACCCTGTGATTCTGGAGCAGTTCTCCCTCCGGCCATGTTCCGGGGGCGCAGGGGAGTACTGCGGTGGAGACGGGGTTGTCCGCAAACTCCTGTTCAGAGACAAGGTGGTTCTGTCTGTACTAACGGAGAGGCGCTCCACACGGCCCTACGGCCTTAAAGGTAACTTCTTTATGACCTTTTCTATAAAATCTTAGTACACCAGGCTGAGAGAAACTGTCTGTCATATGCCATCACTCGATATAGCATGTCCTCACCACCCCATCTCTCTCCTCTTCAGGGGGGGAGTGTGGGGCCTCAGGGCTGAACCAGCTCCACAGAGCCGATGGGAGAATTCTCAACATGGGGGCCAAGACCACCGTGACTCTGGAGCCAGGGGTGAGCAAGCGTGTCTTGTGTATAGTCTATGTACGTATGGCTTTGTTTGTGTGGGTTCACTTGGATGCATGTGGTTTGTATGAGCTACATGTAAGAATCTGTCCACTCACTACCCATGAGCCGTTGCTACACGAGGCACCAAACACCAAAATATTGGGGCGGCTTACATTGAAATACACAGCTCACCTGCCCTCCTCTCTCTCTCTCAGGACATGTTCTGCCTGTACACGCCCGGGGGAGGGGGCTACGGCAGTGAGGAGGAGGCCGGCTATGGGAGGCCCCAGGCCAAGCGCCAGCGCACGAACGAGCCCTTCCCAGAGAGAGGCAGCGTGTTTGAGTACCGCAGATCTCAGGAGAGTGTGTGAGAGAAGGATGGAGATAGAGAGATAGAGATTGAGAGGAACCGGGGGTCAGAGAAAACAGAAGACATTACTGTGAGTAGAGAAAGGGATGGGACAAAGATTGAGTGAAAGTGAATGGAGGCCGGGAAGATTGAAAATGATTCCTGCACCAGCTCAGTCGTACCAGTCAATTCTTTGTTCTAACAAATTCACACGTTCTAAAATCTTTTTGGTGTTTTACTAGTTCGTAAAAAAAAATATATATTATTATAACAGAAGCTGCTCAAGTCCTCTTTTGTGAGGATCCCTAACTGCATTCAACGCTACAGCTTGGTGCAAACATTTAGAAACCCTTGTTATTTCATCTAGCACACATCTATCAGACCTTCAAGCAAAGTGACACTCTCCTCTCAACTAGACTCTCTCGTCTGCTCCTTCTCACAACTTTTCTAAACTGTTTATCCCAGTGAAAAACAGGATCCAAGTACTCTGAGAAGTACATTTGGACAACATTGAATGTGAATACACATTTTAGTCTCATTAGAAATGGTGCTGAACTTGAAGATTTGAATAATTTTTCCAGTGAAATGAAACTCAGATCTTTACAATTCTAGTTAGATATTACTTATCCGCAAATCTGTAGTTTGTTATACCAGAGGAAAATAAAAATATTTCTAAAATAAAGCATTTTTATTGTTTTCATCCATAGGAGCGTTTGTGATTGTTCACATTTGAAAAGCTCACTTTGAAAGTAGAACAAGGACCCATAAAGTCAGACACATAGAAGTTTTACTATCATTACTACATTCACAAACATGACAACATTACCTATCCATAGGTTTCGTAATATTTTACAGTGCCACCCAGTGGCCAAGGCACCACATAACATCCTATGACTGCACACAAATCTGCTGAGTCACTAAAAAGCTCTCCACTCCAAAGTGAACGTACCTGTCCCCTCATCATTTGGTTACATGAAAAAGCCAAGAAATGCTTGCAGGCAATCTCCGATTTTACACAATCCTTCGTAGGGAATTGTAGCTTTTTACAACATCAACAAAGATCCAAGCACCCCCCCCCCACACACCCCCACCTCCCCCAATATGAATTCCTAGGAGTCACAGGGGCATTCTGGGAGAGATAAGCCACAGCATGGGGGGCTGTAGTTTAGGAGGGGGAGGGTGATCGGAGTAAAGGAAGGGGGCGGAGGGCAGGAATCTGTGGGCAGCTGATGGGGAGATAGTGAACATTGCTGCCGGCAGGAGGTAGACGACTGGCATACTCATAGATGTAAATGAGCTCCTGGGACTGGGGCCTCTGGTCTGCGCACAGGAAGTTTGGGTTGGGGATCAAAGGTAGAATTTCTGCATTTACGGACCACAAGTCCTGTGTCAAGTAATTCTGGTGTGCTCTTTAAGAGACAGTCTTTGGTTCAGCTCTCCTCCTGCATTAGCTGATGCAGTGGAGTTGGTTATTTTCTATTTAGACGGTAGACATCTTTCTTTGTGACATTGTGGGACACTGTAAAGAGGGTAATCCACTCTGAACTGTAGAAGGATACACCAGCCTTCTACAGTTTTAATTTAGTAATGCCATCTGAACAAACACACTAAAAACCTCACTGAAGGTGGAGGATACACTGGGTACACACACACACACACACACACAAAGACACACACTTTTAAAAGAAAATAAACAACTTCTGTCTCTTTGGAGAACCATTAATTTACTACTGCAGGGTGCCAATGCACAGTTCAAGCGCGTCTGCAATATTCAACTGCTCCAAAAAAGGAGAGACTTAAAAAAACTGGTACTGCAGAGACCACAGTTGCCTTTCTACACTTACTTTCCCACTTCATATGTGCGGTTTTACAAACTATTTCATGAATACTATACAAGCTTTTCAAAAGACATGCATAAAAACTAAACAGTAAAAAACGAATACCCCCCCCCCCTAAAAACAAATCCAACATTCAGTTGTCGAGGTAGGAAACACTTCAAATACATCAGAGAATTTTTCTATTTGACATTAAAGTAGTGCAAACAACAGTAGTGCAAAGTCCCAGTGTTAGCACAAGTGGTTCCACAAGGTTTTGATTGTGGTAGATTTTGTCAAATGTTCATGGAAGTAATGGCTCCAAATAAATTTGAGGTAGAATGGTCAGGATTTCCATGTCAACAATGAACAGGGTGGTCAACTAAAAAAGCCACTCCATGTTTTCTTTTTCCTTCTTCCTGTACCCTGTGATTGGCCAGTGGGCATCAGTAATGCTCAGATAGAGAGTTCAAGTAGTATCCTTACATTAGAGGGATGATAGTCAGTACTGGGGGTAGCGGCTTAGTGGCCCGCCCCCCTGCAGACCGTACTGATCCGGGGGCTGGTGGGGGCCCTGAGGACCCATCAAGTCAAACACACTCTTATTGGGCGGAACCGACTGCAACATGCTGTCCAGGTCCATAATGAGAGGCGGGGCCTGGAGGGAGACATGCCCACTGGGCAGGATGGGCCAGTAGGCGTGGCCTACAAAGTGGCCTTGTGCGACAGGTGCCCCTCCGTAGCCGTAGAGAGGCAGGCTCCCCAGCGGCATCAATGGCCCCGCGTGGAAACGCATGCTGGGAGGGGCCACGGCGTTGGGCGGGGCGTACTTGGCGTACGAGGTGGGGAGCTCCCACGGAGCGGCGGAGCCTCGCCGGTTGGCCTTGTGCGGGGGGGCGCGGCAGTCCTCGTAGCCGTCCGACCCCGTCTCTCCCTCGGGGGGGCGCTTCCCGCCCTGCGATGCCCCGCGCCAGTCCTCGTCGGAAGATGAGGACGCTGGGCTGGCGGAGCTGGCTGAGGCGCTGCGGGTGGATGAAAAGTAGCTGGGATGCAAGGGAGGGGACGGGCGAGGGTGTTCCATCCCCCAGGGGTCTCTCGGACGACTGGGCTCCCCGCTTGCACTGGCGGGCCTCAGGCTGTGGAGCAGTGAGTCGATGGCGAAGGAAGAGTCCAGCTTGGGTCGGTATGCGTCCTCCAGGGGGAGGGAAGGGTGCCTGGTGGGGAGGGGGGGCAGGGCGGTGACCACTGCTGGGTGGGGTTCCTCGTCAGGCCTGTAGGGGTGGCCCTGCAGGATGTAAGGGGCCAGGTCCTGGGCGAAGACGGTCTCGTCCTGGCGGGACACGGCCGTGTTCTGCCTCTTGAGCAGCTCCACGGGCACGCGGCTCACCTCCACGGCCCAGAAGTTGCCCTTGCCCTGGGGCTTCCCTGGGTCCTTCAGCACCTGGGGAGACAGAACAGGGACACTGGTCAGACCAAAACTCTACTCAGACCAGTCAAACTGGATAAACCAAATTTCGTAGAACTCACCCAAATAATTTCAGAATTGTAGGGGTTAATTTAGCTTACTTGTTTATCAGAGCTAAGAGTTCTTTTTTGAGCTGTCTTTATTTGTCAGAATAAAGATCCACACTGGTAGACACACATACCTTCACAAAGCAGTCATAGGAGGAGAGGTTGTGTCGAACTGAGTCCCGCCAGCCCTTGTAATTCCCTTTGAAAAATGGAAAAAGAGTGCCGATCTCCTTCAGGATCTGAGAGGAGGAAGATCATTCACGTTAGGATTCATGTCAACAATAAAATTACAACGAACAAACAAATGACAACCATATTTCTGCAACATATCATTTAATTACAAACTGTACCACAAAAATATGCAAGCAATGGTCCATGTCACTGTCATTCAAAGGGATTCACACACAATAAAAGGTCCACGTTTGCAACTAAACTACAAAAATAATACTGTTTAACAGTTTACTGGAAATAGCAGGGCTGTGAACTGATATAAAGCAGCACACCTCTGCAGCCATCTTCAAGCTATCTATTTAAATCAAGCTCCAGCTGATAGTTATCAGTATCTGGCTTCACTGTATGCTATCCTTATCACAACAAACCAAGCAGCAATGGAAGTCACTGAAGTGTTCTGTTCAGTGTCAAATAGGATGCAATCTACCATATAGGATAGCTAATAAACCATAATAATGCCTGTAAATTTGGTTTAAAATATGTTTTTGTTAAAGTAACGTTTACTTTCTCTAGCACTAATTCAGTAGCCTAATTATCAAATCAATTGTGTTTTTGGTGTTTTGGGCTGATTTGCGAGTTGTTTTAATAAACTACACCACTTTTGCTTTAGGCCTACTGGCCGTTGTAGTTTTAAATGTACTTTTATGACGAGGTGAGTAAAAAAAATAAACAAGAACATTTCATTCGCTTTGACACATAGACCCAAATAAAAACCAAGTTACCTCAGATAGCGTCAATTTCTTTTCTGGGGAGTTTTGGATGACCATTGCAATCATTGCAAGATATGAGTACGGTGGTTTAGGGTAGCGTTGATAATTCTTTTTTCTGCCACCGGTTCCGTTCTTCACCCGGTCCCACGACTCTCTGGCTGAAGCTTCAGATTCCTTGAACTGTGCATCTTTGAGCTGAAGCTGTGTCGGTAAGTAGGGCCGCGCAGGCCGGCGGTGGTCATCAGGCGACATTACTTTATCCATAGGCGCCCTGACCTTTGTGAAGCGGACTTTGACAGGCTTCTCCTGTTGGAGAGGCTTCTCGTGCCGGAGAGACTGTTGGACTGGCTCCTGGCCTTGACTGTATTCCCAGTGCTGGGTTGGAGATCTCCTCGTTATGTTGCTTTGAGAAGACCACTGGTACACGTTGTCGGTCGAGTCAAGTTGATGGTCGTGGTGATTAGCCAGGCTTGGAAAGCGCAGGTAGGAGAGGGCGTTTAGTGCCAACAGCCTCTGTCCCCCCCAGTGCTTTGTCATGTTGATCAGCCAGGGGGAAGATCGCGAAGCACGGTTGGACAGGAGGACGGTGAGGGGGAGGGAAGCAGCCGGTCCTTAACTTCTGGCAGACTGCTGGCTCCAGGCTGACTATTTGAAGAGCAAACAATTAACAGTTTCATGTAAATCCCGCAGCGTAATCGAAGAGAGAATGGAGCGCTATCTGCAGGCAGAATGACTGATCACCCAGGGGGGTTGGGAAGGGCCCGAGCGTGAGAAGGACAGTAAACCTGTAAATAACCCTGACAATATCAACAGACGACTTAAAACGCAGAACACTGACCGCCCAATAACTCCCCACTTAACGCACAGTATATGCATATTATTTGGGAATCTGCACATATTTTTTCCAAAGTAATTTATACTCTACATGTTGTAAGGATGAATTGAAAAATTCCTACTTTGAAAATATTTTGGAAGTCATGTGGTACCAACCCCCAACTACATTCTCTACCTTGAAGCTTGCTGACAGTAAGCACAACTTTTGTTGTTATTTTCTAAAATCTTCAAATCAGCTGCACTGTGCCCCAAAGCGACCAAGGAGGTATGAGATGTTATCCAGATCATTGAAAGTAAAATTGAGGGGGAGGGTGTACTCAAAGAAAAAAAAATACAAAAGAATTTTGGGCAAGGCTTTCATCCAATCAACAACTTATTGCTTGCAATATACATATGCTTGCTAATAAACAAACAATACAAGATTATCACCGGCCAACTGGATACGTTAATTTCAGAAGACAAACTAGGCCCTACAGGTAGCCAATTGATAATATTAATAATCCAAGAACACAAACATTTTGACCTGCATTTTATGATAGGTACTTTGGATTTACAGTTTATGTCGACGAACACATTAGTTTTAGGGGGTATAAATGCGAAATAAATATTGTAGCTATTGTCTGTCCCTAGTAATTTAGTTATCCTACTTTTTTTTTAATTGCTGAAATTGACCAGGATTGGCAATGTAACGGTCGTCAGCAGTCTATGTGGTGCCATTATAATTAGGCCATTTATTCGTATTTAAAACAAGTAATCGGGAAGCACATTAAATAGTTCTCCGAAAATGCCACTCAGGGTGCACAACAGTTGGGGGCATATTGCGCACAGGGGTGCCCGCAACAGTATAAGCACTCTTCCATTCAACGTGAGAGAATAGGTTTCGGGACTGCATGTTGCTTTTGTTCACGTTAATGTAGTGTTAATGCCCCAACCCTTGTGAAAACAAGTTGGATTGGAATAACTTTCATTGGCAAACCGAGGACGTCTCATTCCTGCGTTAGAGCTTGCTATTTAACATGTGAGGAAAGACTACCTCTCAAACTTGTTCCTTTCTAAGTTATTGGCTGATAAATAGTGGGGACATTCGCACCTTACACGAGCCACCATCATGTCTCGATGTGTGCAAAGACACATTTTGATCTATGACCAGAACCAATAGGATACATTATAAATTGTGAAGGCAACACAAAATGTCTAGGTAAATTCAACACGCAAATAATGACCTGCACTCAGTTACATTAAATTGGTTCTGAAAATATGGGGATTGTGTGATTGTGTGATGGTGGCTGTTGTTATGTATCTTACCGAGTAGCTGTTCTTAGTCAGATGTTTCATAGATTGGAGTGTGAAAACCATGAGGACCAGAAAATGTGACCCGAGCATTCACAACCTCACCTGTGCGATAATTGCCTGAACATTCTCAACTGTGATTGGCTAAATGACACCGATCGTTTGCACAGGCATTTGAATGAATTATATGAATTTCGTCAAGCCAAAACAAATGGAAATAGATGCACATGAATCTTATGACAATGTAAGCAAATGTGATTTATTAATTTGGTCAACTGAGAAGCAGTATACCTAGATTTTGTTAATTTGGGCATGAAGTCTACGGAATATTCCTGGATAAATTGACTGAAACTCTTACTTAGGTTGATTGTGTAACATTTACTATTCAATGATTTTAAGAAAGGATTGTAGAAATAAACCAAAACTAATTTAAATACACTCTGCCACTTCTCCCAGATTGTGGACTAGGTAATTGGTTTTGGTGGGATAGGGATTTCATGTGTTTCTCTTAAATCCATCTAAGCATCCCTGAGCTACACCCTGATACCAAGTGAGACCAAGGAGAGTAAGTTTAGCCCTGCTGAGACAACTGAGGCACTTTCTTTGTCCCTGGGAAAGCTTTGGAGTAAGGAACAAATTCCATGTCCGGGTCATCAAAGACATTATCCACCAGCCTGCACTTCCTAACAAAGACATTTTAGGATACCCAAATGAAAGGAATAACACCAAACAGCATGGGTGATCCGTATGGATAAGATGAGGGGAAAATCTCATTATTGCAAGTGTTGAATACATTGATCTCAGCTTGCCCTTGTTTCTTTAAACCGTGCATATTTTGATAGGTTCTCTCGATCAGCATTAAATAAACAATGTATCAGTTATACAGCATGTGCCTAAAGAATGTTCTAGCCTCAGCCAGGATACATTCTTCTGCAGTGTGCTTCAATGAAAGTAAAATATAAAGACCATCCAATTTCCTGTGTCTTATTCTCTGCAGAGTGTCACTGTGTTGTCGACTGATGGAGGTCACCAAGGAGGTCAGCAGATTACAGAGTCATCCCTGTCTCTGGGTATTAGCGGATGATTGTCCTGGGAGTTTTCCCAGGATTATCAACCCTGTCCATTTCTGATTCCAACTTTACCTCTGTCTAATGTTGTTTGATGAGCGATCATATAAATTCAAACCAGACTGAGCTGCTGACAAAATGCAGTACATCAGAATCTGAATTTGTTTTATTCGCCATTTAAGTTCACACAAACAAGGAATTTACTGTGGCAGGAAGATGCATACAATAAACATACAATCTTAAATAAAAGTAGTGTTCAAAGTCCGGACTAATACAAAAGGGCTAAACAATATGTAAAATATGTAAAATAAAAAATAAGGGCAACATAGTGCAATAAGACAAGGTGGCTTGTGCACATAAAGTGTTAAGAGTCAGTGTAAGTCCTTGGCCTTGTTGAAGAGGCCAGCAGTTGATGGAAAGAAACTGTTGTTATGGCGTGATGTTTTGGTCCTGATGGAACGCAGCCTTCTGCTGAAGGGGAGTGGCTGAGTGTGTGGGATGGGAGGATTCGGCCACAATCTTCCTCGCTTGCCTCAGGTGCCTCGAGTCCTCAGGTCCTCTATCCAGTTATATGTGCTGTTTAAAACATTCTGAAAAGCTGTACACTGCTGCTTGTTGATTGATCATGTGTCTACTCCTACTATCCTCTCATTGTGCACACAAACTGTCTCTCTTACTCACTCACTCATTCACTCACTCACTCACTCACTCACTCTGTCTCTCTTTCTCTTTCTCTCTCTCTCTCTCTCTCTCTCTCTCTCTCTCTCTCTCTCTCTCTCTCTCTCTCTCACACACACACACACACACACACACACACACACACACACACACACACACACACACACACACACACACACACACACACACACACACACACACACACACACACACACGCATACCCCACACACACAGACAGAGAGAGAGAGCTTCTTAGGTCACAAATTCTCTCCAGTTGTTTTTCCTAGGCCTACACAATGTCGCCCTCTAGTGGACGACTCTTTTGTGGCGTTGGCGCAGTGGTTGTTATGGTGAAGCATTTCCCCCGAGGGTTGGCTTTGGTGACGATGACAGGGACTCAACAAGCAGCTGATCAGTTTTAGAGGAACGCGGACAGAGCCTAAACGAAGTCTACAGGTGAGACGAAACTTAATTATAATACCAATTCCATACATATGATCGCATATTGCCCAGCTATTTGAACGTCGATCTTTTAGCCACGCGCAGAAAAAAACTTTTACCGGGTTATGTGCAACAGGTAGCTGAATGAACGAATGACTGGCTACCTATTTAGCAGCCATGCTAGTTCATTAATTGGCATGGCACGCGTTACAGAATAGCACTGTCAATGTCAGGTTGGCCCTTTCTAGCGCCAGGTGTGTTGTCTACTTAGGCTACGTTAGTTTTCAAATAGTCTAACTCAATATTAGCCACATTATGTCAAACTGATAGGTTCTACACTGTACCTATTGGTTTTGTTAAGCGTACATTTTA
The DNA here is from genome assembly GCF_038355195.1 of Osmerus mordax. Taxonomy (NCBI): domain Eukaryota; kingdom Metazoa; phylum Chordata; class Actinopteri; order Osmeriformes; family Osmeridae; genus Osmerus; species Osmerus mordax. Next base: position 9,617,299 of record NC_090064.1, read on the forward strand.
GCTCTGCATTCGGCTACTTTCCCGTGTCCCTAATCTGTGTGCAATAATAACATGGAAGTCTCAAAAAGCAACAGGCCACTGTAAAGCGAACAGTTTACTGTTCCATGCGGTGACTCTGGTAAGCGTGCCACCAGATACATTTGACCCGGTGATTATTAATGTTGTAATAATGGACATTAGGCTATGTCTCATTAGGCGTACTGTAAACAGAAAGCTACAGGCTACAATCCATGCAGTTCAATGGCTTTTAATTGCACACTACACAAAGGCTAATTATGCATTACATGAAAGGTGTTGCATGGATGGATTGCATATAATTGATAGCTTATCAGTTCAAAAGTGAAACTATCGGTTCTTCAGAAGAACAGAACCTTTTATATTAGCCTACTGGTTGTCGGCCCTTTTGAAAGATGTATTCTTAACAAGACAGGTTTCAATGAATGAACACACAATTCAGCATGCACGTGCATGCTATCTAAGACTGGATATAAGCACAATGGCTGAGGTCTACATTGCATCAGGCCACAATTAGTGAACCATGGAACCATTTAATCTATTTAGAGTGACTTGTGTTCACTGACTCTTAAGCTTGGCTCCTTCTCAAAGGTAGTTTGTTATCTATGTTACACAACTGATTTTGAACAGATGCCTAGAATAGAAGCCCTATTAAAGTCAATATGATGCTATAACCTTGGGATAATCAATACTAAGCTAGAGTGTTTTTAGTGGTCAGGTAGGCATACTCATAACTACTGCCACCTGATTGTGGGGAGTATTATGTGGGTCACCTAAGGCCCTTACACCTTGAATGGTTGCATTGAGCCAGGTGGAGTACATAGCTAAAACGTTTTCAGTATGAATGCATTTTTACTGAACATGTTTTTGTACATATTTTTTATCTATTTTTTTCTTTCTGGGACAAGATGTGTCTCCTCCTTATCCTTCCGGCTTTCTATCTCCATCCATCACTTCGCCCACATCCTCCTGCTTTCTCATTTCCTCTTGGTTTCCTTTTGGCCTTCTTCCTCATCCTTTCTCATTTTTCTCTGTTGCTACAGCAATTGCTGAGTTGTTAAAAGGCCACGGCTCAACCCACACATGAAAGGATTTAGGAAGCCCACCCCCCTTCCCTGCGTCTCTCAGTTTAACTTCCTCTCCCTCTCCCCCCCCCCCCTCTCTCCCTCCCTCTCTCTCTCCCTCCCTCCCCCCTTTCAGCTTCATGTTTTAATTGCTGCTAAACCATTTTAAATCTGGGGAAGACAAAAAGGCCTCTAAGAATGTTGAACAATAGATTAGACCCCTGGAAGAGGTTCAAATGGCAGACTGCTTGCAGCTTCCCAGACTACACACACAGTGATTCACCATTCATGAACGAACCAGATTGTGGGATTCATTCTCTTATTGGAAAGGAATGCCTGAGTCAAATAGGCCAAAGATGGAGCTCCTGACATGGCCAGATGGATAGGATCCACCTATTTCCCAAGACGTCCACTGTAACTACCAACGTGTGGGACATTGTAGCTAAAACCTTTAGACTGCGATTAGACAATGGCGTTGAAACGTCCTTGTTTAAACACACCGAAACACATGTATTGGTCCTAGGACCTGTGCTGAGCATATATTACCATTGTATACTATTCATAGGGTGAGCCGGCGGCTGAGTGATGTGTTCCGCAGCCAAGCCTCCCTGCCCAGTCTAAATCAATGAGTCATTGAACCAGGTCGACTACCCCTGTTAACACCAGTGGCGTGCTATAACCCAACTCAAAGTGCACCATTGAAGAGGGAGGAGGAGAGACTGAGGCCCCAGAGGAGGATACAAAGTGGCTGTGTTTTAACCAGTTGATTAAGGTGATTAAACTAGAAGCACCGTTTTATCCAGCTTTCTGCTTATTTGGTAGGGCCGAGGGGAATAGGGAGATATGTGAAAAGAAAGTAGTCCAGTTTTAGCATCCTGAGGTAGGAATTATAAAAGTGAAACTGGTTTTAATGTGCTCTACAAGGCAATTAAGATAGCCTGAGTGTAGAGGCTCACTGAGTCTGTTAGTTTAACTAGGCTGGACTAATCCACATTCTCCACAGCCCCTGACAGGGTTTTCAATCCAGTGGATCTACAGCTACAAGAGATACCCAGGCCTTAGACCCTTTCAAGTTGTCCTGCTATGTAGGCTAGGCTATGCATGAGGGCTGACCTTGGATTGAGATTTCCTCATGAGGAGTCTTGGTCAAGACTCTTTGCTGAAGTGTCAGTTTATAGGGTGGGTGGTATTCAAGGGCTGGGTGAAGTTCAATATTGCCAAATGTGTGTTTTTGTGTGTTTATTCATCATCCAGACAGCAAACTTGTTATAGCCTCTAGTTCTAACGTATCTCATGAGTCCTCAAACTTTGTGTGAACACGATTACTGTTCGTGTACTCATGCATGTTCAGTGTGTGTGTGTGTGGGCACATACATGTGTGTGTGTGTACATACTTGTGTGTGTACACAAGTTCAGTATTAGGCGCCTCTTGCTTCTTGGCAGGTAGAAGCCTGTTGCGTTATCATCACTTATCTTCGTGGGCCCAGCCTATATAGGACTAAACCCTTGTGCTGCATTCGGGTCAATGTGACCCACCGTCGTGGTGCAAAAGGTGGGTCACAATGACCCGAAGGCAGCACAAGGGTTTTAACTTACTACTTTCTCTTCATGATTCACAAGACTGCAAAGGGTTTCACCATACTGTACAGTGAGCTTAGTTGCATTTGCATTTTATTCATTTAGCAGGCACTATCAAAAGCGACGTACAAAACCGCAGAAGATCAAAGGATCAGAAGTGCATAGTTAACATAACAGGACTAAGTTAAAAGGTTATTTTACACCATCTGGCCTAGATCTAACAATATTCTGCAGGCTACATACTGCCTCATTTGGAGCTACTTTTTGAAGCTGATGGTTATTGAACCTTGAACAGTTACGGTTACATAGCCTGTGGTTGATGGTCTTCTTGCATCACTGATTAGGTTGAGTGATGGCTTTTTTTCTAGTGGGCATGTTCACCACCATGCTGAAGAATTACTGAACAATTAGTGCTTCACTTAACTATGTAAAAGGGAATGAATGGATAGATATTTCAAAGAAGTTTGGTTTAGGTGTGTTGAGTTTACATATGATGACTGATAACATTAGGATCTACATGAGGCCTAGTGCCCTGTATACAGCACACCTAGTAGCAGCTAGACGGGTGGGACCCTGTATACAGCCAACGTCTGTTCAACTGATGGATCAAGGTCAATACAGTAAACCAGATTTATGACCACCGCGATCAGTGATTTGTAGCATAAGTGTTCGCATATTACACACACACACACACACACACACACACACACACACACACACACACACACACACACACACACACAGAAGTTTCCAGTTGGAATGAGGACACGAAAAACCACCTTATCCTACATTGTTGGCTGCCAGTATTTTAGACCTAACGGGTGAGAGGAGAGCTCAGCCAGGAACACAGTTAATGAGCTATGCTGGTAGTTACGTTATTGCTGCTGATGTTAAAACCATCAAATGGGTTCGTTCACTTAGTGCCGGCAGATCGTAGGCACCACAGGTAAAACTCATTTTTGACACGGCTTGTTTGATCCCTGATATTGATTGCTCTGATCGAGGATCTAGCAGTAGTCCCTAAAGGGATTGTGGGCCTTAGCCCATTCCCTTGTAAATCTCCTTAAGAGTCAGCATTTCCTAAACTTGTTACCGCCCTCTCTCTTGTTCGCTGTGCCAGAGAGAGGAAGGCTGACACAGCTGTGCATGTGATGCTAAGGCCTATTGCTGACAGATTAGCCTAAACACGTATTCTGTGGAGCAGTGAGTTCATTGGCATTAGCATTTCTTTCATTTAGCTGAAATTTGTATTTTTGTATCTGAACTGCCCTTTCATCTCTCTTATAAGTGCAGCTGGGCTGAGGTCAGTTTGTTGGATGCTCAAAGTGTTGTTCAGTTGATCTATTTCTCACTCTGATGGGGCTACTGGTTGACAGTCATATTTCTAGTGGGCTAGGCTATGCCTTGTGGTGTACAGGCCTACTTTGTCTCTGTGTGACTTCCACTATGAGTGTGATACATTAACACAAGTATGTGTGAGTCCAAGGAAATCCTCACATTGTAAGCGCAGAGACAGAGAAAAAGGCCGTCCTATAAATAGTCTTTGGCTGGGCTTGTTGTGTCCCTACGGTATTGAAACCTTAGTTACAACAGCCCTGGCGTTGACTGTGTTGAAATGGGACTGGGCTGAAACACAGACAGTCTGGATGTCCATAACACTTGATGACCAACTCCAGGGACGGAATTTTAATCCAGTCGCAGATGATCTATTTCTCTCTTTCAGCCAGGTCATCTTCTCTCTATGCCTCTCCCTCCCCTCCCTGCGCTGCAACACTCACTCCCCCCAAACTAGCTATCTCTCTGAGTGCCGTGTCTCGTTGACCGTCCTCTCAGCGCTCACAGGCCTTGACCCTAAATAATGAATGAGCTCCCTGGAAAGCCCTGGGGCATGCGCCGTGGAGCCTGGCGAGGTGAAACTGGGGGAGAGCGGGGTTGACGGAGAGAGAAACCATTTCATATTCAGCCTTGTGAATAAACTTGTGGCACTCACGATCTAACCACCCACCTCCATACGCCATGGCCTCATCCTCTGGCCCCCTCTCTCTCTGCTCGGTGTGCAGTACTGGGGCGGCTAGTCGGGTGTGTCAATCATTAATGAAAGGCCTCCTAGCTCCGGTTTCCTCCAGTAGTGGAGAGGAGAGGAGGGGGAGTGGGAGTGGAGAGTGCGGCGTTTTGGAGCTCAGGGGTTAAAGATAACAGGATTAGGAGAGCAGGTTGTGTACATTACTGTAACATTGCACGCCATCTCTCTCTCTCTTTCTCTCTCTGTCGCTTTGTCTTTACTTCTCTCTCCCTTTCTGCCTCCACAGGTGCGTCAGTAGAGCCTGAATTCCCCAAAGACGTGCCTGTATACCAGTAAACAACAAGGAGCCACCTCAAAATATCCCCACCCAAGACTGGTCCTACCACAATCCTGCTGCTCCTTAGCACTTTACAACAAGCTTTGTGCAATATTAAGTTCCTATTGAATGTTTTAAACCTGATCTTTCTTTTTGGTTTACTCTGGTGATCTGTTTCCTCCCGGCTTATGAGTTCACATGTGGTGTACCATCCACCCACACAGCTAAACAAGCTCTGAATATGGGTCCTTATCCAAAGAGTTTTCTCAGGGAGTTGTTTCCAGGCAAGGGAGTCCAACATGGATTGGGAGACAAGCTGGCACAGACCTGGACAGGGGAGAATTAGCTTCTCTCGCTGGGTCTCACTTTGTCAGACTTTGGGGAATACAGGCACACAGAGCTGCAATGGATGGAAGGACTGAGGAACAGTTCAAAATCACGATTCACAAAGGTCTGTTTTGGACATGTACGCATATGAACAATACAGCTGTAGAATAATTGTTTGGTAAGCACTAGTTTGGTTGTTTGTGTAATTTTCCAGGCCACAAAAAAAAAAACGAGCTACTTCAAACCATGGAAATACTGACCACCTGAGACTCGAGTGATAAAGTTATTTTACTATGTTTGTCAGTTAAATCACTGGATGATGTCTGAGGCATTGGAGTCCAGAAAGTGAGTCAAGACCTAAAAGCAATCTGAGAGAAAGTAGGACTGGGAGTTGGGGGTTGGAGGTCGGAGGCGCGTGGCGGGCGGCGCCGGTGTGGAATGGCGGAGCACGCCGAGCTGCTGGCTGAGATGGCCACCGTGGGGCGTCTGAGCGCCGCCGAGCGTGTCAAACATGCCCAGAAGCGTCGCACCCAGCAGCTGAAAGGCTGGGCCCAGATGGAGAAGGACACGGCCCGGGGAGGCAAGGGAGGCAACAAAGGAGACAAGAAGAAGGGGCGCACGCGGCGGGTGGTCTTCCCCAGCAACATCACCCTGCTGGAGGCCTCCGCCCGCAACGACCTGGAGGAGGGTGAGGCAGACGCACGCACACACACACACACACACACACACACACACACCACAGGGCCTGCACTAACTCTTAAGACGGGCCACGAAATGCAAATCAAAGTCACTTTGCTTCTGTTTTGAATGGCTCCATAAAATCTTTCCGATGCAGTTGTCAGTCCCTTGTTTGGTTTACAAGTTTTCCCTTATGTTATACCTTAACGATAGTCCAACATCCACAATCATGCATTACTATTCTAGCAGTAATATTAATTACTAATACATTTTTTCAAAGACGGCAAAAGAAAAGTATGTTGACTACAGCCAAACTCCTTCAAAACTGGTTAGTTTCACTGTAGCGTAGCACCAGTGCTTCTATAAACTCAACAAGGAAGTTATTCAGGCATAAAGTTGAGTGGTCCAAGTTATACTTTTTAATCTTATCAGAGCTGGCCTTTCAATAGTCATTGTTTGCACAGGATTGTGGCTTATGTAAGCAGTTACTGATGGATATGTTATAAACAGGCTAGGCTGTGCTGGATTTAACATGATTTGCCCATGATAACCAGGCTCACAGCCTACATTGTCAAGGACAGGTTGTGTTTGTGCTCCCATGCTCAGACAACTGTTAGTCATCCTTAATGACCACAGCCGTTGTTCCTGCCTTATCTTTGCAGTCAGGGAGATGCTGAACAGTGGAGTCAGCCCAGATCTTTACAACGAGGATGGGCTCACTGCCCTGCACCAGGTACACACACACACACACACAGTAACATTTCCTCCATACCTCCACGAGTCACATTCTGGGCTGTGTGTTTATGTGAGGTCGCATTTGTGGAGACTGTGTAAGTATCGCCTGTCTGTGTTGTGTCTGCGTCTGAGGGCACAGCATAGAAACATTGGTTGGTTATTCCACTGTTTCTCAGAGGGCCTGTTGTCAGGGAGCTTGTTTCCATTCCTCCACATGTAGCGAGCTCCTGCTGACTGCTGGTTTTGGGAGGAGCCCAGTAGCACACCACCCAGCAAAGACACTGCTGTCTTTATAAGCCAGAAACACATAACCTCCTGTCCATGTACACACACACACCCATGTGTATGCACATTTACACATTATAAATGTATGCGAGTCAACAGTGCATACTTTTTAAGGGTACAGTACGTGTTATAGAGAACAAGTCACTATAGAGGATTTACTTAGCAAAGGCCTGGGAGATGCAAATTCTGCCTATGTGGCAGTTGGCAGTGCATTCAAACTTCAGTTAGTGGTGTGTATAGCTGAACCGTGTGTGTGTGTGTGTGTGTGTGTGTGTGTTTGCATGCTCCAGTGTTGCATAGATGACTTTGTGGAGATGGCCAAGTGCCTGCTGGACGCGGGAGCGAGCGTGAACGCCTGCGACAGTGAGCTGTGGACGCCCCTCCACGCTGCTGCCACCTGTGGACACACGGGGCTAGTGCAGCTCCTAGTGCAGGGGTGAGTGCCCGCCCTCCCTGCCCTGCATGACATCCCCAGCGAAGCGGTGTGTCGGTGATGACAAAGACCCATGACCGAGAGTGGGTGCGTAACGTCTCCTCCTGATGCGTGGTGTGCGTGTGTGCGTGTGTGCGTGCAGCGGGGCCGACCTGCTGGTGGTGAACGCGGACGGGAACATGCCCTACGACATCTGTGAGGACGAGGCAACGCTGGAGCTCCTAGAGATGGTCATGACGGAGCAGGGTCAGTTGGAGAGAGCGACTCGACCCCCCCCCCCCCCCCCTCTCTCTCTCTCTCTCTGCACTGCATCATCTCTCTTCACCTGTGGAAAACTCACCACCAATGACACCCAGGATCCTTAACCTGACAAACAGACAATGACTTTGTGAAGATCTAGCTTTCAGACCTGTTGGCTCAGTGTGTGTGTGTGTGAGCAGGTATAACTCAGGACCGTATCTATGAGGTCCGGGGGGCCAAAGAGATGGAGATGCTGAGAGTCTTGCGGGCGCAGGTGGAGGGGGGAGCAGACCTCAACGCCCAGGACGAACACGGAGCTACGCTGGTGAGACTCTGAACATGTCTGAACATGAGGGAGTTGAACTGGAACTACTTGAACCATTTCAGAATACACCCGACATGCCTTGGTTGCCTCGTATCACCAGATATCCCTTTACAGTGGGAGGTGTACACTACAAATATTTTTTGTAGTGATATCTAAAGTATCGCAGAAGCAATTCAAGGATTTTAACCCTTAGGTACCATGGTGGATATCTTAACCAGTTCTTACTACAGAAAATTGAGTAACTTCTAATCATTACATTCCCGTTCTTGTGTGTGTGCGTGCGTGTGTGTGTGTGTCCCAGCTCCACATCGCAGCAGCTAATGGCTACCTGTCAGTGGGAGAGTTGCTGCTGGAGCACAGCATTGATGTGGAGCTGAAGGACACTGATGGCTGGACTTCCCTGCATGCTGCCACCTACTGGGGACAGGTCAGTACTGCACCCTCACCTGCAGTTTGTCTGCCGGCTGTCTGGTCAACCCAACCAAACCAAATCCATCCTTTACAGTACATAGAGGAACTGGAACATAGAACAAGTAGAGGTTTGCTGCCTTGATTGATTCCACAAGGGCAATACTATGGACCTGCTAGCCACACTGCAGGGATATTTTTGAGTCGGCTTTCAAAGAATTCTGTCCTGTCTCTGAGTTACCGACCTGCTGCTGTTCATTGCCCGTCACTTCCTTCAGATTCAGATGGTGGAGCTCTTGGTGGCTAACGGGGCCAGCCTCGACAGCAAGACCTCCCTGGAGGAGACGCCGCTGGGTGAGTCATCAACCGCCCTGAGTCGCCAGACACTGGAGGGATCCCACACACGTGTTACTGAAACGTGTGTGTGTGTGTGTGTGTGTGTGTGTGTGTGTGTGTGTGTGTGTGTGTGTGTGTGCGCCAGACCTGTGTGTGGACGAGGAGATGAGAGCCAAGATGATGGATCTGAAGCACAAACATGACGCCATCATGAAGAGCCAGGACCGGCACAAGGGCACCCTGCAGAGACAGGCCTCCAGCACCAGCAGCCGAGGGTGAGAGAGGGAGGGAGGGATTGGGAGTGGGTATGCAGAGGTTGGGAAAGAGAGAAAGTGAGACTCGTATTATTTTTCCATGATATACCATTTGAATTGACTTCCTGGCTGCTGCATTTAAAGCCTCTCTTTTCCCCCCCTCTTCCTTCCTCTATCTATCTGTGCGTGCGTGCAGGAAGGTGGTGCGTCGCGTGAGCGTCAACGAGCGCTCCAGCCTGTACCGGCGGGAGCACCACAAGGAGGCCATGGTGTGGCAGGAGAGAGGCCGGCAGCCCGAGCCCCAGGACGAGGACGAGGACAGGCAGACGGACAACGAGCTCAACCAGCACGCCGCCATGGTGACAGGGAGGGGGGGGGGGTGAAATATGCTTACATGTATACATGTGTCCGGGACATTTGGCATGTTGAAAGTTGAGGTGATGACACACGTATTTGGGTGTTCAATTTCGCCCCACTCTGCGTCTGCCAGACCGCTGGAGCAGGGGCCATGACCAGACTGGAGGAGATGGAGAAGATGGAGTCCAGCCTGGGGAACGGGGGAACGCCCTTGGCCCTGTCGGCCTCGGTTCCTGGGGAGATGTGGGCTGGGGGGGGCATCATGGATCGCAGCGCCTCGTACCAGCTCAGCCCCCCCTCTGGGTCGGGGCCCACGTCAGGGGAGGGGGAGGGCTCCGACAGCATGACCAGGGAGAAGTCCCACCACACCCTAGCAGACCTGAAACGCCAGCGGGCGGCAGCCAAGCTTCACAAGCGCCCGGCGCCCCCGCCGCCTCTCACCCCTCCCGCAGAGGAGGAGCCCCCAGCCTCACCCTTTCCAGAGCTGACCACCCCTGCCCCCCACGAGGCCCCCAGCCCAGAGGAGCTGGCTAGCCCCAACGCGGTGTACTTCACCCCAGCAAGTGGAGACCCTCCCCTGCTTAAACTCAAAGCCCCTGAAGAGGACACCTCCAACACCAAGGAGCCCTGCTGTGGAATCATGTAGACACACTCTCACTTGCTCACTGCCTGTGTAATTAGGAACATCAAGGGCGGGTGCACACACTCCAAAGTGGCATAGCATCTTTCGACAGATTCCTTGCAAAACGCTTCATTTGTTTAGGAATTGATTCACTCATACTTGATTTTTTATTCAAGACATGCCATTGAATGTTGTCTCCACATTTCGGCACTGTCCACTCCTCCCTACAAAGCTCTTAATAGTGATGCATCTCACTCTCCCCACAACCTCTCCCATGACCGCCCATCCAGTTCCAATTTGTAGTCATGTGAACTAAAACTTGAAAAAGAACATGGCACCACCATTGTGGTGCAGATGTTTGACATTGTTCATCACCACGGCTAGCGTTAAACTACAGCTAGGGGGACCATACACGGAAGTTGTGTTATGAGAAGGTAAACAGTCCTCATGGAGATAGCCCCCTAGTGGCTGTGTATAGCCTTACAGACTCCAGTATTACTCAATACACCATAGTACTTTACCCCTACTACCACTGATCTCTCCATTCTGCATTTCAATCAGAGGTGGTCACAGTTTTCTCGTGATGGCACGTGTGTTGGATGGAAAGGCCTTTTGTCTTTCTAAGGTTGCCTTTCATATTGGAGGATCAAGCGAGTGAGTGCGTAAGGACCAAATCTGATTGAAAGGCCTTTCTTTTGTTCAAATCTGACTTAATGAATGAATGATCTTTTCTATTTTCAGATTTATTGACAGTGATCAGTGAAATGTAATGTGACAGAGATAGTATATTTAAGTGAAGGATTGAGCATAAATTAGAGTCTTAAGAGATTCTTTAATTCTTTAAGGGTACTTTAATATAAAATCTTTATTTATCTTATTTATTGTGTTTCAGACTTGCCAGTCTGTGAGCCAGGGTGCAAGAATTGGGAGTGGGTATATGTGATGACAACTGATTCTTGTTTGTTGGTCTAAACTTGGTCTAAATTTGCCTTTTTTCTTGTCCAATAATGTCCTGAATTGATTCTTCTTTTGTTCATAATCTAAACCATTGTTCCAGTGCACTTTGAAACGCCTACATTTTGATACTCCTTTCTACGTGGTGCAATTTGTAAATGTGATTTTGTTTTCTAAACGATTTCAAGAGATTATATTAAAAATGTATTTGAAATTATATTGAAATGCATTTGAAGATTGTAAGGATAAATAGATCCTTATTTGTATTTGCTTTTTAAGCTTTCCACACCTCTGAATAGCGCTGGATGTATATATTTACATCCAGCGTGAAAAACCATACCTAATAGCTTGCATTGTACCTTGAAAACAGTTGCCTTGCCTTGAGTCATCATATAAGAGCTGGCCCATACAGTGCTGCATCATCAGCATGTCCCTGGCAGCTGGCACATCTTCAAGGTCACACAAGGACTTCACATAGATGGATGTGAAGTGAGATCAATTCATTTATCCACGCTTCATTCCTCATGCTCCGTAGAGGTTTGTACTTCGTCATCCTATCGATGTCAATCCATAACACATTTCCCTTTTTGTTTGCTGCAGTCTGTGATTTGTCCGTTTTAAAAAGTTTGTCATGTTTGCACAGATGATTTTTTTATTGATTTTTGTACGACATGGGCTTACAGTACTTCTATGGACGTTGCCACCTATTTGTATTTATTCCGTCCATTTAAGTATTTTCGACGAGAGGGAGGTTAACACATGGCCAAATCCTAACTTGAGATCCCCACAAACACATACAAACACAGGGAACTTAGGTCAGGGTTTGGTCCATCATGTGTAGATGGTGTCCTGACCCACAGTGGAAAGGAATCATGCTGCTCAACAGTCGTTCAATTTCATGAATTCCTCATGATATTATGAAGTAAGTTGCACTGAGGTAATTCACCATGTTGTATCAATGGAGGATGGTATTCAGTGGCTTTTCAGTTCTGACCTTCAATTTTAGAACCACGTTGATTACATGGGAGAAGGTAAACTCTAGAAGCTCTTAACTTCCCATTACAGTCACCCGCACGTCTGCCCTACGTGTACCTTCCTGGTTCCAAAAGGTAATTAATTGTATAAGAAGTCAAATGAAAACCTGTGCACTTCCCCCCCACACCTCCTTGTCGTCTTGTGTCATTGATGACCTTGGAAATCTAAAGCCTTTGTAAATATTTTTTGAATAAATATATGATGTCAAACTGGGATTTGTTTTTGAAATGGGAGTTTGGAGTGTGGCTCAAATGTACTAGGCGTCGGCTGACAGTTGGTCAGCAGGGTGCACAAATGTGAGGAGAGCCGATACATGAGGTCAAGTAAACGCGTTTGTGTTGAGTGTTGTCCTTTGCTTCTTGTATGTCACACGGCTACCAGTGACTGTCGTGACCTTATGGGTGACTTGGGTAGATACGCGCATTCACACTGTGTGACTTGTGCGTGACATCTCTCTCACTAGGGGCATCACATGGCGTTGTACCCCCCCCCCCCCCCCCCCCCATTTGAAGAGGTATCAGTTAGCAGGTCCACTCACACACAACACAGATCCTCTGACTTGACTGTCCTCGATCAGTTCAATCTGATTCTAGATCTGTCAGACGTAGATCTGAAAGAAGGAATGCCTGTGTGGGCTGTGTTGAACACCACCAATCACTGTTCGATTGAAATCTGTGGTTTGTCACTTCTGAAATGCTGACAGACTCCTTGAATGACAGCTAACTACACCAACAGGCAAAGTGGAAGTGATCCTTCATTCACTCCTTAATTGACTAACCAGTTGTGACAGAAACAGTTGTGGCTAACTATCTCATGTTGTGTCTTGGCTGTCTGGCTAAAGCAGATAAGAAGATACTTTGTGTGACTAAGTGCATATATACACATACAACACAGAGTTCTGTTACTGGGTGAGAACTGAGAGTTTCTGTTGTGAAAGTGTCATAGTGTGAAAAACGATAAAAAGCCCCAGAATGTTGTTGTTTTTTTACGACCAAAATATGCTTCTTAAAGTCTAAATTGGCCAAACAATGCTAGGTGTTTGAGGTATGCTGAAAATGTCTACCTGTTGCATCCTGCCTAGATGTAGTTGTTGTTATGCAGGTTGGGTGTATTTTTGTATTTGATTCTTAAAAATTAAGAAAATACCTTTTGGAACTGACATTTAGGTTCATCCTGACAAAATGCTGTTTTCAGCGCTCAATGGAAAACAAATCAGTCTATTTACAATGCCTGTTTTGAAGCTCGGGAGTAGGCCCTAACTCTCTCTGTGTGTGTGTGTGTGTGTGTGTGTGTGTGTGTGTGTGTGTGTGTGTGTGTGTGTGTGTGTGTGTGTGTGTGTGTGTGTGTGTGTGTGTGTGTGTGTGTGTGTGTATGTGTGTGTGTGAGACAGAGTTTGAAAGAGAAAGTGAGTGTGAAAGAGAGAGGAGAGAATTGAGCCATGACCCATTGTGTAAGTTTGGCTGTTTGGTAATATTACACCCCTAACAGGAGGGGTGTCTTTGGGGAAGTATGTGCATTGCACACACTGTACTGCTGTGGGCCACCACTGAGGAGCCCTTTGAAATTCCTGTGAGAAGGGTTAAGGACTTGGATAAAAATAGTCTCTGCCAGCAAATGTTCGACTCTCCATGGCTAACATAATCATCTGATGAAATCGTCCACCTTAAAATGTTAACGTCAATCTATGGGCAATGGGTACATCCTTATAAGCTTTGCACAATGCATTTCTTAAACTGAAAACACGTCGACCACGTGGGGTCTAGGCAGAAGTAGGCTTATTAGCAAAAGGATCATTATAATCCCCTCTGTGATGTAAGGTTCTCACACGTAAGATTGTGAGTTATGTTTCTTATGGTAAAACCACAGGTTTAAACTCTAGGATACTGGTCACAGTGTTGCGGATAATTCGAATCTGTAGGTAGGCTTGACATTCTGCCAAAAAAACAAAAACAGACATATCATTCTGGATTTTAGATCCACTTATCAAAATGCAAAATTCTGATTTAATATTAATTCGAAGAGTGATTATAACCGTATAAAAAAGATACTCAACATGTATTTTTATTTTTTTAGGTAAATGACTGCCAAATGCGAGAAACAAGCAACGGAGGAAGTACTTTTCAGTTGATTTAAATACATCAGCGTGTGGAACATTGACTGTGGTGTGGGGAGTAAGGAAACATTCATATTTTTCTTGACAAATTGTGTCGCCAACTATGATCACATAGTTTGACATGGTTTTTAATATAGGCCTATTAGTATTTCAGTCATGAGGGTAAAAAATTTGGAAAGGTATGAGAAGCTGAATATTTTCAACAAGCTCGCAAAACTTTGTTTATCCTTCGTTTCATCAATTCAAGCTGCAGCACTGTCAATAAACATTTAGCTTGCTAGCTATGTTCTTCTGGGACTCGAACTGGAGGCGTGACAGTCTCGTGTCGTGTAGCAATGTGGGGGGAGTTTAAAAGTTTGGTAACCCAAAGCTATATGGACAGGGGTAAGCTGAAAAACGAAACAGTTGTATCTGAAAGAACACAGTTATCTCTCATGGTGGATTCTTGTAGAGCTACTGTACTGGATTGGTAAGAACTGATAATGTTGGCGCGGCAGAGTTATTGCACTCGAGCCAAGAGCATCGTCCTGATGTAGCGAGTTGATGTTTATCTCCATGGTTAACGAATATCAACTGTTATTGTTTTCTGTCCTACATATTTCACAGAATATTTTGTTGGATAACAAGAGAAGAACCCTGCAAACTCCATACACTGAAAATGACAGATAACGGAGTCAACGGAGTGCTGCACCGGGAGAAGGTGCTGACTGTGGACAACATGAACCCGCACGTGAAGCGTGTTGAGTACGCTGTCCGCGGTCCGATTGTTCAACGCGCTGTTCAGATTGAAAAAGAGCTCAGAGAGGTAGGCTGATGTTCCGAACAAAGTACATTAACGTTAAAAACGTTGTGGAAGTGAGATGCACACAGGCCAGTTCAACACCTTTTCACAGTTGTGTTGTTTCATGCCATCACTTAGACAGCTACAACGTTCAGACCACAGAGCAAATACAAATAATCGATAAAAATAGGCTATGTAATTGTAAAGTTTCAATGCTATAGTCCAGATCTATGTGCTCACTTGTGATGTTAAATGTGTTCAAGCATGCTCCAGTCCTCTCAAACAAACAAATTCCTGTGCAGCACAGTGAAAATGAACTGTAATGTCATCGGATACACTGATCTATGATAATTACCATGGCTTAAAGGAACAAATGGGCAAAATAGAATTGCCAGATATTCATCCTTTACTAAAGAGTCAATGTCAATCCACAGCTCCGCCAAAAGTGTGAGCACATGTTCAGGTACAAAACCAAGTGGAGGGGGTGCTTTCAAACCTCCCCTGTCACTCACTCTCGTTGCCTAAGGTGACAGTGCATGGGAACTGGCCTGGGATGGATAAGTGCAGTTGTGTAATGGGGCACTCTCTCTTTGTCTCTTTCGCCTACCCTTCTTTGTTTCTTCTCTAAAATGGAACGCTCTTTGAGCCAGTGCTAAGGAGAGTTCAGTGGGCTGAGTGCCAGGAAGCAGCTCAACCTTGCAGAAGAACCACTACTGTCACACTAGCATTTCAGTGGAGGTCCATACATTCAGTAGATCCACCCTGAGAACGGTGGTCGCTGGCAGTGTTAGTTTTCTGGCCCATACCTCTTGGTTGTTCCATCTCGGGCAGCTATACTAAAACAACTCTTATCCCTCCATGATTTGAAGTAGGTTATTGTATGTCACGGGTGGTAGCACATGTTTACTCTCCCTCTAAAACCATAAACTGGTTCAATCAACCTTTGTTGGGAGGTGTCAGAGTTCATAGAACACAAAACAAAATAAAAGACTTTCAAGAGACCACCATTCAGGAGTAGAGTATCGGATGTCTGCTTTTGCAGCAGCGTTGCGGAGGGCATGAGGATGTTGTGTGGGCAGTGAGGGGTCTAACAGGGATGTCTGGTCAGCTGCTTCCTGCCCATGCTCAGTCAGCATCACTAACTGGAAACGGGGCACATGACTTTTGATCTGATCTTTGGACACACTTTGAGTAATGCTTGACTCTTCTTAATGACCTATCCTTCCAGTTGTTCAGCAATGATTAAACGGTATGGAAGAGATAACCTCACCCTGATCCAATCAGATCCTATGTGCCTCCCTGGAACTGACTTGGTTGTTATTGTGGATAACTCATGGCCTCACTCCAGAATAGTGCAGACTTGGGTTTAAAGATTAGACTGGGGTGTCCTATGTCTTGCTAAATGTTGAGTAAATACGTAGCATCACTTTTTAGTCAGCCTTAAAAGTGGTTATCACATGCGTGCCAGTTTTCTCTTTGACTTGGAACGCAATCATCAAACGATATGCCACAGCTGATTTATTACAGTGGTCGTGTTTTTGTAAATTGGTGTAGTGAAATAAAATGACAGTGACCTAGAATGTTGCACTTTATATGTTATGTTTGCTGCACTGTTCTTCTGGATTGGAAATGTTGTTGCACTGTAGTATTGCTTGTGTTCATCGTGCCTGGTAGCTGAGATGCTGTTACTTTGGGATGTGGCCAGTAAAAAACAGATTTTTCTTGACTCTGAGCACCGAAATACTGTTAGAACTAGCCTATACATCCTTGATTATCTGCTGTACTTTCAACATGCGCTGTTTGTATGTCACTTTGGATAAATCATCTGTTAAATTAATACAATGTCAATGTAAATGAATGGGATACACACTGATACTGCTGTAAGTTGCTGAGGTTGATTAGAAGGTTTTGGTCCAGTTGGGGGCTGTTAAGAGTGCCTGGTACACAGGAGAGCTCAGAACAGGACTGACTGGAGAACAACAGGCTCTTTGTTTGACCCAGGGCGAAGGACGCAAACAAGAAAATGAGGAGCCATATGTGTTTTGAAATTCACCGATCCAGAGTTGGATAGGGATGTGCCTACATGTTGACTTACATGGCACACCCACAACACAAATATTGACTTGTCAAAGGTCACATACGCACAGTCAGCATTATTTTGTTTGGTGGATCAAAGATCTGTAAGGCTGTTTCAAGGTTGGATAAGTTACCAATGATACTGAAGCATAGGGGTTTACACTTTTAACTGAATCTCTCTTATTTTCAAAGTTCTTGTTTGAGTTACCAAGGACTCCACCAAAATTGCCTGAATTGGTCCTCTTATATCATATGTCCCAGTGTAATCAAATGACCTGGCTTGCTGACTGATGCAGGACGTCTGAATGTCACGTCACCTGATCTAATCTGTGGGTTGAAGGAGAGGCGTGTTACCAGCATCCACGTGCCGCCACCGAACCAGAGATTGTCCTCAAGATCAAATAGTGAATCACAAGAGGGTGACCAACAAAACAAAAAACATTTGTTATCCTGCATTGTGAACAAACAAAATGGAGAAACCCAAACCAGGCCATGATATAAACAAGTTGACATCTCTTTCTATGCTCTCTACCAGGGCCCCTACAGACTCTGCCCCTTTCTACCGCCATCCTTGAGCCCTGTGCCAGTTGGAGGCTGTGCCGGTCTGAGGCTGTGCCAGGATTGGTCAATACAGGCCCTGCTAGAGATAATGAGAGGGAAGTTAATGAGACGGGAGGATGTGTGGGAAGAATAAACTGCCTTCGTTTGATTTAACATGCACACGGCGCTGTCAAACGGGCCTCACAGAGGAGGGGAAGCAGAACCCTTCCAGTTTACGGTCTGTTCTTGGAAGTCCAGAGTATTTCTGGGTTGTGTTGCGCAGGTGTTGCCTCCCCCCTCTAAATAGGTTCGACGCCTTTGTGGATGTTTGGTTTGAACAGATCAGAGTGAGATCACTCTCTAAGTATAGTACAGTACTCTTACCATGTCTGAACACAGTATCAACACGCACACTCAGTAGCGTAGGTCTCTCTCACATTCCGATTGGTGGAAACCCCCAATACGCCCCCTGCCTTAGGCTATAAGGAGTGAAGCTGGAAGGTCTTGTGAGAGTTTGAGTTACAGCCGGTAGAACAAACAGTTCTACCGGCTGCAGCTCCTGTGCAGCTCAAGTTTATTGACCAGGGTGTCATCCGGGCCTTGGGTCACCACACACGGTACATCCACCTGCCAGAGATGCATGGCCGAACAGCTGAAGGCCTGCCTACTCGTCAAACTGCTGACACGCCAAATATCGTCGACATGTGTTTTTGGATCCGAGAGTCTTGGTGCAAGCCGTTTGACATGGTGTCCAGCATGTGGCACTGTGTCTCTGTCTGCGCTCTTTTGTTCTAGGTTTAGCTTCACCTCCTGTTTGGATATTGCTAAAAGACTGTCGGTTTTAGGAAACAGCTGCTTCAAAATTCTGCATCCTCTTGCCCCCTGTTGTTGTAAAATGTCTGTGCTGTTAGGACGGCAGAAGTGAAGGGAATGGGGTGGGGCGGGGTGAGGAGGAAAGAAAAAAGGGTAGTTGACACTCACACAGTGGAGGACAGAAACAGCCGTGACCTGGGCTTGCTGTCTCTCTTCCTCTCAAACCTCATTTGCATACAGAACACACATCCTGCTGGCTTCCGGGATGAATGTCTGCATCACCCAGTCCAATGTTTGAATGGCCTGTGTTTCTAAACCGATAGACAGATTGATTGCAGTGTCATGTTTTGTAATGTTTTTCTAAAACCATGCATTTGACTTGACAATGAGAAATTGTTTATTGTTTCCCATATTGATGCCCCTTTATGAGAAAATAATGGCAGCTCTCTTGTTCTTCCAGGGAGTAAAGAAGCCTTTCACAGAAGTAATTAAAGCCAACATCGGCGACGCCCACGCCATGGGGCAACGGCCAATCACATTTCTCAGACAGGTGTGGATCATGTGACCTAAATCTGCAGTGCTTTGTTCTCTCCAGTGTCCAGTTGCAACAAGGTTTGCTCTCTCTTGTCATTTCCTCCTTGTCTCTTTCTTCTCTTCTCAGGTTCTAGCTCTTTGTGCTTACCCTGACCTCTTGGAAGACAACAAGTTTCCAGAAGACGCTAAAAGCCGGGCACGGCGGATCCTTCACGCTTGCGGAGGAGGAAGTCTAGGTGAAATAAGGCGTCTCTATCAACCCCACAATGAGCCTTCACCACAATTGTTCCTTATAACACTTGGCTCATTGTAATGTATTCTCAGGTGCGTACAGTGCGAGCCAGGGCATTGAGTGCATACGACAGGATGTCGCCCGCTACATTGAAAAGCGCGATGGCGGGATCCCTTGTAACCCTGACAACATCTACCTCTCCACCGGAGCTAGCGACGCCATAGTGGTGAGAGACGTGTTTTTTGTAACGGCCTGCCACCCACATACCCGAAGCTGGTCTAGCCTAATTTTCCTGCGTGGGCTTTGGACAAATAAAGGTGGCACGCTAGCACCGTACCACACGGTATGCCTACACCACACTCCACATGAGTACATAAAGTATCCTGCTGTTCTCCCTCCTTCTCCCCAGACCATGCTGAAGCTGCTGGTGTCTGGCGAGGGCTGCAGCCGCACAGGGGTGATGATCTCCATCCCCCAGTACCCGCTCTACTCCGCAGCCCTGGCCGAGCTGGCGGCCGTGCAGGTCAGCTACTACCTGGACGAGTCCCAGTGCTGGAGCCTGGACGTGAGCGAGCTGCGCAGGGCCGTGACGGCCGCCAGGCAGCACTGCAACCCCCGCGCCCTCTGCATCATCAACCCAGGAAACCCCACCGGTAGGGACTGACGTTGTGTCGAACATGAGTGCAACTGTCAACTGAGAAAGCTTGCGGTGGATTGGATTTTCGGTGGGGGTCTAGGGATATCAACCGTGACCATGAAAATGTATCAATGTCAGACTTTTTCCGAGCAATATCCAGGTAAATAATCCTTATAACGTGCATTTTTATTTGTTTCATACCATAGGCCAGGTCCAGAGCAGGCAGTGCATCGAGGATGTGATCCGATTCGCTGCTGAGGAGCACCTGTTCCTCATGGCGGATGAGGTAACTCCAATAAAGACTCTATGTCCCGCAAAGATCCGGCCCGCCCTCTCCTCCTCAGGTCCTGAGTGTGTGTGTGCTCTCTCACCCTCTCGTCGGTGTCTGTCAGGTCTATCAGGATAACGTGTATGCGGACGGCTGCCAGTTCCACTCCTTTAAGAAGGTGCTGTTTGAGATGGGACCAGAGTACTCAGACAAAGTGGAGCTGGCCTCCTTCCACTCCACCTCCAAATGCTACATGGGAGAGTGAGTTTGAATGTCCACAATGTGTTCAGATGCGTCATATACCACCTGACACTGTGTGTATGTGTGTCTGCAGGTGTGGTTTCAGGGGAGGCTACATGGAGGTGATCAACCTGGACCCGGAGGTGAAGGTCCAGCTCACCAAGCTGGTGTCTGTGCGTCTGTGCCCCCCCGTGCCTGGCCAGGCCCTGCTAGACCTGGTGGTCAACCCTCCCCAGCCTGGCGAACCGTCACATGCCACCTTCATCAAGGTCTTTCTCTCTCTCTCTCACACACACACCCTCAATCCTTCATTATTCACTCAAACACAATTACACCACACACACCCGAGCACACACTGATCCCTGTGTCGCCCCCTGCCTGCCCCCCATCCCACCTCCCTCCCCCCAGGAGCGAACGGCCACCTTGGACGACCTGGCAGAGAAGGCCAAGCTGACAGAGCAGGTCCTCAACACCATCCCTGGGATCAGCTGTAACCCTGTCCAGGGGGCCATGTACACCTTCCCCCGCATCACTCTCCCTGGGCGAGCCATCAGTGAGGCCAAGGTACCTCCCCCCTCCCCCTCCCCTCCCACCCTAGAAGGGAAATGCAGAGATGGCACTTGTTCTGCAGGACACCTTGTCTCAGACTCGGGGTATAGGATTGCTTTAAATGTGGGTGGGACAGTATATATTTTTTTTTTTATAACTGAAGATGCAGCCGGTAAAAAAAAAAAGGATAATGAAACCCATCCCCCTTCTCAGACCAACTCCATTCCATTGTCATTTCTTTCTTTTCCCCCCTTGTTCTGACTGTTTCTGTGGTCTTCCTTCCTACTCTGTGTTCTGTGTGTGTCTCTGTGCAGGAGAAGGGCCAGGCTCCAGATATGTTCTACTGTATGAGGCTGCTGGAGGAGACTGGCATCTGCCTCGTCCCAGGCAGTGGTTTCGGACAGAGGGATGGAACGTACCATTTTAGGTTAGCCACGGACGCATTCTGATGCCGCACTCGCTCCCTAAATGAAACACTGGCTTTCGGAAGTAGAATTTTACATTCTTAACCTACTCTCTCTTCTTTCTGTCTCCCTCCCGCTTTCCAGAATGACTATCCTGCCTCCTACCGAAAAGCTAAAGGTGGTGTTGGAGAAAGTTGGGGAGTTTCACCAGAGGTTTACAGACCAGTATTCTTAACCTCCTCT
This sequence comes from Osmerus mordax, assembly GCF_038355195.1. NCBI lineage: Eukaryota > Metazoa > Chordata > Actinopteri > Osmeriformes > Osmeridae > Osmerus > Osmerus mordax. Next base: position 9,638,714 of record NC_090064.1, read on the forward strand.
TCTCTCCTCCTCTCCCCCCCTCCTACGAGCAGACAATTCCTATTCCTTCAATTTAGTTGAAGAGCCAGATGTCACAAAGTGCCTTTGTGTGACTGGAATAAACTGTAAGATGTGCCATTCATAACAACGTGCATCTCACTACTTAACGTCCAAAACTTTACAATGAAAAGGTGGGATCTGGGTTAAAAAGAATGCACTTTTTAGCATGATAATTTTCCAGCTGTAAATAGGGTTAGTTGTGTGTCTACATATTCATATACATACAGGTCTGGTAATGTTTGTCTTTTGATGTCTTTAGTTTTGTTAATGATAATGTTAGTTCAGGGTAAAGCTTATTCTCCTGTCAATGATTTGATAGGTGCACTGGTTACAAAGATCATACATAATCCTATGGTCTGAAATATATAGGCCAAATTTTGGGCATATGAATACTTCTGTTCACCTGGAAGGAGTCCAAACGGTACTGCTTGGAAGAACTGAATGAATTATTGTAGGCATTTTTAATATTGCTAATGGTAATGTAATGAATTAATAAAATATGCATTTCTTTATCAGAATGTCTTAGCAATTTGGTATTTCTTTATCTTAATCTATTATAATCTAAACACTTTTCTTATTATGGAATGGCAAAGACATCAATAACAACATTGAGAGTTGTGTTGGCCATCTAGTGTTGTGTACCAGAAAACGGTAAGTTTAGGTTACCAATGAAGAAAATACTTGTGAAATTGCATGAAAAACATTATGTATACATGTACATATTTTAGGCACCGACAAACAGCAATGATCAACAAATAATTTAAGACATCTCTACCTGCTAGTCAGCAAAAGATGAGAAACCATGCAGCCAAAGTCATGTTCCTCAATGCGCAAAACTCTTAAAACAAAACAAAAACATGTTTCAACAGTAATGAAACATTTAATATGTTAAATTATCACATACAAACCACATACTAGACATATTAGACAAATATATAGATTCATTTTGTGACAATCTTGTATTTTAAGTTTACACAGTTACAACAAATGTACTTTCATGAACAAGCTGTGCTGCTTATTTTGACACACTTCGACTCACACTACACATGTAGATAGAAACTGGCAAATATACTGCTGGTGCTGGTGGCAGAGTTGGAAAAAAGTCGTTGTGGTACCTCTATTACTGATAAGGTTCTGAAAATGGTGTACAAATTGAATCGATTTCGAATTAAGTGAATGAAGAAATTAGATATTTTTAATGGAAGGTGATTCTGCTACAGGCAAAATGTATCTATGAATGAATATCTATATATATGGATGTTATCATTAAAATGAAATAGCAAGTCAGACCTGTTAGCCATAATGATTAAAAAAAAGTATATAAACTCCGTCCACACGAGGCCACTCCTTCATGACCACTCTAGTAGGTTACCCAACCAAGGATCCGCTTATTCTTACAAAGCTGGAATTTCACCCACCCACTGAGCCAACTACAGGCAGGCTCACTACAGTGGTCTGCAAGAACCGGAAGCATATGAATTGTCAAATAACCTATTCAGCATTTGAGAGAGTTTTGAGTTTCTACTGTTACATCTGAACCAGCAAGTTTGATCTTGAGGGTAAGAGAACACCAAAGATAAATAGCCAATAGAAAAAAACCAATACAATCTGATTAACGTCAGCGACATCATTAGCTAGCATTTTCAGCTGGTTGGTCTAGCTAGCTAGTTTAACTGAGCTTAATGCCTGACTAACGTTAGCTAACCATTTATCTTGGCTTACAGTTATAATTTAGTGAGTTTAGTTCAAGAAAGGAGTGGTCGTTATCCTGTCCCGGTACTAAACCAGCTAGCTACTGTGTAAGGATGCTGAGAGTCAGACTAAGTTAGCTAGATGACTATAGAGGTTAGCCTGCTAGCTAAGACCGATGCTCTTTTTATGGATACTATAACTAAGAATTTGGCTGAAATGAATCTGCATGATGTCTGAACTCTTGATGTCTGTTTCTCTTCACAGCAATGGGGGAAGTAGAGCTGTCCTGTCGTGCGTATGTGAAGATGTATCTTCACGCTTGTCTCTTTCCAAGGTGCAGCGTCAATGGGCTGCTGTTATCGTCGAGCCCGACAGGGGGCGCTGTGTGCGTGACTGACTGCGTACCTCTTCTTCACTCGCACTTGCCTCTAGCACCCATCACTCAGCTGGCTCTCACACAGGTAATGTCACTGTATCTACAGCATTGCCTTTATCCTTATTTTTATGAGTTAATTGGCTAACTGATATATTGTTCTACAAAACCATCCATACTACAGGTGGATGTTTGGTGTTCACAAACCCAGCAGAGGATAGTTGGATACTACCAAGCCAATGCCTGTGTGTCAGACATCAGGTACTGTGCGCGCACAGCTGTGGTTGAGACTCATCCCTTGTTTTCCTTGTTGTTCATGTATCAGCCTCACTCAGTGGACTGTCTCAGTCCACTGTCATTTAATTGTTTATTATGACGTATAGAAAATAGTTTGTATAGTAGTAATAGTTAATAATAGTTGAATGTATTTTCTCTCCCTCCCCCATCTGTTTCTAGCCCTACACCATGTGCTTTGAAGATTGCAGACAAGATAGCCGAGCAGTGCAACAATGCAGTTTTATTAATGGTAGGTACTCTGGACTGGTTTTGGAAAATAACATCCTTCCTGAGTGGTTGGATTTGTCTGAGGGCAGTGTAGCTTTTTTTTGTATCTATGTTTAAAACCACAATTTAAAACCACAAATGGGTTAACTATGCATTTGTTCCAAGTCTACAACACACTTGCAAATTGTGCAGTAGAGCTATAGAATAGCACTTGGACAGAATCATTTAGTGGGTGTTTTGTATTTCTGGAAGATCATAGACAGGATGTGCCATGTAGTTATGGTAGTCAGAAACGTAAATGTAAAAGTTGTCATCTTTTTTTTACCCCGTGGGGCTTTACACTTCCCTGAGTTTGCCACCATTGGATGGCTTGTTCTTCTTTGCAGATTGATGGAGGGAAGATGTCCCCAGATTACAGGGTTCCTCCCATTGTAATGTACGAGCGCAAAGACACACGTTGGACCCTGAAAGACAAACACACGTAAGAGCTGGCCAGAAAGCAACCCTCATCTATGTGCTCGAGAATTAGAAGTGTGCTGCTGTCCTCTGGATGGCTCGTTTCTGTTAACACACCTCTAGAACACAACACTTCACCAGTTCCAAGCATGAGAAGTTAGCCTCATCCAAATGAATTAATGCAGATGGTCTAAAAAGGCATCGTCCTTTCTCTTCTGATCTCTGTATACGACAGAGAGGCCAGAGTTCATGCTGTGCATAGGGCCATTGGTAAAATATATTTTTATGGCCCATTTGAACTTTTATAACAGCCTCTATTATCTTCATTCGTTAGGAAAATGTATTAAGGTCATAATTGTATTTTCAGTGCCACGTGTTTTGCTGTTCTAAGAAATATACATTAGCAATTGCCTGGGAGTCAGTTGGCTGAGCGGTGAGGGAGTCGGGCTAGTAATCCGAAGGTTGCCAGTTCGATTCCCGGTCATGCCAACTGATGTTGTGTCCTTGGGCAAGGCACTTCACCCTACTTGCCTCGGGGGAATGTCCCTGTACTTACTGTAAGTCGCTCTGGATAAGAGCGTCTGCTAAATGACTAAATGTAAATGTAATTAATTAACTGCTTGTTAATTCAAATGGTGTGCCTGTATGTTTTAACAGGATAATGTTGAGGCAGTGGGAGGAGACTCGGTCAATCGCGAGCCAGCTGATGGACTCTGGGGACCACGAGTTATTGGTGGACTTTGACAGCCATTTGGATGACATCACAAAGGACTGGACGAATCAGAAACTCAACAATAAGATAGTAGAGCTGGCCTCGCCGGCGAATGGCAACGTGTAAAATCACGTTGAGAAGGCGCATTGTTACTGGGACATTTGGAATATTTGTGTGATGTTCATGTATACATATTACATACACAACCACATTTATAAAGGTGCAGTGGGTTTTTAATGCAGTTGATAGACAGGTTAGTCACAGTTATGACTCCATAAATAACACATATTTACAACTGTGTAGTCTGATGCTTTCTTTCTGCTGGTTCAAGTCCACAGTGTGCCTTGTGTTGTGACCCTACTGCCATTTCAACCCTCTTAACAAGAAGAAGCCCTATCTGAGAATCGATTATAGCGTGTTAGTAAGTTACATTGAAATTGAGATGTATTAAGTTCTGTCCTATTTCTTTCAAATCGTAATAAATGATACATATAAACTTTATTACTTGTTCACAGCCACTTAAAATGCCTCACATTTACTAGATAACCTAATCCTGGGAACCAGACCAATCTGTGAGGTCATAATGTATCTGCTCTGGCAGATTCATGGTCACCCTCCCACTCAAACTGAGAACCTGGTGATAACGGAAACGTTCCAGACCAATACACATTTGCTGGTCTGGTGATGCCAGCATTTTAAATGCATCTAATAAATGTACAAATATATACTCATGCAGTACTGCCAAAAGTGAGTTCAAAAGTTCAAGATTATGAAGGACTTTGAAGAAGAAGCAGAGAGAGTTTTGTATATGCAAGTTAGCACACAGCCATAAAGTCTTGACCCACAATGAACACAATCACAATGAGACAATACAACAAGAAAACAGCAAGACCGTGGCTCATTGTGTGCACTGTATAGTGGTATAGTGTAAAATAGAGGCTAAGGAATGTCTCCACCTAAAATGCTCAGTGAATAGTCATCGCAGAAGTCATTACAGGAGGTGCTTCTCCTAGCTGTCTGTGATGATGCTACAGGGCATGGACACCGGCTCCAGGTTTAGTGTGATTTCTCCAAGAGGTGATTGGCTGGCCAGGTTCTGGAGAAGGGCTATGGACTTCCTAAAGTTGAGTGCATCCTGGACCTGCCTTTCAGCCCAGGATAAAGTGATCTATAAAGGAAGAGGATGATAGATCAATCTCTACGTAGAAGAAAGCCAATTATTACAAGAGCTTCATAGGATGCAGCCTCTTTAACCCTTGTGCTGCCTTCGGGTCACATGACCCAAAGGTTCATAACGAACCATCGTTGTGTTTACCCAATTTTACAGAATACAAAAACAAATAAAAATTATTTTCTTTTAAACTTTGCAATGTGGGGGGTCTGAGACAGCCCACGATTAAAAGAAAATGCTTCACTTTGTTTTTGTATGCGGTAAAGTTGTCGCAATACGACGGTGGGTCACAATGACTTATGGGTCAGAATGACCCGAAGATAACACAAGGGTTAAAATTGCATTGGTGTTGAACATGGGAAGAGTTGATCCTAGTAAAATGGAAGAGGAAAGCCCTGAGTCAGCTTTACCTGAGCAATAATGAGCTTGCAAGACGGATCCTCTGTGGCAGTGAGCTCCTCTCCAAAACACAGGGTGACCTCACACTTTGGGGGGGTTCCCCCAGCGAAACGGAAGTTGTCCAGCTCTTAAGAGAGGAGATGAAAAAGATAGGTCACTGTCAAGCTCAATAATTCAATAGAGGGACGACAAACAAAACCAGCAAGGGGTTAGGGTTAGATATTTTCAGGCCCTTCTGTGGCAGTAAAGCAGAGAGTAAGAAACATGCAGGAAATGGCCAATGCCGGAATCTGCGGTAAGGCGTTCGCCTTTGTGGTACACAGTCAGGTGGATAGACCGGTGAGCCACCTGGGCGGTCAAACCAGCAAATGGTTGATGAAGTATAGATGTCTGATATGACCCACACTAACCAACAACAAGCAGCCCTGCGTAACCATGAAACCCACCCTGTTTGAAGAGTGCCTTGCTAAAGAGCAGGATTGGATCCGTGGTTCGCTCCATCTTGAGGGGACCTGGTGAGGTGGTGTGTGGTCCCGTCCAGAACACACGCCCCTGGCAGTAGCGCTTGGCGTAGACCCCGCTCCCTGTGGAGGTCAACATCACCCCTCGCTCCATGAAAGGCAGCAGGGTGGCCAGAGCCTGGTGTCGGGCCCCAGCCTCCGGGCTGGAGGACATGTTGGACGGGGGCTCCGGGAGGAGGATGCGTGGGAACCCCCCGATTATCCGAGAGGGAGCGACTAGCGAGGAAGGCATGTAGGTGATGCGGACATCGTTGCCCATGACCTCTCGGCAGAGCATCTCCTGGCCTATGTAGCTCACTGAGATCTTGAAGGAATCGTCTGAAGGAATGGGGAGAGATAGAGGAACGGCGAGGAAGAGTGTAGGGAAAAGACAGAGAGAGAGAGAGTATGATAATGAGACAGAGAGTGCGGTGATATGGAGAGATTGAGATAGAGATAAAAATGGTAACGTCAGACCAAAGCTTACTGCACACAGACATAACCAACATGTGACATTGCTTGTCAATAGGTCTATACAAATAAAGTTGAATTGTATATGACATAAGGGCCTTACAAAGGCCTTGTATGATACAGGTATAAGCCAGTGTATGTTTGTTATTACCTCCAGATGCAGGTTCAGTCTCAATTGTGAAGTTGAACTGGATCTCATCGTTTGCTTGAGAGAGACACACCAGAATGCCGATCAATCACATGCCATAGCAAATCTACATGTCAGAGCTAAGCTATATACAGCACTCCTAAATGTGTACAGTATGTGTGGTGCTGGGTGTGATTGCCGCAGAATTAGCAGGTGGTGTCTTTGGGTGGAAAAATTGTACTTACTCCCATCATTCTTCAAGCTGAGCACTGGTAGGAAAGGCTCATGTGACTGGACTGCATGCTCATCTATGGCTTCAACTGCCTACACACACAAGAGTGCACACACATTTGGATTTGAAGGAAAAATGATTCAATAGCCTCATTAAAAACGTTGACACTTGAGTAATACTGTCTTAGTGTCCCTCGTTTCCGAGCAGCTGACCTACCATGGAGATGGGAGAAGGAAGGAGGACTTCCTCCTTCATGTGCTTGGCCTCCAGCACCTCCTCCCCACTGTCTGATTCACTGCTGCTCCTCTTCAGTCTCCTGGGTCTCCGTTTGTTCTTGACACTGTCCCTTCCCCCACCTAGAGAGAACAGGGGAGGCCACAACACAGGAGCATATAGAATTAGAGTCGAATACGTGTATTTATTCAGTGTCCCCCCCCCCCCCAGGACATAACAAAACAACGTGGTCATAAAATTGCTGAGGAAAGTAATCTATGCTGCTATGTCATATGATATGTTCCATGTCTCTGTTGAAAGATTAATATAATCTGTGCTTCTGTTGAATACAAATACAATCAATTCTTCAGATATACCAACATGTATAATGACAATGTTGAACATATATTCCACATACAATAAATGCTTCAGATAAAATAAGGAATGATTATGATTATGCACCAGGGGTGTCTGTGAGGATGAGAAGAGGGGTCATTCCCAAGAGAATGTATTCTTTCGTGAGAAGAAGAATGGGGTGATATGATTTGCTGCTGAGAATGTGGAAGATACCTCACCCTGCTCGTTCGTAGGCACCAGGCGGTACACCTTGTAGGGTTCAGAGAGGTCCAGTTGGGACCGGTCTGGGACCTCCTCAAACTCTGGACTCTTGTTGAGGGCGCAACGCATTCGTGTCTTCCAGGAAGCGGGGTCATCAGGAACCCCGTCAGACAGCTTCCCTCTGAACTTCGCCCACGCCTGTGCATGAAGGTTTACAAGAAGGAACTAAATGAAGTGAATGTCATGACAAAACCTTACAACCTACACATTAGCATCTGTTTCTGCAGGTTGGGGGTTGAGTTTAGACCACATGTAAAACCTTGATGGTGTTATAGCCTACCTTGAAGATGGCACCATCCTCATCGCTACGGAAGTCTTGTTTTCCAGCGTGCTTCCAGGGGATGCGGAACATGGTCTTGGCCTCATCATCCCAGATCAGACCAGAGTACTTCCCACTGGTAACCTGCGCCCAATGGAGTGAACTTTGAGGTAAGATACCGATATAATGCTAAGCAATACCATGAGCATCTAACTCAACATTCCTAAACAAACCAAATACCACCCAAAAAAAAGTGAACATTGAACAGTCTGAGGCGCGTCTGTATCTTGTCAGCGACACCACAGATAGTGGCATATCGATCGCTCTCAGTTGCCACTTAACGCTCACCTGCTCCACCATCCAATTCCGGAGTCTGCGAGTGGACCGAATTCTACCCGACGCCATGGCTGTGGACACCGCTACTGGAATTAAAACCAACGTTGGTCATTAACCGATCCAAACTGTAGTTGTTTATCAGATAGTGCAGCGGATGTTTGTTATACAAAGACTTGGGTGGTTTTACAGACTATTGCCAACCAAAACATGTTTCCAACTTCCTGGAAATAAGTAGACCTAGTTATGTGTTTGTGTTTTGTATTATATAATACAAAACACAAATATATATTTATTTTAATAAACATCATAGCCCCTGGCCTCATACTTGATATTCTTAGTAACAGTGTCATCCTAAGACTGAATGCAAGCATATCGGTTTTAAGAAAAACACACAGCCTATTGTCGCTACTGATTTGCAAACGTCCAAATCAATTATACCCTAAATACACAACTTTCAACCTTTAATGACCTAATCCTAATCAAACAAATTCGACTTTTAATCGATACATTTTCATTTTCTGTTTCAAAATAGTAAATACATGGAAGCAGTTATTATACACCAAACACGTAGCCCAATTATGAAAACAAACATATTTATGGAGTAGCTTTAACTCACCTTAAGTTTCGTTTCTTCTCTCCTACCAACCAAGCTGTGAACAGTACTGAATAAAATGGAAAATCCCTTCGGAGTCCGCGCAAGCTAGACAGACGCTCCTTTTCCCCAAAATCACGTGACAACATTGAAACAGTTATCTTGACACCAGAGGGTGATATTGCACAATTTTTACTAGACCATCACAAACCACGTCTAAAACGATTGCATCTTTGCAAACTTAATAAAGCCAACCAAAACTTCAAAGATTATGGGAAAGCATTTAGTGCCATTAGAGTTTATACAGAAAAATTCAAGGTTTATGAATCAAATCCAATCTAATGCAAATGCATGTTAAAAGAAGGAATGTGCCTATTAATCACACTTTTCATTAAGTAATTAGGGGACATTAATATGGGCAACAACATGTATTGTTGGAATATTGACAAATCTTGAACAAGCACACCATTTTTAAAACAAGAAATTGAGAAATCCTTACGATTACTGTAAAGGCAACTTTTCTGTTTCTTTTTAACAAAATGGAAGGGCTCAATGTTTACAAATCCCATGTGTTAAAACTAGAAATTCAACCTGACTTAAGACTACCTGCAAACATGCAACCTTCCATGAAATAAACAATGCATAAGCATAGTCTTCATTTCTTCCGTGGAACATTTTCTCCGAGAGGGACTTCCATCAGTTTCTGACAAAGAAAGAAAAGAGAAAACGCCATTTACTGAAGAGTGGAAAAGCAAAACATACACCTGAACAATGTTGAACAACTCCTGACATCCACGAGTTGGGCTGTCATGGCTGGAAGGACTGGAAGTGTCTAGTTCACCTTTAGCAAGCGAGCATGGTATGCCTGGTCCTCCTCAGCCTCCACTCGCTGGTGGTCCACTTCATATCTCACGCAGGCCACCACCACCTCGTTAACATCATACAGCACGGCGGGGTCGAGCGAGTGTCCATTGATGAGGCTGACCAGATACTCTTTGTAGTGTTTCCTGCAGAGCGCAACCGAGGACAACAATAAAAGAGTGTCAAAGGAAATATCAAAGAGCAGGATGTTGTGACGTGTTAGAGTGTTCCCTGTGACTGGTGGTCGTGTCACTCACTCGCACAGCCCGGCATGGCCCTGCTTAGTCTTGATGCCGCAGTGCGAGTCAGTCTGCTGGCCTCCCTCGTCCTTCTGCTCCATCACTCCACACTCTTCTGACACACACACACACACACACACACACATGGGCAGAAGAGTTTGCTGATAGATTTACACTCATTCTCACAGCCCTCATAGGTACAGGAAGAGTTGTGGGTAAAGTAAGAGAGCATGCTGGAGCAGAGATGTGATTGGACCAGACAAACAGGTTTAAGAGGTAAAGGAGGAAGTGAAGTATGGCAGAGGAGAGCAGACACAGGAATCAGGGTTCCAGTTGTCGTCCTACCGGTTTGGTTTCCATTAGGGGGATCAGTGTTAAACTCAACGACGTTTCTCTGACGATGAAACAACCAAACAAAAACAAACGTAACAATTTAAAATGGACATGAACAAATAGCAGAACATTTTGAAATGAATGAGGGTTTCCCGCAGAAAATGTGTTAGTTAAGGTAGGGAGTCAGGTGGCTGAGCGGTAAGGGAGTCGGGCTAGTAATCTGAAGGTTACCGGTTCGATTCACGGCTGTGCCAAATGACGTTGTGTCCTTGGGCAAGGCACTTCACCCTACTTGCCTCGGGGGGAATGTCCCTGTACTTACTGTAAGTCGCTCTGGATAAGAGCGTCTGCTAAATGACTAAATGTAAATGTAAATGTAAGGTGGTAGGGTGGGGTTTGCTGTCAGACCGGGGGTGGTGGTGGTGGTGGGGGGGTAGTTTGTGCGATAGACTAATGTGTTCTGCAGAGAAGGGAAACTGGCGTTTTGGAATGGAAGGGAGAAAACAGGACAGAGTAAGACGGCGGATATCGCTCTTTTTTTTTTTACAAGTAGTTAAGGCACCAGGCATGTGTGTTGCTCAGGCGGCCGCCTTCACTGACAAGTGCTGCGGGAAACCCTGAATGACTGCAGGACCTTGGCCGTGCTGTGGTACCTGTAGCAGGGTCTGAAGTCTCTCGGGATCCCAGTCTCGGAGGTAGGACAGACAGTCACGTGGGTGGTGAGCGTGGAGCCCCGCGAGTTTACACTGGCCTGTCTTACACTTAGTCTGGAGGGGAGACGGAGAGATGGGATAGAAAACGGAGAGACAGAGAGAGAGAGGACTTCAAGGTCAAAAGCGACGAGGACTGGGTGTCTTACAAATCTGAAAGCGAACCATCCTGAAGTCCCTCTTGAAGTCTGCCACACAGCACGTGTGTGTGCTGTGAGACCGACAGTCTGACTGTGTGTGCGAGAGGTACTCACAGTGTAGTAGGGGTTGTTGCAGCCGCTGCAGAACTGATGTGCGCACTGCACACAGGTGAAGTGCATGCAGCCTCCTCTGGACAGGACATACTGGAACTTGCACTGAGGACAGGCTGAGAGAGAGAGGCAGGGGGGGGAGAGAGAGAGTACAAGTGGGGGTGAGTAACAGCAGTTGTTTTTCGGATGACACTACAAGGGCAGCCTCCTCACTGATGCCGTTGTCTCTCAGGAAGCCAGTCAGGCCCTGCTTCTGGTACTCTGGGTCGTTCTCCTTCTTCCACCGTTGGAACTGCTCGCAGGACAGGTCCTTGTGCTGGACCTCCCACTGGAGGAGACAGAGGTAGAGGGAGGAGGAAAGATCAGGAAAATGGGAGAAAACAAACCAGCGAAGGGGCGATGGAGATGTGTGTTCGTTTGAACTCACAGGTTTTTTGCACTGGGCACAGAAACTCTTGTGGCAGCCTGGACAGGTGACTTTGAGCTCTCCGTCAAAGATGAAGCCAAACGTGCACTAGGGGGGGAGAGAAACAAGAGGTTGGGTTGAAACGAGACGCACAAGAAAATGGATTGACCTTTCAAACGGTCCCACAGACCAGGCACACAGTGTACACATGATTACAGCCACACCCCGCTGCACCGATTGCAACCATAAATGTCATACTTGTGCACATTTTCGTCGTTCTGCCAAGTGTCCCTTTATTTCACTGTGCTTGTAGACCCGCACGGACAAAAACAAGGAGGCACGCCCGCACACATGCGAGAAAATGGGGGTCAGATGGCTGAGCGGTTAGGGAGTCTGGCTATTAATCCGAAGGTTGTTGGTTTGATTCCCGTCCGTGCCAAATGAGGTTGTGTCCTTGGGCAAGGCACTTCACCCTGCTTGCCTCGGAGGAGAATCTCCCTGTACTTAGTGTAAGTCGCTCTGGATTAAGAGTGTCTGCTAAATGACTAAATGTAACCCACATACGTGACAGCACCACAGGAACTTGGGGTCCATCATCAGCGTGTGCTCCGTCAGCTTCTTGTGATAGAGATCATACACGTCACGCTCCAGGCAGCCCTTCAGCTACACCAAGAACAACAATCATTACACAAACACACATGTATTTATATATTATAAATGACGTAATGTAGTATATTTGGTTCTGGAAAACCCCTCCACTGCCTTTTGCCTTCTCCCTTTGTTCAGCTCCATGTCTCCCACACTTTAAAAAAAAATCCCTCCCTCCCTCCCTCCCTCCCTCCCTCCCTCCCACCATTCCTTTGTTTCTTCTTTCCCTTCACTGTTTCCTATTGTGACTCCCCCCCCCATCCCTCCTCCCCACGCTCCATGGGCATGTCTATCCACCTGGATGTCCAGAGTGGAGAAGTAACTGTCCAGATGCTGGGGATTGTTGATGTCGGGCTCCTGGCAGATGGGACACACCATGTCCCTGATGTGCTTGTCCCTTATTGCCACCGTGAAGTGCTGCTTGAAACAGTGGTGGCACACCGCACACTGACAGGAGGTGAGCGACTGCATCTGGGAGGGACGGAGAGATGGAGGGACGGAGAGAGTCAACAGTCTGTGTCTTTGACCAGGCACGGCGCAATAAAATGCCATGTCTGTTTCTTTACTGTACCTATTACAAAGCAGTAAAAAGGTACCCTTGACCAAGGCCTATAAAGATAAAGCGGTATGTTGCCCAGGTAACCTTGCTGTGTGGGAACACGTCGTAGCAGCAGGGGCACGTCTTGTTGAGCAGCCTGCGCAGGAAGTCTCGGTCCTGGGACTCCCTCACGGCCTGGACCACGTCTTCCAGGGAGTACTGGGCGTCGGGCTCCTGCAGCAGGGACAGGGCCAGCTCACAGCGCCCCCAGCTGGGCAGGTCGTACAACGCCAGCAGGCGCCTGCACAGCTTCTGTGGAGGGAGGGGTGGGGGTGTGGGGGGGGATTTGAAGTTGATGTCTGATTCGTTGGCATTTTCATAGCGACGCCCAGACGCATGCATACACACTCTGTCTCTCTGGGACTCTATATGTTGGACCCTGTGCACCTGTTTGTCCGGGTCCTTGGGGTCTAGCAGGGCCTCTGGCTGGTTGCTCCAGATGCGCTGGTGAAAGGGCTCCAGTAGGGGGCGCTGCAGCAGGGACAGAGCCCCTCGCACCTCCCCCCCACTCTGCCTCAAGGCCTCCTCACACTGGGACACCTCGCGGAACCCCATGGACCGCAGCTCCTTGATCTAAACACACAAACAATGTCAGCTAAGATAAATAGTTTCTTTTTTTAATATATTTTTTTTACGTTTCTTTTACAGTGAGCATCCCACCTTGGCCTGTCTGTCTCTGAGCAGCTGTCGTACTGCTTTCTCAGTGTCGCCCCCTGCTGCCAACCACGCCTGCTTGGCCTCGGCTCTGGACAGCTGGATCCCCGCCCCAGGAGCCCCGCAACCAAGCGTCCCGGGAATCCCTCCGTCGTCCTTCTCGGTGTTATCCTGCATCCCAGGATGCTCCGTTTTGTAGTTCTGCTGGACCGAAGCAGCCATGGCGCAGATCTCATCCAGCAGGTGGGGGAGCTCCGACTGCAGCCAGTCGCAGGGGTTCACGTTGCTGCCCCCGGAGACGCGGAGAGACGCGTACACTTCTTCAGGGGTGACGCCCCTCTTCTCCCCCTCCTGGTGATGGCGACAACAGTGTTTGAGAACACAGAACACCTCTTGGAGGGCTGTCACCGTTTGTTGTCGCCCCCACTTACCCGTATTTGACTGACAAGAGCCAGCCCCTGCTCCCTCATGGTCTCCTGTCTCTTGAGGTCGTCGTTGTCCCTGGGCGCGGGGAGGGGCTTCAACCGGGGTGGGCTCAGGTCCTTTTTGGGAGACAGGAGGGACTTGGCCACGGCCGGGTCTTTGCATGGCGAGTTGCACATCTCGCACCCCACCGAAGGTTTGGAATTCTGGTAAGTGCAGACTTGGCATATCCACTGAGGGGGAGGGGGAGAGGAGGGGGAGAGAGAGAGAAATGACTAAAACACCAACCTAAAAATGCTAAATGACCGTGTGTCGAAACTCCCATTCCAATGTACCCCAGAAATCTCAAAAGAGCATCACGAAACCTTTGGACCACAAACCTCTGTTGCACCCTCTCCCGGGAGTCCTGAGGCCAGCGAAGGGAAGGCCACCGGGGTGACGGGGGGCCGGGTGGCCAGGCGGGGGCGCTCACACACCTCGCACAGCACGCTGGTTCCCTGGTTCATCACCGTGCAGCTCTTGCACTGCCACTCTGAGGCAGATGAAAAGAAAGCGCAACTTTTTTTATTACCTTGCCCCATCATCATCAAAGTAGTCCAAGCCATCATGGCTGGGTTACTGTTAATGTACAATAACAACCTAAACAATGAATCCGCTGCTGGTCTAGGAAGTTAAGCTCGTGCGTGTTGGTCAGACCTGTGTTGGAGGGTGACTGCAACAGGTCCTCCTCTCCACTGGAGGCAGCGTTGGCCAGGCGAGGTCGCTCGCAGGTCCCGCACAGCACGGCTTGCACTGGGTTGACCGTGGTGCAGTGCCCACACTCCCACGAGGAGAATGAAGGGCTGGAGGACAGGAGGAAGAGAAGAGGAATGAAGGGGCCGACGTCTGCGATGGTGTTTGTGTACTGTACATCATCACCTTCCTGTTTCTAACCTGGCAGCAGCTCCTTGTGGCTTGACTGTGCTGACCATCGTTCGGTCGTGGTCCCCCCTGTCCGGGTGAGAATGGAACAGTCTGTCACAGTTCAGGCACAGCTTCTGAATGCACGTGCTGCAGTGGGTGGAGACGGGGGCCGTACCACAGATGGAACAGGTGTCTAGGGGGGCAGAGACAAAAGTATTGTTGTTAGTACCACTGGTCATTATAGAGATGGGTTGTTTTCTTACAGCCAAGACTTTAAATACTCACCTTTCATGGCATCCTGTATTCTCTCTCTCTTGTGATTGGCTCTGGAGGGGTGGCGGTGGTAGAGGTGGTCACATGAATCACAGAATGGGGTAGATGCACAGGAGGGGCAAAGGAGAGTTGGAACACCCCCACATAAGTTACACTCACCAGCTGGAGGAGAGAGAGAGAGTGAAAGAAATTGTAGGATGAGAAAGGGAGAGAAAAGAGAGAGGGAGGAGGCGAAAAGCAGACAAAGGTAAGGTGTGAGAGAGAGAATAATAAATTATTGAACGAGAGGGATGGGTGAGAGGGATGGATGAGAAGGCGGTAACAGGCGGTTAGACATTACTTCTTCTTTTTGCTATTTGAAATACCATTCACCGTTCAGCAATGACATTCCAGATGGTCCAAATAATGAACCATTGGGGCAGGTGCTAAACCTGTTTGTTGGTACTAGCTACTTGCTGTCTCACCTGTGTGTGTGGTGGATTTTAGAGGAGCCGTTGGGTACAGGTGGTCCTTCTGCCTCTCCCCTCCCTCCTCTCCGGGGAGGATGACTACAGCATCAGACACCACCTCGTCCTGAGGATGCACCCAGCACAGGAATATGGGAGGGGTTAACACATACTGCCCAGTGACAAGTAATTCAATGAAAGAATTCAAGATTCACTTTAACAATCCCAAAGGACATTGAGTATCAATATTAAGTTATCAATTTGAGAAAATTATTTTTTCTGTGATGACTTAAAAAATGGTTTAGTGGATCGAAAAAATAGTCCTTTGATTACTTTTTAAAACACATACTGAAGGAAATATATATTTCAAAACATTTAACCCAAGTAAACTAAGGGCTGTACGTTGTGCCACCAACCTCTTGACTAAGTGATGGGATGATCTCTATGAAGGCCTCTGGATGAGGATGTGCACCCTTGATCATCATATCCAGCTCCAGGCGCAGGGTCATGACCTCAACTGTCACGGCTGCCACCTTCTCCACATCTGGATCTGTGACATCTTCTGGGAAGCTGAGGCCATCCGGCTGCTGATTGGTGTAGCCGTAGAGATAAAGGACGGCTCGTCCGCCCTATTGGTAGGTTAGCAGACAAAGATGACAGAAGTGATATTATTTCAAGCAAGCCATGAAGTCTCTCCACCATATACTTAACTGGGTTCTGTTAGATAACATCATCTTTCTTAGGTTCACTACTTGGTTTATGACTATGGAACAACTATCGTTGTTGAGATGAAATACATTTATCTTGACCTTCAGATCTGTCACCCCATAACACAAGACTAGTAAGTTAATAATTGTAGCCTGGCTTACATGATAACATACAGCACTACAAGAGGAGTAGCACTTAACCCCCACAACCGCTCCACTCTCTCTCCTTCTTTACCTGGGCAGCGTCCACAGTGGTCCTAAAAACGGGGTTGTTGTGCTTGACACTGCGCCAGAACTTGGGTCTGCATGGGCTTGTCAGGTTGCAGCCATACTTTTCTAGGATACTCAGAGCTTTAAATAATTTGCTCAGGGATTCTAGATTCTGATGGAGGGGGGCAAGAAGAAGAGGACAGAACAACAGGACAGACAAACTCAGTATCAGTAAAACACCTTTTCAGGTACCAAAGGAAGTTATTACTGTACGTGTGTCTGTGTCTGTGTGAGGATAAGGGCACATGCAAGTACAAATACAACGAAGTAAACTCACCTCCTGTCTGCTGGCCCGTGTGGCATTCTCCATCACCATGGTCTTAGCTTTGATGTGGCTGTACTTCTCGGAGAGAGGCAGGGGAACGTTGGCCATGGTCTGGACATCAGCCTTCACGTCCTGGGCTAATCCTGAGATGGACAGGAGAGACTCCGCTCTCCTTCGCACATCCTCCAACTCGCGGACTGAGCTGCTCATTGTTTTATGAGTAATACAGATAGATAGCCAAATAATGCATGAATTGTAGAGATTCTATTGATTGAAGTTCAGGTGGTAGCCACTTTTATTATCCAAATCAGCCAGACGCTACGCTAACCGAAATCGAAACAAAGTTTCCGCAGTTACAAGAATGGCTAGCACAGCTAACTATTATTGTAGCAGCTGTCAGAGTCAAAACGTAAAGTGAGCAGCAATTACACTGCGACCAATATATTATTTGATCCCGCTGACTATACGTACTGAGAAAGAATATTTACCACAAAATGTGCTCCTTTAAAATAGACATATTTGTCCGCGTAACATAGCCTACTGTTTCGCTTGAGCTTCTACTTTGTGTGTCTGTTGTGAAGCGGAACTTAGCTAATAAGTTTCATGACACTGACAGGGGGAGGTAACTAACGTGACTCACGTACGAGGTTGTTGATCAAGGCGGAAGAATTCCATTCTATAAAATTGCGTCCTTCAATGTGATCTTGCTTTGTTCCCTTATAGATCTGACTGTACTGAATCAATCCAGGCAAATTATTAAATTATATTGAGAAATGTGTTTAAGTTTGACCTGTGGTTGGGAAAGAAAAGTCAAATATAAGGTCACACATAACCAGTTTTGAAAGTTATGGCTGATTAAATGTTACATAACATTTTACATGTTACATTTTCTAGAGAGCAACTATTATTTGTGACTGAATATCCAGACTGCTCCAACTTTCGGTAAATTAGTTTGTGGGAGGGACTAGGATCAGGTGCTTTAATATGAAATCGAAAGTGCATAACAAGGAAATAGACAGCACGAACGCGAGAGACTGCATTAGTTTTATCTACAATTTGCACCTAGCAAGTCGAATCTTTTGCGCAAAAATGTCAAAATCACCTCATCTGAAAGTAAACAGTGCGAGCACAGTGATGGTAAGCGATTGTTTTCGTTCTTTTGCAATACATTTTCATCAATATTTAATTTAACTACAGTTTTTCCATGTACAAACATCTGAAGTGTCTATGTAGCAAACAAAGGCTGTGTAGATGTGTTACAACATGAAATCATGCAGTTTTGCCGTATCACTGCGCACGTTGCAAAGCTGATGGAAAGTCCCTAGTCATCCCGTTGTTAACAAAGCTGGATGAAAGCGAAATCAAAAACTCACAAACTCTAGCGCGCCCACTGATGGCTATAACCAGTTTTTGACACAAAGTAATCTAAATTCTATATAAAAATGTATGTTAATTGTGCCCAGAGTTTAAGTTTTTCTGTGCATTCCCTGTTTTCTTCAGGTTGACAATTTCCGTCAGTCTCTGTATCATCAGGTTAGTGTACATTTCTATGCAGCTCATGCATTCAGCATTATAAATAAACGATAGCCACTTTTACGTGATTGAGTTTAAATGAGGAAGGTTGTTTCTGATTTACAGGCAGAAAACCTGTTTTCCAACTACATCCCCTTAAAGATTGTCCATTTGGACAACCTTCTCAAGGTATGGAGTCTCATTTAACATTACAGTTCTGAAGAAAAAAAGAAAGAAAAAACTTGTTTGAATCTTGTTACTGCATGTAATTATTTATATCTCCCTTTCATCTCCACCAGGAGGATGCCCTTAGCATCACAGATCTCTCCTCACTCCAAGCCCCTTTAGATATCCCCATCCCAGAACCCCCCACTCCTGAGGAAGAGGTGACCACTAATCCAGACTTGAACCACAGTTCCATGTAGTGAATGAATTATGCTTACATGCGACACATTTATGATAGTAGCCTATACAAGAGTTTTGTCAAGTGTTTTGTGCTTGCACAATATGTTTATTGTTATGCACCATCAGACCAAAAACAATTCCAAGGAAAAAGCAGACTTGGTAATAAACCTGATTTTGATCCTGAAGAATATTATGATCAGTAATTTAATTTCTCCTCAGGAAATGGAAACCGACAAAAACGAAGAGGAGGAAAAGAAGAAGAAAAAGGGTAAAATCTGTTCTTTCTTCAAAGTTACCATTGGGTGTGTATGTGTTCCAGGTGTCTGAGTGTATTGTTGAATAACTTTTTTTCCTCCCCTCCTAGCTCCTAAATGTGGTTTCATCAAAGGAAATGAGAAGATTGTGATGCTGCTAGACAGGGTGAAACCCGAGATTCTGGCTTTGAGAGAGACCTGCATCACTGTAGGTTACAAAACTGAACCATCTTTTTTACTAATGTGTACAACCACAGTAATGTACCTAGTTGTTATTTGGGGGAGTTCAACCATTTCTGGAAATGTAAAAAATGTTAGGTCACGAAAGGTACATCTCATTACTTATTCTTATAGAAAGTGGAATTCTTATTATTCTAACCGTTGGAAGAATTCTTACTAATAATTACTTGTACAGTTGGCTTATTTACTCAAGATGAAAATACTTATTGTAAGTTGGATGCTACAATGCCATGTAACATTTAAATGACATCTTGTGGTTGAATGAAGTAAGTTTCAAAGACCTTCTAGGGACTGGGGACCTGAACTAGGACAACACATTTACTATACAGCTGTTCTTGTCTTCTAGGTATCATGTTGGATTCAGCATCTTATTCCCAAAATAGAAGATGGGAATGACTTTGGTGTTGCTATTCAGGTAAATGATAACGTGCACCTCAAGTAAGGGAGTCAGGTGGCTGAGCGGTTAGGGAATCGGGCTAGTGATCCGAAGGTTGCCAGTTCGATTCCCGGTCATGCAAACTGACGTTGTGTCCTTGGGCAAGGCACTTCACCCTACTTGCCTCGGGGGGAATGTCCCTGTACTTACTGTAAGTCGCTCTGGATAAGAGTGTCTGCTAAATGACTAAATGTAAGTACATGCACTGTATAGGATGGATCGCAGGGACAGTGTATTAAAACTATTGCAGCGTAATGGCAATTGTGTCAACCGTCTCTGTTATTGACAACAGGAGAAGATTCTGGAGAGACTTGCTGCAGTGAAGACTAAAGTAGACGGTTTCCAGACCAACATTAACAAGTAGGACACCATTCAAAGTCTAGCATATTATATATGCTATGTGGCATTTGCTATACCTCACATTAGCTTTCGATTTCAGAACAGAATGGTTTGCTGACTTTCTTACTGACTTCCAGATACTTCTCAGAGAGGGGTGATGCAGTGGCGAAAGCTTCCAAAGACACTCACGTGGTGAGATTAACAATTCTTTTTCCGCTCAGAACATTTACTAAATGTAACCAGGGCTACAACAATGTCACTAAGATTCAATTATCATGTTGACCACCTTGATTCCATCTGTTTCAGATGGACTACCGCTCCCTGGTCCATGAGAAGGATGAGGCTGTGTTCTCTGAGATCAGAGTGATTCTGCTGGACATGCGTGGCTTCTATGTAAGGAGTGATAGAAGCGACAGTTTATTTTTAAAGCATTTCTATATAAACTATGGGCATGGATCTCATATACAACTCCCTTCTTTTTGCTGCAGGCTGAATTTTATGACATCATCAGCAAGAACCAGGAAAAGGTGACCAATCCAAAGGGAGAGGAGAAGCCTTCAATGTATTGAGTTGTGTGAAGAGTGTGGGGAATACTACATTTTAGTGAACTATGAAAACCACTGATACTAGGGGACTACAATACCAATCATTGCTTTTTGTTGAACTCCCATTTTGTGCTTAAGTAAAAGTGCATCAGCTTTCAAAACCATAAACACAATTGAACCTGTTCTTTTGACAAGATTTGTTTCAAGATAAAGAAAACAACTTTGCTGTTTCTTGGTCTACTGTGTGTCATTTTGGAATTTAATTATAACAAAAGGTTGACTTAACACATTTTCATAATTTATGGTCAAAACCATTGTCACACCAATCATAAATCTGTTCTTACAAAAAATATTTTCTCAAAACCTAAAGACTGAAAAACAACAAACAAATTACCAACAGAATATTAGGATAAGAAGGCAAGTTAACATCCACCGCAACAACAAAAAAATGTTTTCAGCTCTTCACTGATTCTCATGTCATACTTCAGGTCCTTCGCCTCCAGGTATGAGCTAGAAATGAAACAAGATGGTAAGAGTTAGCTAGCATATTCCCTTGTATGCATCAAATATGTATATTTGTCTATATCTATTGACAATTAAATTTGTATAGTCTTTTGCATGTACACACCATGGTAATGTTGTTGCCATTGAGCAGGATCTGGTCCAGTTTTGTTATTCTTCTCCCTTCTGGTGTGATTTCACTATAACAGCAAACACAATTAGGTTACTGATTCCAAGTTCTCCTCTCCAATGTGAATTTCAATCAATGCAAGGATGGAAATTACTTACAATTCTGTCACATCCTCCAACACCATGTCTAACACATTAGGTCAAGGACGCTTAATGGAGAGTGAAATGCTAGGGCTAAATAATATACAATCAAGCTAAAATATCGCTCATTCAGAGGAAACGGAAATTGCATTGTCTTAGATGTCAAAGGATACTGACGAAATCATCGAAACCCAATAAAGTTCCTACAATTTCTTTGTCGTTCTTCATGACAATATGTATACGTGAGCCAATGCATTTGTCCACAAGCTCTGGAAGACAAAAGGTCAAATAAAACGTTGTTTTTAAACATAGCTACTGGCAGTACTGCAAACTGGCTACCTCTCAGTTAACATAACTAAAAGAGTAACACCGCCGCTATTGAGAATACAAATATTCTATACTACAGATTCCTAATGAAAAGCAACCCCTTGCGCAACTTTCCCGCGAATAAGGTTAATGTATGATTTAGGTGCGGTTATACAGAGCTACAGAATAGCCATAGACAAAGTACGTGTCTTAACATACCTTTGTTTTGTTAGATAAATTAAAAATCATCTTAAAATGCAGGATTTTAATAAACGTCAGATAAATGTCTAACCTGCAGTGCAGTTTGGTCACGCTAGCTCGCTAGTAGTACTAGCCTGCTACAAGCTGATCCTTGTTGAACGGACAATTCAGTCCAGTAGTAAACAGCATTTTTGAAATACGACTGTCAAAACAGTCCTAGATTTGAAAAGTATATGTGTAGTATCTATACATTTTAAAACCACAAATGAAATCGTTTACAAACTTACCAAGCGGGAGCAACTGTGATGGATTTGTTGCTGGTGTGGCCGCCATGTCTACCGATAAAGACCAAACCAATCGAAAATGATAGGTGTCATTCAGGCAGTACCAATCAATCGACTGGTACGATCGACGTGCATGCTCTGTGGATTTTGCAGTTTTACGAATACTTATTTATGCACAATAAATATTACTTTGACACAAAGCCTAACTATTCATAGATTAAGAATATTCTGTGGAATTGTCTTTTCAAAAAAGGACACGCGATGGCGCTACGTTGTTTCCCCCAGTCTCTGACTACTCCACGAATGACGTAATCATACGTCTACTGACAGACTAGGCGGAAGAGAAATTCAATGCGTTGTGTGCGGACGTCAAGGAAAAACAGCCCCCTTGTCTTGTTTATATTGGACTCCCGAGTGAAAACAACACATAACTTCACAAATACTTTAGGCCATGGAGTCGCATGGCAAAGAGGAACTCAAGGGACCCGTATTGCATATCGTTGTAGTTGGATTTCACCACAAGAAAGGCTGTCAGGTATGTCAAGCTCATGCGGCATGCTAATGTCTTATTAGCACCGTCCTGTTTACACACACAGTTGGATTTCAACTCCTGTAGTGAGGCTCAGACCTATGATTGCAACCTAGCTATATATAACTAGTAATCTATATGTAGCGAATAATCTAGGTGTTGGATGTGATATCATTTTTTGATAAACTCGGTTTGTAAGCGCACAAAAAACAGTATGTTTCCCTTGTCCAGGACACAGCTGTCAACACCTATCAATCATCTTGTGTATGGTGGAGAACTAACTGATGATGAGAGTTGGGAAATATATTTATTCATTCATCTGAAGAGACCTCATACTGCAAGTTCTGCAGAGCGGTGTTTTTGCCCGAGAGACTGTATTATTATATAAGTTCTGAATTGCATCTGCATGAAATAATCATCAGGCACGGACATGCCTGATGTCTTTATAGTCCTTGCACAAATATAAGTTAAGAAAAATGGAAATCCAGCTTCGTTGTCTATGATTAAAGTTGAACTTGAAGTGCATCAGAACAAACACAATGTGGTCAAGTAATTATAGTGGAAGTGTGTGTGAGAGAGAGAGAGAGAGAGAGAGAGAGAGAGAGAGAGAGAGAGAGAAAGAGAGAGAGAGAGAGAGTGTGTGAACGCTGTGTATGTGTGTTTGGTCCAAATACATTACATTCTTTGAACCATGATGATAAGCCCTAACATTTTTTATGCAAAGACAGAGTTGAATATCTCTCTTGGACACAACTGCAGCAGACAGTTGGTTCCTTTTGGTAGAATAGCCAGGTGTGGTATAGACGAGGCCCTCAAAGCTGTATTTAATAGTTAACCATTAGATAAATACTTTACCTGCACAATCCAAACACACTTGCACCACCCTTTTAGAGAACGGCAACAGTTTCACTATCAACTGAGTCTGCAGGTTTTTCTAAAACACCTGTCTCGTTGTAACAAGTGAAGCCAACAGAAGGATCGACACCTGTGTGTATTGCTCCAGTGTGTTGCTGCTTGCCGCCTGTCGTGAGTAGAACAATGTAAAGGGAACCGAGCCCCTCCGACCTGCCGTCTCCCAGTTGTTGCTGTTGAATGAAGAGAAACAGCGTGCATGACCCCCACACCCTTTAGCTAACAGCAGCAGACAGTGGGATGGGGGGGGGGGGGGGTCTTTGTCTCAGGTAATGGGGTTGTTTCTGGCGGGAGAGGTATTAGTACGTCACCTGATATGCGGGGGTTGATGACCTCCCGGCGTGTATCAGAAGATTAGGTTTGTGTGCTCTGTCTCAGTATCTCTCTCTCTCTCTCTCTCTCTCTCTCTCTCTCTCTCTCTCTCTCTCTCTCTCTCTCTCTCTCTCTCTCTCTCTCTCTCTCTCTCAGACAGGTGTTTTCCTCTCGTCGTCCTACTGCTCCCCATCTGTTTGGCCAGCGGGTGGCATAAAAGTTATAGTGCTTCATGTGTTTTTCTCTGTGTATGTGTGTGAGATAGAGATGTGGGTTGAGGGGTGTAGAGCTACTCTCGGGGCCAGCACTGGGGGGAGGGGATCTCAGCTGCTGAGGGGATGAAGGATGGGGGGTGGGGAGACCAGCAGTCTGGAGCTTCACAAGCAGGTTTCTTTCTCTGAGAGCATAATGAAGGCAACAACAAAACATTCATGATCTGTGTCAGAGATTAGCAGCTTGTGATGAAGACGGGTTTGGAGTGACTCACAAGGGCTGCTCCGGCCTTCTGTGCTGCAGAGGCAGTGTCCTTGTTTAACATACACACATGAGTACAAAACAAGACCTTGGAAATGGAACTGTATCCAAAGGCTTTTATGACTCAGTCACATGGTAATGAGACAGTTTCCTGCCTCAGAGTGAACCTGATGGACAGAGAGCTTATTTATCTTTATCAATGGATTATATTCTCCTAATCTGTTTCAAAGCATATTTCAGCAAACATTTCTCTTTAGGTTAAACCAGAAGCATGTACAATAGAAATTAGGAAGGCACTCTACTTATTATCTGTATATTTGGTGGGTAGATAGAAATTCTGCATGTTTTTATGATGGGATGTATCACATCAGACCTGTATCTGATCATCTGTACTGCATTGTTATTGCCTTGCATTATGTTTAAGATTCAAATGATCATAATGCTCTGCCTCTATCTCTCCCTCTCTCTCTCTCACCCACTTGTCCTGTGTGTCTTTCTCTCTGTCCTCAGGTGGAGTACTCTTACCCACCTCTCCTCCCAGAGGAAGGCCATGACAGCAGCTCCCTGCCAGAGGAGTGGAAGTATCTCCCATTCTTGGCCCTGCCGGACGGGGCCCACAACTACCAAGAAGGTGGGTGGAGGGATGGGTGGATGACTGGGTGGGCAAGTGCATTTTATTTGATTTATTAGCATGAAGGAAGGGTTGAGAATAAAAGTATATGTATAAAAAAGACGTAGCAGAAATTGTGCAGGCAAGGTACGAAACCCCAACAGGTTCATAGTAAACATCCCCTTTAGGATTTACAATTTATGTTACACTCAATTGTTTCCTTAAAATATATTTTTTTAAAGACAGAAAAGGAATCGAGGGGATGGGTGAGAGGATAGATGGAGTGATGTATCAACCTCATGTTCTCTTATCTCTTTCCCAGTGTCTATAGATAGCAAGCGTATGGAATTATGCCCACACTGATAGGAACAGAAATATTTAGGCAGTATGAGTTGTGGTCCCACTAAGGAAATTGGCTTTCTCTTTGCACCCTGCTGCTGTGCAACAGCTCGATAATTTCGACGTTAATCAACAAAGCACTGGATCATTAGACAGTGATTCTTTATTTAGAATGAGGACTGGTGTGGTAAGGGTGATTACTGGCAAAGCTGGATGTGCTTCCTGGGAGTTCCTCATATCAAACCATCCCATCCCGTGACTGGTTGCTACTATGTGATGTTCCAGATTCCTGACCGCCCGACCATGTGACTCTCCTCGGATCTGCTGCCTGTGTATTCCGCTGCGGAGAGAACACACGCAGTTCTTTTGATTTGGTCATGTAGGTTTGTGTGAGGTTGAGAGGATGCAGCTTTCGTCACATGACTTGGCAGCTCTGTCGATAAACCACAACAACACGGGCAGCAGCAGCTCTCATGCTCGGGAGGAGCTCTCCAGCGCACACCCCGTCTGTCTGCTGGGCTCCACACTGCAGCTGTGGCCATGCCGTCTTCACATGCCAGCCAGCCAGGGCCAAAGAGCCAGCTCCAGACTGCTAAAGACAGACAACCAGGGGCTAAACGACCAGGGCCAGGCAGCATCACTAACAGGATGTGACCTTGTTTGGCCGCATAGGGGTGTCTCCGACGACACTTTAACCACATTATAAACCACTCACTCATGACCCACAGGCCTCCTGACCCCCTTAGTTTTCATTTGGTCATCTTCTTCCTCTGTTTTCCCTGATTTGATCTGGTCTATTATTTGATATTGTTGCTGGGAGGAATTTAATGGAATTAGTTCCGTTCCCGTTTTCCCGCCTGGGATCGTCAGTCTGATGCTCCATCTCGTGTGACTGGAGAGAAAGTCTGCTTTATACACCTTGATAACGCATGCATGAAAAAATATTGAATTGGTTTGCACGAGGATTGTTCTTCCACGTATTTATTGAGCACATGCTTTCATTCAAGGCGATTTACAAATGGTGCATGCAGCATAGTACGTGCAGAAGATAATCAAAGACCAGAATTGCACAGTTGTAACCGTATTACGATGGTTAGTGCCAAGGAGCTGTCTACTTTACAAGACACAGTGCAACAATAACATCATCCCAAATACAATATTGGGTAATTCCACCGAGAAGACGACAACATCCAATCCCATCTTGCCCATCCTTGATCACGGGTAGACCTAATGAGCTGTGCTGACGTCATCCATTTTCTTTTCCCAGATACCGTTTATTTCCATCTCCCCCCTCTGGGTGGAGAGATGAAGTGTGTTTACGGTGTGTCCTGCTACCGGCAAATAGAAGCAAAGGTTTGTTTCCTTCTTTTGTGATTTCTTTTTTTTTTTTATACCTCTGTATACCTCTGCTGTGGTAAGAACACTCCCATCAGAGTGTTCTTGATGATGTGCTGTACGGTTTTACATCTGGTTGTTTTCCTCATGACATCTGCAGCGTTGAGTTGGTGCGGCTGTAATGGCGGTTAGCAGACGAGGGCAGATGAATGAGGCCTGTTCTTGTGGTCTGTGGCCGTCTCCTCAGACAGAGCGCTTGGTGGTCAGAGAGCAGGCGGGGCCCGGTCATGGTGTGACCCACTGTGTTTGTCTCTGTCCAGGCGCTCAAGGTCCGACAGGCTGACGTCACCAGGGAGACGGTCCAGAAGAGTGTGTGCGTCCTCAGTCGAGTGGTGAGTCACCCAGGTCACGTGACCAGGCCTGGGGAGAAGGAGGGAGAGAGAGACACTTGTGGAGAAGTAGACCATTATCAAGATGAGGGAGCCTGTCTGATTTTCCAGGACGCCCCTTGATGTCAGTAAGGCAGGCATTCAGAGCTGAGGTATTGTACGTGCACAGGGGAGTGGGGTTAGAGGGATATCTGTGGGGATAGAGTATAAAGCTCAAGCTTAGTATAAACACGGCTATCATGGGCCATTTGAAAGTTTCCATAATACATTGTGGGAACAGCTGTGACAGGGCGGGGGTACAGGGAGATAGTGCTGACACAGTTGGCAGCATCAACCAGACTCAACCACTATCCGTCCTCGATAGTCCAACGGCTACTCTAAAGCGCGAGCATATTTCAAGCTAAATGCGCCACGGAGTATGAGGTTGAAGGAGCTTTGTCTGTCTGACCCAGAAATCCACACCTCAGTTGACCCCCCCCCCCTGCCTCAGTGTTTTGTTTGTTAGAGTTGAAACTCTTTCTTCCTCACATAAAGTCACATCCGAACAAACTTGCAGCATATGGTAGGTGACAAGGCCTCTCACACCCTAACCTTTGTTTTGTCTTTTCTTTCAGCCTTTATACGGCTTACTCCAAGCTAAATTACAGCTTATCACACATGCTTACTTTGAGGAGAAAGACTTCTCCCAGATATCTATTTTAAAGGTGAGTATGTATCACCCTACACAAGGGTCAAGGCAGGCAGTCAAATGTGTGCAGTTTTTTGTGACTGGTATGGTGACCTTATTTTTTGCTGTCTCCGTCTCCATAGGAACTGTACGAACATATGAACGGCTCCCTGAAGGGGACAACTCTGGAGGGGTCGCAAGTTTATCTGGGTAAAAACCATCCCATAATACTATCTGGCTGTAGCAGAGGGGGAGACAGATGTCAGCTAGACTTATGTCATCTGTCAATGTGCACTCAGACCCAGAGTACATGTGACGCCTGACTGTCATCAGGGCCTCTGGCCCAGATATTCTCCACACTGTCAGTATAAGGTGTGTCAGTGTGGTTTGCTCTGTTCATGTGGCAAAGTTGGTTTGACAGGCAGAGCTTGTATCGGTATAATGCAGGATAATGAGGCATACATGCTTTACACTGCACAGTGAGTGAGTCTGGATTAGAGGGAAGTTCTTCTTTTTGTTGTCTTCTTTGAAGGTTTCGGTTGGTTATCAGTGCTGATCTGGGCAACAGTTTTCCAAAGTGCTATGTTAAAGGATAAAGTGAATAACGATTACCTGTCAGGATTATGGATTCATGCAGTGTCACATAAATAAGGATAAACTTATAACCTAAAATCCACACTTGTGGAAACATAATTCATTGTTCTCAGGCTTGGGAGTAACAGGTGGCTTGGGAGTCAGTTGGCTGAGCGGTTAGGGAGTTGGGCTAGTAATCTGAAGGTTACCGGTTTGATTACCGGCTGTGCTGAATGACGTTGTGTCCTTGGGCAAGGCACTTCACCCTACTTGCCTCGGGGAGAATGTCCCTGTACATACTATAAGTCGCTCTGGATAAGAGCGTCTGCTAAATGACTAAATGTAAATGTAACATATTTGTTTTCTCAAACTGCCAGTTTTCATGTATTACAGCTCTTTTGTGTGCGAGATAAAATGTCAGATATGCCAGGTATGTGTTATACCGTCTCCCTGAGAGATAAATCAGTAACAGGTTTTGTAGCTTGAGGGTTGAAAGCCGTAGATTTTTTAATGTGAATTTATTTTCCTCCCCTCAGGTTTGTCGCCAAGAGATTTAATACTGCACTTTCGGCACAAGGTACAGCTTTCCTTTTATGTCATCTGTGCTTTACCACATGATTAGTTAAGGGGTTCATCAAGTGCAAAAGAAAAAAAATAACAAATACATTCTCACTCTCCTCCTCAGGTTCTTATTCTCTTCAAACTGATTCTGTTGGAGAAGAAGGTAAATATGTTACCTTTACTGTGAAATCATGTAACTTGTCCGCCCAACCCTTTCATGTTCTGAGGTTTGTTGGCAGAATGACTCACCTCATTGTGTGTGTGTGTTTCCCTGTCCAGGTCCTGTTCTATGTGTCTCCTGTCAACAGACTAGTTGGAGCTCTCATGACCGTTCTGTCTCTGTTTCCAGGTGGGCACATATCAGTCCCACCCAACATACTCATAATAGTTTTATTTTGCATTTATTTATAATATCACAACATATTTGTAAATATGGTGCCTAATTTATACTGTGTATATTTTTTATAACATGATATGGGGTGTGTGTGTGTGTGTATCCAGGCATGATAGAGCATGGCCTGGCTGATTCGTCGCACTACCGGCCTAAGAGCAGCGTGTCGGAGGACCTGAGCATGGTGGAGTGTGTTCCAGGCTCCGAGGACTTTGTCTCCGTGTCCGTGACGGACATCGCCAACGCCACCATGGAGCTGGTGGGGGAGTCCCTGGATGGAAAGGCGGTCCCCCAGAGACCCGCAGCCTCGGAGGGGGACAACCACCACCTGAGGCCCCCGTCACGTACCTCCCCAGACTCGTCGGAGAGCGACTGGGAGACGCTGGACCCCAGCGTGCTGGAGGAGGGGGCCCCCAAGGACCCGGCAGAGGCTGCAGAGCACCCGGAGACTTTCGACCCTGAGCCTGGCATCCCCATTACGGTGCAGCCCCAGGCGGCGGGGGGGCAGGGGGGGGTGACGCAGGGCCTGGTGTCTGGCCTGGAGGAGGACCAGTACGGCCTGCCCCTGGCCGTCTTCACCAAGGTACCGTCCTGTCAGTCTGTCAGCCAATCAGTCAGTCAGTCAGTCTAGCACTCTCATGGTTCTCGCACGCCGTAGCCCAACCTAGTCGATACACTGCAGGTAACCACATCATATCCCCAGGAAGTGACCTTTGTGCCCCTCCCGCTGTGCGTTTCCAGGGTTACCTGTGCCTGCCTTATATGGCGCTGCAGCAGCACCATCTGCTGTCTGACGTGACGGTGCGCGGTTTCGTCGCCGGGGCAACCAACATCCTCTTTCGCCAGCAGAGGCACCTGAGTGACGCCGTGGTGGATGTAAGTCCTCCAGCATACTCTCACAGTGTTACGCCCCCTGGACAGAGCCAACCATGAAGAACAAACAAGCTGACACACCAGTGTTTGTTGTGTTTGTAACTTTGTGTTCTTGCATTTGAGATGATCATGTTGTTATGTGTAGTGCACAGCTCTTCTCCATTGACAGTTGGGAAATCTCTGGGAGAAACGTGTGTGTGTGTGTGTTTCTGACTGTGTGTGTGTTTCTGACTGTGTGTGTGTGTTTCTGACTCTGTGTGTGTGTGTTTCTGACTGTGTGTGTGTGTTTCTGACTGTGTGTGTGCGTTTCTGACTCTGTGTGTGTGTGTTTCTGACTGTGTGTGTGCGTTTCTGACTCTGTGTGTGTGTGTTTCTGACTGTGTGTGTGTTTCTGACTGTGTGTGTGCGTTTCTGACTGTGTGTGTGTGTTTCTGACTGTGTGTGTGTGTTTCTGACTGTGTGTGTGCGTTTCTGACTCTGTGTGTGTGTGTTTCTGACTGTGTGTATGCGTTTCTGACTCTGTGTGTGTGTGTTTCTGACTGTGTGTGTGTTTCTGACTGTGTGTGCCCAGGTGGAGGAGGCCCGTATCCACATCCAGGATGCAGAGCTGCGGCGGCTCCTGGCCCTGACCACGGCCGACCTGCGCTTCGCCGACTACCTGCTGAAGCACGTGATGGAGAACCGCGAGGACGTCTTCCTGGACGGCACGGGATGGGAGGGCGGCGACGAGTGGATCCGGGCCCAGTTCGGCCTCTACGTCCACGCCCTGCTGTCGTCCGCCCTGCAGGAAGGTAGGCATCTCAGACAGCCGCACAGCGATGTGCTCGGGTCCTGGAACCCACGTCATCTCTGGGTTGCCTTGTGGACAAGGGAGGTCAAAGATGGCAGATGTCACACCACCCGAGTCCCTTCATGTATTCCGTTACATAGAAGTCATTGGCAGCTGTTCAGCCTCTCGTGGTGGGACTGCGGGTAGGTCACTCTGACTGACTAGCCTTTCTGCTCTGCTCTCCTTCAGATAACGAGAGGCTGCTGGCTGATTACGGCTCCCCCTTTGTCTCCGCCTGGAAGGACACCCACAACTTCAGGGTGTGGTACAGCAACAAGCACCCAGCCATGGCGGAGATCTCCTCAGGGTAGGGATGCCCTCCTGGGGGTGTGTGTGTGTGTGTGTGAGAGTCACCGGGCTACTCTGGATCCATGTAAAGCACTAGCATCTGTTTTTGGAGGGAAAAGAGTTGGACCTTTTGTGTAGTCACGTGCATCTAACAACAATCGCTCGTCTCTTTTCCAGCCACCCATTCCAAGGGCAGTACAGTGTGGCTGACGTCAAGTTAAGATTCTCACAGTGAGTATTTCTCAATGGAAATCCAGCATTTTAGCGTATTTCCTGTTCCACACAATTGAGTTTTGTGTTATGGACCTGGTGAAATAAAATGTGTTTCATGTGTTGTAGACTGTATGGACCCGTGTGGCTTCATCACGCAGTAGCATTGCTGCCACCCTGTGGCGTAATGTGAAACTACTTCATTACAGTACAATAATGTATTCATTTAAGATTATTTTATCCAGAGCAAAGTAAAGAGGGGATTCGAACCTGCAATCCCTTGATATGCATTCAAATGTGCTACCACTGAGGCCATAACAGGGAAGTTTTTTCTAAATATAGTTCAACAGGACTTGGGGGGGGGGGGGGAAATGTGAAAGGAAACTGATGTCGAAATGAGAATTTGATTTGACATTAGGATGTTCAGAGAAATCCGAGCACTCAGTGTATATTCTGGTCATAAAAAAAAGAAGAGCTTTAGGCCAGTGTGTGAGTGTGTGAATTGTACTCCGTGTCTATGTCGTGTAATCACAAATAGTGACAGCAGCTCTATTTCACAGAGTATCTATCCCCTAATAACTGTGGACGGCGTATGACAGCAATTCTAGATAGAGCACAGGGCGACGTCTCATATTAAGCCCATCAATTATAAGAGACTTTCATTCTCAAAAACAGAGCTGGCGTCTTCGGGGTAGGTGCTTGGCCTCAGGTTTCATTCCAGGAAGTGTGATTGGAAAAGCGATCCGCCCTGTGTCCAGTGTCCCCGGCCGCGACTACGGCGTCTAGGCTTACCCGCCAGATATGCAGCCTCTGCTCCCCTCTCCGTGTGTCTTCATCCCTAACTTGTCTATTGATAGCTTTATGGTGAGAACATGGGCCGATCTGCTTGGCTGTGATGTATGGGGGGGCGGTCTCCCCCCCCTCCACTGTCGCCTTGGGGGCTGTTCTGTGACATGGCCCCTGTGAACTTAGTCGTAATGCTTTGGTAAACAAACAAACAGACTGGGCTCTGTTGAATCCCCTCCTCACCACACACACACACACACACACCCTCGACGGAGTGGTCAGGGTGGAGGGAAACGTTGCAGAAAGAAACAGGAGCCGTCAAAGACATTTGAAAATACTTTCGTAGCTGCTAATACTCCCCAAGGGCTGAGCTCCAGGTTGTCCACGCTGCCCTACGGTCGGCACAGATAGGATTTGTGAAGGGTGTGTTGTTGCAGGGTCATTGCAGTTCGGCAGAACACACTATAAACTGCATAGCTCCTCCATACTGTCCTGTCAGGCAGCAGGTCTGGCACATGGCCAGCTGAGCGTCTAAGGAAGAGGTGCACCCTTATTTCCTGCCCCGGGGCCATGTGTTGGTAGCTTGAGCTAAGGGGGTTCGGGGGAAGTGGGGGGGGGAGGGTGGTTACTGCTGGCAACCTATGATCTGTTTTTATTGTGAGCCAGGATGGACTGGACTGGACCGGGGGTGTTTATTTGGGTCAGGCGCCAGCAGTGGACCTTAACAGGCCGGCGCTGTAGGTACAGAGAGACGCCGGGTTGCCTTCATCGCTGTCGCTTGGGTATTCCCGGCGCTTAGCAACCGGCACTGTCGGGTGAGTCTGGCGCCCTATCAGGAGTGCAGCACCGTGGCGTTGGCGTCTCTGTGGTGAAAGACGCCACGCTGGCAGCCCGTCTCCATGCCCGCTGAGCTCGGGGCTTCATGTTACGGGGGGGGGGGGGGGGGGGGGGGGTGTGATGGCTGCATCAACACCCTGAGTTGCTGGTGGAACAGAATTGATATAGAGTAGGATAGGCTGCTGTGCTTTGTGTAATGTTCTGTGCTATGTATAAACCAGAATATGTGTCCAAGCATTGCATTCGGCCTATGGGGCGGTAGTATCGTGACCTACTTGCAAATGTGCACACTTTATTTTTCACACACCCGCACATGCACTCGCACACACAGGAACCCTTCCTCCGTCTGTACGAGGTCCTGGGGCCCGTTCTGATCTTTAACACTCAGATGTTCCATGACACAGAAGCCCCCGTCCCTGACCTCAGCCTGGACCCTGGGAGACCAGTAGCTCCTCTTGAAACCCCTCCAAGGCTTAAGTACTATGATGCACTCAAGCCCACAAACCACACTTGTAGATAAAGTCTAGCCCAAGGAAGTGAATTCCACAGAAAGCACACCATACAGTTACTTTCTTTATTAGACACTTACAGACACTTAGTCATTACATACTCCGTGGTGGAGATTGCACACCTGACTCATTCTACACCTGGCTGTAGTAGCCAGATAAAGTTTATTGGGGTCAGCAGTGGTATGTTTGTTGTGTAATAAGGGGCCGCCAGGAGGTCAGTGGGTGCAGAGCGTCATGAAAGGCCAGGCGGACGGTGTGTACAGTATAGAGTGACTGGTACAGAGCCTCTAAGATTAGTGCAGATGTCTCTGCACGTCAGCTGCTCTGAGCGTGTGTGCACATTTGTTGGATTGGAGTCGGTGTGTGTGTGTGTGTGTGTGCGCCTGTGCAAGTACGCGTGCCAATTTCAAAGGTTGCTATGGCAACTTCAGAAGGTATGGAAGGAGGGGCGTCTGTTAGCGTAGCCTTCTGAGCGCGGTGACGGCGAGTGTCGTGCCCAGGCACCAGAGCAGCAGAGGACCATGCTCACGGGGGATGAGCCATGTGAAGGGTCGCGTGTTGACATGCCACCCACTAGCCACCCAATAGCCCTTTGTTCCTTGATGATGCATTTCTGGTGACAATGCTTGTTTTCTATACCCCCCCCCCCCCCCCCCCAGCTCTGTGCAGAACAGCGAGAGAGGGAAGAAGATTGGGAATGCCATGATCACCACGAGTCGGAGCGTGGTCCAGACTGGGAAGGCCGTTGGTGAGAACGCCAGGATCAAAGAGTTCAAAGATACATAGCCATTTTCATTTACCCTGTGGTGGATTCCCCCAGTAGGATGTAGCTAAATGTGGAATTAACTGCCCTGAACGTTTGACAAAAGTATTTAGGTGTCAAATTCTTTAAAAATTAGTATTTATCTGGGTGTGGCCAAATTTGCCGTAGCTGCATTGAAACCCTTTTAAAAGATAACTGACAGTTTCCTTCAGATCGCCTGTCTTGAATCTCTCTTCTCCTCCATCTCCAGGTCAGTCAGTAGGCGGGGCTCTGACCAGTGCCAAGTCTGCCATGTCTTCCTGGTTCTCCACCCTGGCCCAGCCTGCAGTTGTATCCTCCCAAGCTAGCCCAAACCCTGACCCTGCTCACCCCTCCCTCAATACTGCTAATTAGAGTACGACTCCGGAAGGACTGGACTGATTGCGTTGAGGAGCTACTTGACATGAACAATTCATTTTGTTTTCTTTTTTTGGAAAGCATCAGCATCCTCACCTCTGTCAGTTTCCATTAGTATCAGCCCCCCCTCTCCTCACTGTTAGCACGGAAGAGCAAGGAAAAGTGTTAAAACCTACATATCCATGCCCCTATCTGTGTATTGTGAAACCACTCTCCTTTGTCCTGAAGCTCAAAAGTGCTTCTTTATTTATTTGTTTGCTCTGGCTGTACACCTGTGTTATGGTCAAGTTCTTAACTCTGGTGGAATACTGTAATAGAAAAACAAAACAAGTATAAAAAAGCCCTCTCATATTATCCTGCTGTCACAGACACGATAGTGATCTGGCCAGGGGAGCCATCATGGGTACAGGTTTTTTCCCACTTGAGAAACATGCATGTTGTGATGATGTCATGACTGTGTTTATAGAAGACGGGGTAGGAAGAAGAGGAGACTGGCTCACGTGATTTTTTTCCTTGTCAAGATTTCTAGTTCATGGACCTCCTCCCCGTTTCTTGTAAAGTGCTTTATGAGTGAAACCCTGCAGTGCCGAGCCACATGAAAGCCCATGATGTCAAAGTCTTTTATTGATCATTTGCACATTTCATTTGTGTAGTACATATGTATTACTTGGACTCCAGAGTAATATCGTGTATGACTTTGGGATTCCCCAGGAGTTAGACTAGCAGTCTAAGCAGTCATGGTTTGCCCCTCAGGAGGTCTTGACCTTGTCTCGAGTAGTTTTGAGATATTTTGGGTGACAAATATTGAAGCGTTATACTGAAACAAATGCTGTGGGATAACTTATTTATTTTTGTGTTTCGTGTGTCCTGTATAGTAATCACTGAAAATTCCCTTATTTTGTTATGAAGACACTGGAACAAATCTTAATGTCTATGGACCACATGTTTCTGCTACGCCTACCGTAGTTCTCTTTCTGATATGTAGCTAGCTTGTATACCTGTCATTTTGAGGTGCTTACAGTAACCCCTCGCAAACTTTGTATTTTGACTATCATTTGAAATGGATGACTTAGGTTTCTAACAATTGTAATAAAAAGCATGCTCTTGAGATCAAGTCCAGGTTTTTTAGGGATTATATATTGAGAACTGTCTTGTCAACCAACTCTGAACTTTGTACTGTCATTCCTTCACTCTAAGTCAATTTTAGCTTGTATTTTTGACTATTGTATGCTCAGTTGGTGAATCCTGGAAAAGGCATATGAGAATATTCTGGTTGCATTTTCTTTTTTAAATGTGACAATATTTGAAAAGTGTATTTAAACTATATGAATGTGTTCAAAATTGTGAAATGTAATTCACAACGCATTTTCCCGATGGATGCTTTTGAAGTATTTTAAGAGAAACAAGTGATATGCTACATTGCTGCAATAAAATAAGAATCCCAAGATGTGGCCTCGTCAATGTTAAAGAAACAAAACAACCGGATTATAATCAACGTTGTACACTGCTCACGTCAGGAGCCCGAAGCATCGGGATCTGGTCTGTGTTCATATGTAGGTCAACCAAACAAAGGCCCAGAGCGCCCGGGGTGGGGGCTGTGGGCATGTGGAGGTCATGGCTGGACAAACACAGCACACACGTGCCTTCCCACAACACGGCAACATCATAGGGTGTGAACCCAAGGACCCGGCGAAGGCTGTCAGATTATCAGACCCATGGCTCTCATGACACATCCTTATGGTTAAAACCATACAAAGTAAAAAAGAAAAAAGTCTGGATTTTTTGGGTATTTTTTTTAATAAATTAACGTTTATTCAAAATACAGTGCCAAAGGAACATGATGCAGCCAAACATGCTAGTAAGGTTTGTCATGAAGCACCTGTGCTCATGTTTTTAAGGTAAGAGGAAAATCCCCTCCCCGCCCCACCCACCCCCACCCACTACTGCTAGTGGTTGCCGGGACAATTTCCATAGCAACAGCCTGGGCCAGCCTCTCCTCTTGGACCCAATCAGCAGCAAGATTCCTCAATATTTCACTCAAGAATTAAATCTGATAGGAAAAAAAAAATGGATACCTATACACAATCACACTACAGTAATGTCTGACATTAAATTAAAAAAAAAGAAAGACTAATACAAAATAGACCTGGTAATTTTCCCCACACTAAAACAGTTTGTCTTTTAAACATATGAAAAATATATATCTTTATATTCATATACATTTCAGCAGCTTGGAAATAAAAATGCATGAGCCCAAAAATCGATGGTTGTACTGAAAGTGGAGGTGTGTTGCTACCCAAGGTTGTGTGGAAAAACAAAAACAAAAAACAACGAGCTGGCGAAGAGGTCCAGAGATACAGACAGGCTGGGAGGGTGGTCATGTGGGGAGGGTGAAGGCACCTGGGGCAGCAGGGTGGAGTCTGAGGAGAGGGTGGAGGCTGGTGACCGGACCTGCAGTCACCTTGGTGAGCCTCTCCCCCCCCCCCTCCGTGCCGCCCTCAGCCCTGCGCACCACCCTGTTCTTCTGTCCTGCCCATCGCAGAGATGGACCTGGCTTCAACAACAGTGGTGTGAGAGGAGGGGTTAACCAGGGGGGAGAGGAGGTCTGGGGGGGGGGGGATTTTGGTACAGTTGCCATTGTCATTCCAAGGAGGTTTACCAGTAAGTGCATCATCACCACCATCACAAATCAGTTGACTTTTCAGATTATCACATTGTAGAAACAGTAATGTAGACAGACTTGTAATAATACCTAACAGAAGTCACGACTGACAAAAGAAAAAAAAGAAACCCTTTTTTTTTTTTTTTTTCTCTCTCTTCAGATTACTAGTATTTGAAGGGGGCATCCGTTGTGTCCAAGCTTGGCTAGATGCAGGGGGTTTGTCAGAAACAGCCTGTTAATTCAGTTGAATGAAAGCATTTGTATAGAACCTGGTCCTCAGGTCCCTATGGAACACAGATAATAACATCAAACCCTTATTGTTCTCCGTTGCACACAACCCTTCAGGTCCATACCTCCACACTGCAGATCCAGCTCAGTTCCAGGGAGCGGGTATATGCGTGTGTATGTCCATGAGTGTGTGTGTGTGTGTGGGGGGGGGGGTTACAGCTATACGTGGGGGAGGGAGACCATCTCCCCGTCCACCTCGAATTCCTCGGCTCCATCGGGGGAGAAGAGGTAGGTGGGGGGCTTCCAGGGGGATTCCTCCAGACAGGAGGGGTACAGCTTCCCCACGGCACAGCGAAAGTCCTTGCCCAGGTCCCAGAGCACGCGCTCCGACACGGGCTGCCGCAGGTACCAGCGGTCCAGCTCCAGGTCGTACTGGTAGATGGCGTACTTGGCCCGCTCGTTCATGTGCGTCTCGCGCATGAAGATGCACAGCGAGTCAAGCAGCACCACGGCCCGCACGCACGGGTCCGAGTAGCGCTTGGCGGGAATGTTGGCAGCCAGGCGCCACTCGTTCTTGCCGATGTCGTAGATCTCCACGGTGACGGAGGAGCCGTCGATGGTGCTGGTGGGCAGGCGGATGCCCGAGTTGCTGACCACGTGCAGGCCGCCGATGTAGAAGATGAGGTCGCCGAAGGCAGCGGCCGAGGCGAAACAGCGGCTGGTCTTGCGCATGGCCATCTCCACCCAGGTGTCGGCGCGGGGGAAGTAGCAGTACATGAGGTCGTGGGTCATCACGTAGATGCAGTCGTGGGCCGCCACGCACGTGTTCCAGTTCCAGGCGCAGGGCAGCGGGCTCACCATGCTCCACTCGTCCTTCTCGCAGTCGTAGCGCTCGGCGGTGCGCTTGCTCAGCTCGCCGCCCACGTTGTCGCCGCCGATGGCGTAGATGTAGCCCTCGCAGTACACCAGCGAGGGCTTGATGCGGGCACACACCATGGGCGTCTTGGGCACCCAGGTGTTCTGCTGGGCGTCGAACCAGAAGAATGTGTCCACCGAGCGGAAGACGGCCTGCAGCTTGCCGCTCTTGCCGTGGTTGGAGATGGAGTTCTTGAGCGGGATTTGCCCGCCGGCGATGAACACGTCGTTGTCCGGGGTGACCAGGGTGCCCACCTTCTGCAGGTCCCCGGGGGGATTGCTCAGCTTGTACACCTTCTCGGCCTGCGGGCTGTAGCAGACCACCGTGTGGCCCGGGCCGCCCATCACGTGGACGCTGTCGCCCGCCGTCTCGGCCGTGGCCTCCATGAAGATCAGCATCTCCTCCTTGGTCATGCCCAAGCGCGGCTTGAAGAACTTGGGCATGGACTTGTAGAGGCCCTGGACCACCACCGACTGGTCGTTGGGCGGCAGGCCTTTGAACCAGGCGCGCTGCGCCACCTCCGACAGGGCGTCGATGCGGATCTGGCTAAGCACCGAGGACAGGTGCTGCGAGCGGGCCTCTGTGTTGTACTCCAGCCACAGCATGGCCGCCTCGCGCACCGTCTCCTCCTTCTCCACGTTGAGGTTGTCGCTGCTCAGCACGTCCACCAGCAGCTCGTGGGACAGCTGCAGGAAGGCCTCCTGGCGGTACACCACGGGGAACTTCTGCTCCACCATGCGCTTGGCACTCTGCTTCAGCTCGCTGCAGCTGAACAGGTCGCCGATGCTCAGCATGCGCACGCAGTTCTCCGCGTTGATCTTCTTCACCAGGTAGTCGCGGCACTGCAGCAGGACGTCCTCCACCTGGGAGATCCGGAGGGGTGGGGGGGGGGGGGGGGGTGAGAGAAAACGGGGAGAGGGAAACAACCTCATGTACTGTGCCAAGCGATCAGTCATAATGACGTACGATGTTGACT
The DNA here is from genome assembly GCF_038355195.1 of Osmerus mordax. Lineage (NCBI taxonomy): Eukaryota > Metazoa > Chordata > Actinopteri > Osmeriformes > Osmeridae > Osmerus > Osmerus mordax. The sequence goes on from NC_090064.1 coordinate 9,678,053, forward strand.
TCTGACTCTGACTGTATGAGGAATGAGAGTGAGAGTACCGAAAGAATACGAAGGGTCTTTGAGAGGTTAAGGAAAAACAGGAAGCAGCGAGATAGGATACAGGATGTGTGTGTGCGCTACCTGCAGGAAGCAGGCGGTCTCGTAGAGGGGCTCCACTGTGCTGTCGCTGATGGCCAGGTTGCCGGTGTAGGCGTAGGTGATGATGATCTGCAGCGTGGCTGGGTCCATGTTCCTCATGTGGACGTGCGTCTGCTTGCTCTCGCTCAGGCCGCTCATGAACATGGCCCTGCGGAGGACACGCACGGTCAGAGGTTGCCTGCCTTTGCCGTACGGTTGTCTGTGACGGCAAGCTGTGCTAGCAGTCAGGAAGTACGTTTTGGATGAAAGGAGTGTTAGATTATACTGCATTACTGATGCAGTACAATCTAACCCTGTGCATGGGGGCTGAATGCTTGCGACAGCCATCAAAAACATCATTATTCCTGACCAGAAATCAAGCATGCGACAGTTGCTAGCAAATAGACTGGAGGCCATTGAGCAGCTTTCCCTGCCTGCAGTTCCTCTGAAGGGACGCCTGGTGACTACAGGATGCTCTGGCTTCCACTCTGCCCTCTGTGGATCAACAACAACAACAGCCAGCCAGCCCATCCTCTCCTGCAAGACTGTTCTGACACCCATGCAGCTGGAGCCTTCAGCCGGGCCGCCTACGCTGCCGTATTCTCATTCACCACCACACTCTCATTCATGCTTCACTCCTCTCCTCCCATCAATATCCCATCGGATATCCTCAACTCTTTCCCCTCCACGCTACTTTGTTCTTCAGAAATCATCTTTTTGACTATCCAACTGTGTGTGTGTGTCTGTATTGGTTTGTGTGCTGCTCACAGCGGGAAGTGGACCTGCCAGGGATGTTATGCAACTCTGCAGACATGCCCCTGTTGCTCCCTCCCTCCCTCCCTGTGCCCCTGAGCACTGCATTACAAGGGTTTGTCTTACTAACATGAGCCCAGGGCAGCGATCGCCGCTCTCTTTTCCCTGAACCGAGCGAGTGAATGACAAGGAAAAAAGGGAAGTAAGGAAGCAGGGAGGGAGGGGGTGAGCGGGAGGGAGAGAGCCAGGAGGAAGAGAGGAGACACCTCTCTGAACCCTGGAGGGGAAATGCTTAGCATGTTCTCGCTGGATAACGAGTGCGTGGGAAACGGTGGGGAAGACGGGAAGAGATGGGGTGTGAGAGAAGCAGTAAAGTTGTCAGGATCTTGGAATGTGTACAAGAGAGAAAGTGTGTGTGTGTGTGAGAGAGTTCAAAGCCTACAGCAAAGTGGGTACTGCTGTCATGTACAGATGGGACTTTTCCCAGACTTAGGGGTCTGCTGTCATCCCTAGTGCTCTGCCACTCCCTTACGCAAGGCTGGACTCTTTTGCTGCTTTTTTGTTTTTTAACCACAGGGTTTAAAATTGCATCATTTGTTTCTGAGTAGGCATAAAGCTGGACACATGACTGACACCATAAGGGCACTAGAGACATGATATTCAAGCACCAGAACTTATGCACGATGGTCTGTGTTAGTATACAGTTTATAACCAATGTTGAACGAGTTTTTAATATACTTACTACTATCATGCCTACTATAATTACTGTACCTTACATTATTATTAGTCCTGTATCTTGTAAGTAAATATTTGTGAGTAAAGGAGCCAACAGTGATGTACCTTACATATTAGGGTGTTTCTGTACAATTGTCACACAGAATCGAACAGAAACCTAACAAGTACAAAAGTTGTTCTTAATGTCAAAACATTCAAAACAATTAGGTAGGGTTGACCAACTCTGTTCAAACCACACCAACAGGCGCCCGTGCACGCGCGCACGCACACAGACGCACACACAAACACGATACCAAAGCCACTACGTTGAGGCGGGCTGCTGCGGCTACTGTATTGGTGTGGTAATGCTCCAGTGCTCTCACCTGAAATAGGAGCTACATGTGGCCAGGACCATCTTGTGACAGGGGAACTCGGTGTCCTCCACCAGCAGCACCACGTCAGTCAGTAAATTCTGTTCATAGAAGAACTTGAGCTGCTCCAGCAGGGAGACAGCGTAGTCCGTGTTGACCGGCCTGCGCTCACTGAGACCCGACATGGTTGCATCCCATGAATCGCGCCCCAGGTTTGAGACTCGTGCTGCCGGCAGAACCGGGCTTCAAAATCGTCAGAGAAAATACAAGATTTGTTTTTGTGTGAAAAGCCTGGATAGAACTGAGGAACGCTATGGTATCCTCCCAAAACCGGCACCACCAATGCTGGGCTGGGGGTTGTGAAAGTTTTCCAGGGAAAAAATGTAATTGAATATGACAAGAAAAACAACGACAACTGCAGAGAAAAATGGAAGGCCCCCTTTCCCTCCTCCGCCTGGTAAGAGAGGGGACAGGTGGAGGACCTGGATGGGAGGCTGAAGGAGCGTTTCCACTCCTTGTGCAGGGCTCCGACCTCCTGGGCGGTCCAGGGTCTGAAGTCAGCGCCTTGCAGCAGCGAGGTCTCAACGGTGTCTCCCCTGCTCTCTGCGTACCGATCCAGACGGACGCCGGTCTCGCACCGAGGAGGGGGCTGGGTGCGGAGGTAGTGGGGAGGGGAGGGGGGAGAGGCAGACCAAACTGTGGTGAGGCTGCTACATCAGTGCTCGCCTGAAACAGAACAGAACACACACGGATCAGATGAGTCACGCCAGTGTGCATTGCGCACACACACACACACACACACACACACACACACACACACACACACACACACACACACACACACACACACACACACACACACACACACACACACACCAGCATCCAGAAAATTAAGTGACTGCGAGGAAAGAGGGGTGAAGGAGAATAAAAGCACACCCTCGACAATCACTAGATCTGGTATGTTAAGATATTTTGTAGTCAGCCAAAGATTCACTCAAACACCGATGTCTTCATTCATTCCCCCCCCTTCTTGACTGAGCTAAACAGTTACGTGTATAAGTGGGTTCCGGCTAGTGAGGCACACTGCAAAGTGGGACTGTCTCCATCCCTCTCGCTCCCCTCCTCTCTCTCCCCCCCATCGCTGTCAGATCAGCACACAGCCCAAATCCCTTCCGCATGAGAAAAGTGCACCGTCAGCAATCTGGTCTCCCCTGGCAGGTCACCTGCTCCCCCACCCCAACCCACCTACCCCTCCCCAACCCCTACCCTTGTCTCTCCATCACTTGATCAGAGGGAGGCTGCACTGACAGCCAGACAGCCTGCTACGTGTGTCTGTGAGGTAGGGGATGGATGGTAAGGGGGTAGAAAACACTAACCATCCTCTTATTCATTAGTCTGGTGTCATCAGACACAAAGACCAATGAGAAATGTTGTTTGATTCATGACACGAAAAATGCTTTAGACTACAGCGGTAGTTCTACCACCATAAATGACTTCAGTCCCCCTGGCAGACTGCCATGGCACAGACATATTAAGGCACTTTTGTCATCAACCCATCCATTTCAGCAAGCGACTGTAGTTTCACAATACATGCTACACTGAGGGAATTGATGGCGTACCCCGTGGTAGCAAATTATGACAAACGTTAAGGACCTTTGTCTCCTATTCAATTTTTATTTTATGCATTTATAAAAGCACGTATTTAATCTGCTTCAACTTCACTAGCATTGTGTCCCATAAGTCCATATTTGGCGCAATGTGTCCGTGTGTTGACAGGTGAATAATAAGTGAGGAACGTCATTATCCAGCGCAAGATTTAGACGCAATTTGAGAATTGCTGTCTTACCGTTTCCTAATAGCTAGCACTACTACATAGCTAGCTGAAATGCAGAATGCACATGCAGCATGCCCTTCCGCAGCTAGCCAATAAGATGTGTCACAACACAATGATTTCTTCTTCGGGGCTCTAGCATATAGTTGCTAAAAAATACGCCAAACTTGTTACTTCGAGAATGTGGTGCGCACCTCAATGCGTTACACCATAAAAACAGATAATGCTAAAACCTGTGACTGCCATAGCAGGTAACTTGGCTAGCTCCATTACATGACACATCCATACTACAAGGCCACATTTACGGTTAGCTACGGTCACTGTGGTGTGCAAAGCTAACTAACGTTACAAAGCTTGCTAGCTAATTAAAAACCAAACCTGGTCGGTTATGTTTATGCAGGCTGTTTAGATTGTTACTCAAATACTCAACACACTGAGTTTTCCTGCATTTAAATAAACCCACGGTTAAGGCTAACAATTATGAACACAGGTCTTGTTAGTAAATTAGCTGACTGGCTACTGCCCCACGTCCATCCACTTCCCAAAACAAACCCCCTCCCAAACCATGGTAGGGCCTTCATATCAGCTAACTGTCGTACATTAGAAAAGAAGATACCTAACAGTACAGAACATATATATCTACAGTAACCTACAGTACAGGCTACTCACCGCTTTCCTTTGGGTTTATCCACCAATTCGACTTGCTGTGTCCTAGCTAACTGGCAAAAGAAGCCGAGCCTTTTTGCCTTCCTGATAGGTAGCTACACTACGTTATGGTGAATGATTTGCCTAGCACTATCTAGCAAGCGCGGGCTAACGTTTCACCCACACACCTATTCCAATAACGTCGCTGTTCAGCTTAAATGCCGATTTAAATTAAGAATAATGATTATCTAAATATCTTAATAGATGATACTTATCCATTATGGTCTACAGCATTTATGTATCCGTTGGTTGTTTGACTTGCTATAGTTTAGCATCAGCCATCTAGCTAGCTAGCCGGATAGCTCGAGCTACAATGATAACGCGCAACTACTGTAATGTCGGATAGTTTCGATGCTAAGTAAGCGCTAGCCTACGTTGACAGAGAGCGAGCAGTCAAGGGACCGTTACTTATAGCATATTTTATCATCTCAGATACACATATTCCCTGTTGAATTATTGTCACTAATTGTAGATATAATCCACGTTTCCATAAATCGTATGTCCGCTTGCTATTACAGAAAGCCAAATTTACACAATTACAAGAGCAACCAAGCAGCGAGGAACCTCTGCTCAACGCAAGCGTCCTGCGAGACAGGAGGCCAATTGAGGATACTAGGCATGCGCCCAAAATGTCCTTTAGTCTATCCGAGAGGAAATGTTGGCCTCTGCTGGAGATTAATTGAAAAAGCCACATAGTCCTCAAAAATCTTCTTAGATAAAAGTAGAATCAACTTTGACACAGGTTTGAAACATCACGATTGGGTCCCGCCTTTTAATGCAACCCCCTACAAAACTAGACCAATTTAAACACAGGTGATGTAATTAAGATAAATTTACAGGGACACGCAAGGCTCTTTTTCCGGAGTGCAGTGTTGTGCTAACGTTGAATCCTTTGGAAATACTCGACATCTGTCAACAGATAGCCTATCCTCGGTTACAGTGGTACGCGGTCTAAATATTTCTTCACGGAATGCCCATGAAAAGTTAGACACACGTGCGGAAATGGACGGTAAATAAAATTGTTGTAATGAAGCTGTCTTCTAAAAAAATAATGTGATCGTGTGACCTATTGAACCCTCAATCAACCCAGTCGCCAAACCCATTTTATTTCTTGTAGATGAACAAACAGTGGGAAGTGGACAATCTAACCAGCGTGGTAATTACTCCCGGCCTTTTTTCTATGTCCAGCCACCTAATCAACCTTACCACCATCAACCTTACCACCACCATCAACCTTACCACCATTGGCATTTGAACAATCCATATTATGGTCTGCCTCCAGGTACATTTCTTTTTACTCATTAATACTTTTGTGGATTTAAGGACAATGTTTGTATAGTTATGTTGTGATTGTCTTGATACAACTAACCTGATTATTTGTGACTTGTCTTCCATTTTGTTAGTCCCAGGATATCCCTATGCACGCCCATACATGCCCCCGTACCCATACATGCAGTTTCCGGGGTATGTTGTACCACAGGCCCCAGTGCATCCAGTCGATTACAGACGGTTGTTTGAACCTCACATTTACCCAAATGCTGGACAGGATGTCAGGTTTCGCCACCAACACCACCACCAGCATCCGTCATATTTCCGCAGAGAGATGGCCTGCTCGGAAGCTCAGACCGACCCAAGCGCTGCCCTCAACAAAATCATAGAATCTTTGGAAAAACTCCGGGCCAGTGAGATTGAGAAAGAGCTTGATTCTGGTGTGGCCTCCCAAACCTCAGGCCTCTTTTCTCCAGGTCACAAGAAGCAACAAGATGAGGAGGAGGAGGAGGGTGCTACTGCAGTGCCTGTACCTTTGTGTGCCACTTTGAAGGGCAACCAGTCATCAGCCATGGCGTTCAGTGACACGGCCACAGCAATGTACGATGACAAGTCAGGCCAGAGCCTCATGGATGACTTGGATCATCCAAAGTGCTGGCCTCAAAACTCAGATGAAGAGATGCCCTTGGGCAGCTCATCCATTCACGAAGAGACCGACAAGCCCCAGCTCCAAGGGGAAGCAGACCAGCCTGTATACCTTTGCCCTCCACGACCCCAAGACACAGATGGCCAGTTAGAGAATGGCAGTGCCAGACCAGATACTACCAGTAAGGCCAAAGGACCCCTGAAGCACAGCCATAGTGCCATCATTTTGCCCCCCTTGTCGACCACTCGCATATCTGACTGGCAAGCATTACAACATGAGGACCACATCTCAAAGATTGATTACCACCAACAATCTACAGATGGGAGAGACCTTGCTACCATTGATACCGATTTGACCAGTAAAATCCTCAAGCTGCCCTTTGAGAAAATCCTGACAGCTGGAGCTCTCCAGAGAGAAAGCCCTTTGCTGTGTGCAAAGTCCCATGCCATGCTGCCATCCACTGGCATCTCCTCGCCTGCTCACTCCTACTATCCGGGCTACTGGCCCCCACCCTCCACCCACGAGCGCATGAGCATCCTCAGCCCCTCCGTGGACGAGCTCTCCTCCAGGGATGAGATGTTCTCCACCGACCTCGATGACATGGATCTGTTCCCCAAGCACGAGTACTCGAGCAAACGCCTCACTGAGGCCATCGTAGGGTTACCATCAACCTCCGATGAGGTCGTGTGGCCCAAGAGGCTGTTGTGTGCCTGCTGCGGCATGAGTCTGTCCAAGCGGACGATTAGGAGCAAAGGTCACTGCCCTCAGCCTTACGATGACGAGGAAGGAGATTCTGATGAGGAGCGCACGTTCGGAAGATGCAGTGGGCACCCGGCAAGGCAAGTGATTAAAAAACATTTAAAGAAGTCGCATTCTTTGTCTCTACGACATGCATCCAAAGATGTGAGGGGCCACGGCCCAGACCTGCCTGGTACAGTGGACAAGCAGGAAGAACAAGAGGTATTCGAGGGCCCAGAGTCAAGTGGACAAGACCCAGGCGACCTGATGCACAGAACCTACCAGGGTAATGAAAACATCATCAAAAGGCCTTGCATTCTGTTGTTAGTGCTAGAGGTATTGTGCGTGTGTGTGTTGGTGACATTTACGTGCCTTCTAAGTTTAGAATTGTAATTAGATCAAATGAGATTACATCTATGATGGGAGCATTGTATTTCTCCTTTAGGTGACACACTTGATCAGAACAGGTGGGAGTGCCAAGATGCTCAGCCTAAAAGGAAAATGCCAGCTTTACCACAAAGACATGGTATTGGCTACCATTCTAAAACATATGACCATATCAGTCTGTCTCAAAACATTGTGGTGCTGTTTGCATGGAGTATTTGGTAATATAATGGTCCAAGTATGTCTTCAGACAGACTGAGGCAGAGGAAGGCTACCTATAAACCACACCCAGTGTACCACGGGTCACGAGAAGAAGAGAAGGGGGAGGAGCCACCTCAAGGTCACAGGGTTAAAAGGTAATGTTTCCATGTTGTTTCACATCCCATTTCACTATCCCCTTCTCTGCTAAACTGCAGCATCCTGTTAATTGATTACGACATCATTCCTAATGTTGTGTTTCCTCTAGGATTCCCCAATAGAAGAGATGGAAGATGTTGATTAAAAAGGAGAGAATAATCTAAGCACTTAGGTGAAATGCGTACCATGTATCTAAGAAGGGGGCCTTATATATATTTTTCTTTTAACTATGAAGACATAATTCAGGTTCCTTATACAGGTCCACTGTCACTTCATGAAGTATACGGTTTAATAATCATATCTCCCAGCAAAGGTTTGGTGGTGGTGTTGTTTATTTATTGTTCAGCCAAAGTGTTAAGAAAGCAGTACAACTATTTCCATGGCACACAAACTTGGTGCCCTTTTCACTCAAAACTGCTCTTCTGACAATTTGAGTATGAGTAAATATAAGTATTTAGATAAAAGTTTAAAAAGTTGTTTGAAGATCTTTGTACGTTACTTAAATGGGACTGTTTATACCTTGTTTGGGGGTTTTGTTAAATGATTCATTTGTAAATTCCACATTTTCAGCAGACAAAGCTATAAAATAAAGAGATGATAGTTGTCATAAAGTATTCCTTGTTTGCAAAGTAAATGAACACCTGAATAAAGTCTGACTAATGAGCTATTCAGCTGGCCTCTTGTAAATTGTGTTAAAACACGATTAAAAAACGAAATAGCTAATATCACAATGCCTGGATTAGTCTTTAACAATCTTTTGGAGTCACACAAACATTACAACAGTACATAGGTTTGTAGAGCTGTAGCTTAGCCTGAAATGTCACTTTAGTCGATGGCCTCTGGTGTGTTGGGCAGTTTCTCAACATCTGCCATTGGTCCAAAACTCGGGTACTAAATGGACGTTGAGTTTGATTGGATGCCATTCACTTCAGATCAATCTACCATTGAGCAATCTTAGTGTGTTCCTTAAACTCTTAATATCTATCCTATGTGCATTTGCAATGCACTGATCTCTGTGGATTCATCTGCAGCAAGCATTATGGTTGCAATCCTGTTATAAAAGACTTGAACTTGAACAAACCATTTTAGACAAGTTGGAGTTTGTATTGTATAGTTTACACAAAATGTCCTCAGATCAAGACAGGTGTGTAGGAGGTTGAGGATTAGGAGCTGATTGGTAACCAGCCAATCAAGTTTTCGAAACCCAACTTAACTTTCCTATTTAAATCTTATGATGACAGCCATGTTGGTCAGTTGGTCGTACTAGTGTACATGCATGTGTGTAAACACTTTTGTGTACCTTTAATTCTACCACCCCAGATTTAAATGCACTTTGAATTGTTTGTAAGCTTCTGACTTGACTTGAAGTGACCAACAAGCACTTGAGAGATTTTGAAGGAAAAGGGGAGGAAACCAAAAACTGTCTTGGCTCACCTTGTTCGTTTCTGTCCTCTACAGATATGGAAGCAAAAGCATCAACAGCGCATGGTGGATTTGGACCGGACCCTCATGGCCCGAACCAAACCCATGAACCTCAACAGTCCCAGGAACCCCCCCATGCTCCTCAGGGGGGCTACAGACCTCAACGGCCTGAGGAGTGCCAACGCAGCCACCCGTACCATCATCTCCGGCAGCACTACAGCCGACCCTTCTTCTACATACAGCCCCCCCAGCCATACTTGCCACTTCAGTGGCCCATGCCTATGTCAATGCCCTTCAACCCCTACTGTGGATCCACTGGGATGGGTAAGTAGATGCCATTGTTTACGTCCTGAAAAACATTTACAGTAGGTTTTCTATAACTCTGCCTGGTTTAGTCATGCAATATTTGGTTTTGTATGCTATTAAGCAGTTCAGACTTCTGTTATGAACCCTAAAACCTGATCAAATGTCCTTGGTTAGGTTATGGCATGGTGATCCCTCCCTTCCAGCCAAGGCCCTACCTAGAGCCTCCAAGCTTCATCCTGCCCTACTGTCGGCAAAACCTGACAGTCTACCGGCCCGGTAACCCCAACTACCATCAGACCATGGCCTACCATGCTCGCAGGGTGCACTACCAGAACGGTCCCACTAGGGAGATGGCCACCTCTGAGGTTCAGACAGACCCTCCAGCAGCCTCCCACCTCCCTGACCCGCCTCTCCCCAGCGGAGATGGGTCTTCTAAGGGGGTCTTGAATAACACCAAGGGTGGCACTGGAAAAGCCGTCAGCTCCCCACGGTCAAAGTACATCGCCACAGCCTCTACTCTAAAAGAGGACAAGTCCCTGGCTGGCAAGGCCACAGGAAAGGCAACCTCGGCCACCAGAGGGGTGCCGAAGGGCAGCTTTGTGTTCCAGACGGAGGAGGTGAGGATCGAGTGTTGCAGCACCCCCAGGGGCCTGAAGGTCCTGCGCTCTCGCCAGACGTCCGAGCTGACTCGCCATGTGTCCAACAAGAGTCTGCAGCGTAGCTCCGCCCCGGGAAGGGCTCCCATGCCGCAGGGGACGGGCTTGTGTCAGGAGGCGCAGCAGGAACGGAACCTGCAAACCTTCCCTGACGACCTGCTGGCAGGTGCGTTGCTCTGTGGCGGCAGTACTGGCTTGGAGGACTGTGGCCCTCACACCAAAAGGGGTCTAAAACCAGTGAGTTTCACTACAGATTGTTGATGGGTAGAATGATTAGATGGAATGTAAGGTGCCAATTCATAATATGAACATACCATATAAGGTTGTACCATAATGCAACCTTTAAACATGCCACATTTTCCTCTTCTTCCTCAACAGGACTCTCCACGTGAAGCAGCTGATGTGACCTGTGGAATGCTGGTGCCCAATGATGCTGTGGTGACAGGGAGTGTCGAGGAGCAGAGGAAAATCCTTCGTCTGCCCTTTGAGATGCAGGACCTGGGGAAGCTGAGGAGGATGGAGTCTTCGGTGTGGTCAGTAGAATCCGTGGCACCCTCATGTGAGTGGACTTCCCAGCACGGCCTGATTCAGACCCAAGGGGAAACGCTGAACCCTCTGGAGGCGCCCCCTATGTCAGATGAGGTAAAGGTGGGAGAGGAGGTTTCTGTGGAGGAGGTTATCCAGATGACTGAGATGGTCCCTATGATAGAGGTCCCTGTTGCGGAGTTGGTCTCCATCGCAGAGACTGCTCCCATTGCTGAGGTCCCTGTGGCAGAGGGGGTCCCTGTGGCAGAGGGGGTCCCTGTGGCAGAGGGGGTCCCTGTGGCAGAGGGGGTCCCTGTGGCAGAGGGGGTCCCTGTGGCAGAGGGGGTCCCTGTGGCAGAGGGGGTCCCTGTGGCAGAGGGGGTCCCTGTGGCAGAGGGGGTATCTGTGAGTCACAGTCCACCCGTGGTCAATGTTCCCCCCACACCTTCAGAAATAAGCCAGCTGATGAAAGAGATGAATGACGTGGATCAGCATGAGACCTCTTTCGAGTCGTTGCCTGCATACCTCCCCTCCACTAGCTGGCTAGGAGATTCTGGGAACAACTATTATTACAGCAGATTGCCTCCGAGAGTTCAGGAGCAGCACAGAATCCTCACTGGCTATCCTGCAGAGCTGTCCAGAAAGAGGGGAGTTGTCAAACCACAGCCTCAAGGTCACCTTGGGGCACTCGGGTTTAAGGAAGGGGAGTGTGGACACAGAGCTAAGGTGGACAGAAGAAGCCTCTCCGACAACGAGTGCTGCACCAACCGAAATCTCAACAAAAACCCCCTCGTCCCATCTAGCCCGAAACTGGAGCGCTTCTGTGCCAGATGTTTGACAAAACGCAGAGCTCTCATGTCTGTGCCAGAAGCACCACCAATCAACAGGAGGGAGGTCCCTGTCTCGTTGTGGGATGAAGCTTTGGCCACCTGCAGATGCCATCTCAGGAAGAGGGTAGCTGGACGTTCTAACATCTCCGCTGTCCGCAAGGAAGATCAGACCGAGGGAGAGTCTTCAGAGAACGGCTCATGTCGGTCCAAACCCAAAGGGCTCGAGGACCCAGCGAGAGCCCCCGAGCCCCGCAGGCCTCTGTCCACGAAGAAACAAGTGGAGAAATGCCCCGTTGGTCCGCATGCTAAACTCCGAGACATGCTCTGCGCCTGCCGGGCTCACCAGCACCAGCACGCCACCTGGGAAGGGCCCCGCCGCCACAGACGCGTCATGCGAGAGGACAACGAGGAGAACCAGGCCGTCCCACCACAGAACAGATGTAGGCATGTTGACCCACACTACCTAGAACCAAAATGGCGAACAGGTAAGCCCCTCCCCCCCCCCAAATGTGTTACTTTTTCCTTTGATGATGTAATGCATCTTAATTGCAATTAAACACCATATTTCTCTTTCACAGAGAGAACTTGGAAGAGTGGTGGGATGGACACAGACAAGTTTAAGAATGCAAGCCTGTCACCGCACTTGTATATTGATAAGAAAGCACAATCACAAGGTAAGGATCTTCATAGTTGGCTTTCTGTTCAGTGTTGGAATGTCCTTGCAGAATTTGGTGAAGGCTGAAGGACCAAATCAATTGACAGTCAAAGCTGCCTATTCTGCCTGATGGCTGTAGTCCAACCTGTAAAATATACTTTAACGCTATTTGTGTAAAGTACAACTTTAATCAGTATCTTAACTGTTGAGGCAATGAAATTATCATGTCTTGCTTTTTGGTAATCAGTTATGTTCTTTTCAGGAACTCACAAAAAAGACACAAGATGATGATTTACACGAGAGCACGTTCAAAGAAAATTGAAATCACTATTTACATTTCATGACGTTCACAAATTGACTCACAATGCTCACTATTTATACCCGTGAATACTTATATTAAACACTTTGATACAATGATTGTCTCAATACTTGAGGATCTCAAAAATGAAACTGTTTTTGCTAGTTGCAGTACTGAGCATATACAGCAGATGGAGATGCTTCCATTTTCCATGCACATTGACTGGCAAAGTATACTCCTTCTGTTCTAGGAAGTGTATAGAACACATTTCATTTTGATACATCCACTGCCCTGGGTAGGATTTTTGTACATTCGGGCAAAGTAAAAGTATTCATGTGCAAATGATCCTGGCCAGTCACCCACAATAGCTGCAGTAGTGCGTCTAAATAAGAGACCAATGTCTAGGATTGTGCCACAGCATTCAGGGTAAACACCACACAAATCCATGCCCCACCCATGAGTATGTCATGGGCCCTCCATAGCATAGAGCTGGCCCTGGTCTGGTCTCCTGAATCTACACAGAGATCACTGATCAGCCCTTATGAGGTGTAAGGGCACATGCTTATTAACCCTCATGTTGAAGTTGATGACAGCTGGGTGGTCATGAAAAATGCATTTGGGGTTTAAAATTCAATAAACTGCTTTTAGATTAGGGGTTTATTGAAGGCAAGTAATTTTTACCCTTAGGACAAGGGGAGTATGCATAATGTCAAGACTTCAGGCTATGAAGGGGTCTGCCATGTACAGAGGTTGATTATCTGTGTTTTTTTTACATGCTCATCCCCTCATAAACATGTAAGAGGATCACCCAGGGAATGGGACCTCACAGTGGGGCTCCACGCAATGTTCAGCTAGCCTTTTGAAAGGGTAATCAAACCAATTTTTTGATGGCCTCACTGCTCTAAGTGAATATAATCGCATGCATAACAATAATGGCTTTCTTGGCTGCAGGGTACTGAATTGCCCAGGATAGTGTGTGCGTGTGTCACTGACTGAGAGAATGCGTGTTTGTATGTGTGGGGAGAGAAGCCGCGCGTGTTGAGCCGATGAGATTCCAATTTGCAATACACCAACTGTTCGTTTTGTCTTGAATCTCACAGATGCCTCCCCTCTTGCCAAGGTTCCTCCGGTGAGACATGGGGAGGCTCGCACAATATGCAATCTTCAAAGACGAGACGTTTTTGCGCTTTTGTTTGAAGCCGAGTCACAGATGAAAGCGTTCTCTCTTTTTAACAACCATTTAAGGGATTTCAGGGTAATGGGGAGTGGAGGTTTCTTTTGAACACACAGTGAGATGGGCGAAGCGGCTGTCGACTGTTTTGACGCTTCAGTCCAACACATGATTTCACCTCAGGTTGGGAAACTGGGCCGAAGACAGACAGCCTCTCTGGATGGTCTCGATGCTCGTATCTCACGCCTCGCTTTCTCCTCCTACATCTTGCCATCATCAGGACTGTTGCGTTATGGCTGAATTTGAAAGGCTTCAATATGATTGGCTCATGTGGGAATTGGTGTAAAGAGTGGTGTGTGTGTGTGTCTGCTTGCCTGCAAGTGTGTGAGTGGGTGTCTAAACTTCCCTGTGGTATTGAAGGTAGTATACAGTGAGCCTGGTACGCAGAATTATACACTGGGAATGTAAAAAGACTGCCACTCCCACCACACTCAATCATTACAAGTAGAAGCCTTGCAATGCACAACCTCACTAACAATTTAGCCTTTGTGTGGCCACGGTCTGCTTTGATTTGTGTAGCTAACTTAAAACGTGCTGTGTTTTTGTCTGCGGCCTGTATTAATATTAGGGGTCATTGACAGTGTTGTGTTAATATGTATGGGGGGGGGGGGGGGGTGCAACAGTGCATAGAGAGCTCTAGGAGGTTAAGAGGATCTATCCCGGCTCCTTAACCCTTGTGCTGCCTTCGGGTCACATGACCCAAAGGTTCATAACGAACCATCGTTGTGTTTACCCAATTTTACCCAATACAAAAACAAATACAAATAATTTTCTTTTTACCTTTGCAATGTGGGGGATCTGAGACAGCCCAACGGTTAAAAGAAAATGCTTCACTTTGTTTTTGTATGCGGTAAATTTGTCGCAATACGACGGTGGGTCACAATGACTGATGGGTCACAATGACCCGAAGATAACACAAGGGTTAAATATTTAGTGATTCTGTCAAGCTGTCGAGTCTGTCCCTGGATGAGGGCGAGTGGGTGTCCCACGGTTCAAGTGCTTTTAGATGCTCATCATCAACCAGCTACTTTGAGATGACAATGTAGTCAGAATGCAAGATTACCTTGTGGATTGTTCTCTCAAGTGTGCTCCCTTCCACTCTGATTTAGAGTGCCGTTCAGTTCAGAGTCCTACATCTGCATGTAATGGGAAAACCGACATGAGTTCTCGACATTACAGGGAGACAGACATGACCTTATCCTAACATTACTGGTAACATCTACTCTCCTTTCCCCCAGGTTGAAAAAGTTATTGTGCTGACAGACAATTCAAGTACCCCTACGGAAAGTGAACATGTGTGTTCCGTCTGAACGTAAAAGTTGAGCGCTTCGAAACAATTTTTTATCCCACCCACGGAAGTAATCAGTGGAGAGAGAGATAGCAATAGAGAGATTGTGAGGATGAGAGGAGAGATGGGGAGTGCTACAGAAAGTGAGTATTCCTCACAGTCATGTCAAAGCCTTTTTCCTCCCTGACTCATAGACAAGTGCCCAGTGACCTGACAGCCTTGGTCACTGTGTAGTCTGTGGTTCAGAAGTTGACTGAAAAGCTTTATTATTGAGTAAAAATGAACATTTGAGAAGAGTCATTGCATCCGACAACGCCGCAAAGAAAGGCCTGATGTTCAGCACTTTTCAGTTTCAAAACATTTGTGACAGACGCACATCAAGAAGGTCACATTTAAAAACTAGGAAGTGTGCAGCTCCCTGCTGCTTCCCATCCCCCACCTCCTGCTCTTAAATGTCAAGAGCATAAGTGTTTTGGGTGGAATGATTCATGCTTTTAGAGACACACTCTTAGCTGGGGTGGTGCCCACACTTAGAAAAACAACAACATGGTATCAGAGAGTACAAGCCCCCCACACGTCACTGCTCCTTGGCCTGAAAATACAATGAGTCTGACTCACTGAAATGGGAAGTAGGATATCATGTATTAAGACCCTTGACCATCATGTACTGAATGAATAAGCACCCTTGAGGGAAAACGAGTCACCACAAAGTTCTCACGCACTTGCTCACTGCATCGGAAACTGGGAACCGTTAAATCCCTTCCATCACGCACAGAAGTGTGTGTGTGTGTGTGTGTGAGTGTGGTTGAGGCTGGGGCGAGGGGGGGTCATTCTAGGGAAAGCCTGTGTATAACCTACGTGCACTAGCGTGTGTGAATGTGTGTGTGCGTGTTCTTTGTACCTGCAGGCTCAGCAATCTTCTTTTTTTTCCGTTGCACTGCAGACCGATAGATCAGTCGGTTCTCTGCTGTCTTAATACCTGAGGGGTTTCAATACACGCGTTAATGTCTCCTGTTTGACAAACGAGCCGTGTTCATGTGAAGTGGCCCTCTCTGACCTCCAGGCTTTACATCGGCTAAACCAGAAAGGCTCTGGGTTTTAGAGCAAGTTAAGAAGCTGTAGAAGTACTTAATTTGGAGCAACCACTCAACAGACAACGGTGAATGACTCTTTTTATACAGGCCCACCTGAAGGAGGAGACATTGCTCTCAACAGAAAGACAACAGGCCACTGTAGCACACTACACCATGCTGTATAGTCTTAGAATTGTGTCAGGGCAGAGGTATTTAGTGTCCCTAAGGGGGGGAGGGAAACACTAATAACACAGCCTTGCCCCCCCCCCCCCCCCCCTCCTCCACCATGAATTTGGACATTGGTTGCTACACTGCACTGAACTAGGTAACCCACCCAAGAAGAAATGTTTAGTAGTGTGAGTAGGGCTGGTCTCAGGACAGATCATCTTACCCCACCATGAGGTAGTCAGCCTCGTTTTTTTTTTCTCGTTTTTTTTCTCCTCCCAAGCTCAGTGGAGTGCCAAACCAGTCCAGCATGGAGAGATTTTTACCCAAACAAACACAGCAGGAGGAATGTCTATGACGACCAAATTCAGGAAGAGGGAGATTGCTAACACATGTTACTGGGTGGACAACAAAGTGAGCTTTCCGAGTGTTCTGCTGCTCCGTTGAGGAGCCTAATTGCCAGAAACGTCAACCAGATGGTACAGAATATGTGATTATATTTGCACAAAAGGATAGCAAAATGTATATAGAAAAGTGGGTTGCCGAATATGAATAGCTGCCTTTGTGTGTGTGTGTGTGTGTGTGTACGCATGTTTGTTTGTGGGGGCGTGAGGTGGAGTGAAGACATAAGTGAGGTAACCTCACTTATGTAACATGTAAAGATGAAAGGCTGAAGTGCTTGAGAGAGAAAGAATGCCGGCGTTTTGCTGAAATCATCCTCTTGTGGTATAATCTCACCGTTGAGGAAGAAGGTTCCTCTGAGCTCTCTTCAGAAAAAGCTTTTTCTGTCACTGGTTAGAAATCTCAACAGTTACATGAGATCAATATATGCAGAAGGAAGTGTGGGTTCTCTTCAGTATCACTCCATATAAACCCCACTATTTCATGGAATCCGAATGATGACGGCAATACGAACAATACTGCTTGAGGTCTACCTAGTATATTTCCATCCCCAATGTCACTATTCAACCATGTAGTCAGTAATGCAAGGCCTGCATGCACCAGATCTATCGCAAATGCTTCTACAGTGGAACGCCCGGTGGAGGACCGAAAAAAAAGCTATATTTGTAGAAATGGATCGTCAAGGAGTCTTCTGCAAAATGATGCCATTTCTCCTTTTTTCTGTAAAATTAGCTCTTCCCTTTTTACTGGCATGAATAAAATGCAAGGGAAGAGCAACCCTTGATCTCTCATCCTGGCTTTCGGGTCTGTTAACACGAGATAGAGAGGTTCCGCCTTCCAGTAAAACAGACTGGGATAATCCCTTCTGGATTGGAAATATCCCTCCAAAGCAGTGGCTTCTGGAAGTTATCTAGGATGAGTGAGGGTGAATTGGAATCAGAGTTGAGATAAAGGTGACGCCGACTGTTGCCGCTATCTGTAAGGTGAACAGGGCCCTATATTTCTAGAGCAACATGGATCAAATCTGAGAAATGGCCACTGTGAATTAGTACATAGACGTGGAATTTACCGGAAGGAATCTAATCCGATAAAGAAAATCAACAACCAAGTTGCTTTTACCTTTATTATAGACATCATTTATTTTCCTTTTTGAGAGTTTGATCATTGCTTCATACCAGCCAGATGATGCCAAATGTGTCATGTTTTAGGTGAAATCAAAGTGCCTTGAATGCCCCGTTATGGAAAAGATTCACATGAGAAAGACTTCAGACCTGAACACCAGTGACATTTAAGATCCTCAATCCTTCAAAGACTACTGTAGCAGCAGAAACACCACAGCAACAACGAGTGGTGTAAGAGCTGGTTGGGGGGACATGGGGCGGAGGGGAAAGGGGGGGCCACATCATCAATATTACACACATCTTTAACAGACAAACTTCCAAGGTCAGCGGTTCTGAATTCCTTGAAGCACTAGGGGTCTCTGTGAGAGACTCGCCAAATCCAATCTTGGCCTCATTTCAGGCATGTGGGATATTACATATGCTGAGGGGGATTCGTTTTACATAGCGCATGTATGTACCGTTTGACATATAACCTTGTTTCTCCATCCTCCACTCATGCAGAGCACTGCAACGCTATGCCAACTACATTACCAAGACCATTGATCACCTACAGCCTGAGCAGAGAGAATTAATTAGGTTGGTTGTGCCCGGAGAGGGAGGCTAAGAGAGAGAGAGGAGAGAGGAGAGGAAGAGAGAATAAAAGATAGAACACATAGTCAGGCAAGACAGAGATGGAGCAATTGGAACGGAGCAAGGTGAGAAGAGGAGAGAGTGAAAGGGATGAGAGGGACGGAGGAAGGGAAACAGATAGAGAGAGAGACACCAGTGGAGGGTATACATCTGGAGAGTGAGATCCTGCTCAGGGAAGCAGGGGGAGGGACAGAGAAAGCGGGATTTACTGCTTTTTAAGAGACTCCTGCTGGGGGGGGGGGGGGTTAATATGAACACCTTCCCACCCTCACCCCACAGTGCTATCTGTGGTGTATACAGACAGACCCCCACAACAACAACACCATCTTCTTTCCTTCATGTCCTCTGTCAGCCCTGGATCCAATGACAATCCAAGGTGTAACCAGACAATCTGACACAGTGCTCTTTTATAAGGCCCTCTGGGTCAAATATCAAATGTCACGAGTGATGAAAAGAAACAGGCATGACTGTATGTTTGGACTTGATGTGGGAGACAGATGGAATACAAGCAAAGAAGTAATTTGCCAAATGTACAGATCTGGATACGATTTCACTTAGAAGGTTGCACTGTACATATGTCACATGTATAATTCTTCCTTTCATTTTGACACAGACCATTAGGACAGAGGGCAAGGGAGGACAGACAGATACATTAGAACATTACTCTTTGTTATTTACAGTGTACCTTACTCCCCCCCCCCCCCAACCTACTTTCCCCTATCAAACCTCCACCTTCTACAGACCCCGACCTCTGTATCATCAGACCCCCGGCTGTATGCACCCACTGTGTTTGGAGGGCCAGGCTAGCATAACTCAATTCTGCCCTTTTTTGCTCCAGGAGGTATCCCTTCACCTTCCCCATAACACGATTATCCTCATTCACGAATCCCAAACAGTCGTTTCAGAGCCCCTCCCTCTGCCTCTCTGTGGCCCAAGGGTCAGACTGGTGCTTTTTAACCTGGGACAAACCCAATCTCCAAGTCGGGAGGGATCCAATTATATATCCGGGCCAAGCCCTCATTGAGAACGGGGTCACCTCTACTCTTTATCTCTTTCACATCTGACGGAGATTAGAGCGTGTGTGTGTGTGTGGGGGAGGGATTTGGGAGGAGGCTGAGGAGAAATGTTTGTTTGTGTGTATGAGGAGGTGCTTCAGATTATTTATTTTTTATCAGCTGTGTCAAAGGATTTCGGGCAGACAACATCCTGGAGGTGAAGAGAACGCTTCTGGCAGGATGACGAGGAAAAAAGCGAAAGGAAAGTGGTCAGGTGTGTGATGACTTGGCAGATCTGTTATCGTTCTTGGCTTTGTTTATTTGTGTGTGTGTGTGTGTGTCTGTGTGTGTGTTAGAGAGAGAGCAAGCACATTTGGGTTTGTGTATGTGTGTGTCTCAGCATGTTTGTGTGCGAAGATAATAACATCCCTCATCACCCCCCAGCCCTAATCCAAACACACGACAGAAAGGATTTGCTGGTGTTCTACGGCTTCGTGGAACTTCCAGTGCCATTCCACTCCAAGGACTTCCACCAAAAGGCGCAGTGGCTATAATTAGCGGCTCCTGTGCCTGCCCACCTTTATTCAGTCATCACTGGGACACACCATAATCACCAGTGTCATTGAACTTGGGTGTTGGACCGAATGACTGTATGCCCGGGCGAGGCAAGACACCACATATGAAGTGGCAGATAGCAGATGGGTGATGTGACAGATCTTTTGGAAGCTCTGGGAGAGAAAGCTAAAGAGAGAGAGAGAGAGAACCTTGCTGATTAAGCTAATTTAATGGATGAGCTCAACCCCAGTCAGGCTCCATGTCTGCTTAGTCCCAAAACCAGGGGGAAATGGCAGCTGTATTTTAATTCATCGCTCTCCCTGTGTTTTTTTCCCTCTGGCTTTTGCAGACAGACAGACAGACAGACAGACAGGCAAGCAGACAGACAGGCCGGCAGGCAGGCAGAGAACCAGACAAACAGAGAAACGTAAAGAGAGACGGGGGGTAGAGAGTGAAGGAAGAGACTGGAACAACTGTGGAGCCAGTGGAGTCCCCCTGCGTAACCTCAGGAGCTAAGCATCCCATTCTGGGGATGTGGCTTGTCAGTACGCATCATCCATGCAGCACACCACAACAGGCAATTAGAAGCTCCAGGGAAAACACGGAGCGAGGAAGAGAGAGAGAACAGTTCTATCTATTTATAGAAAAGGAGGGTACCACTTTGCTTGAACATTCAAACAATTTGATCTCTGGGAAGTTTCAAATCGATATCCCCCTCCTCCGGCAAAGTTTCTGGATGCTTTCGATGAAACGGAACAAGAGAAGGGTAGGAGGCCTCACCCCTAAAGGTCGATGTTGACATTTCCTTTCATCTCAATTAGCTAAAATGACATCTTCTGCTCTGTACCCTTGCTAACCTAATCGCCTGTATCTCTGCTTCCTCTGCAGTCAATGCTAGATGGAGTCGAGAGAGCAACAAGAATCCGCCACTGCAGAGCACCCATTAACATCATGGGACAACGAGGGACAGAGGGCACACAGACTCACATCTGCTCCGCCTAAATGGACTTGAGAGAAGGGAGCTTTATGTGGATTTCAGCTGGCTCCTCTCCTTCTAGACGGTCGAGAAACAGAGGCTCAGGTGAAAAGGTCATCGGACGGGACACGGACATCTTTGTCTGTTCCTGTACGTGTGTGAAAACATGCATGAAAGACAAGGAAGATCACAGATGTGCCAGGAAAGGCTCACAGGCATACCAGTACACACCATGAGTGCACTTGTAGAACAGACAGACAGGTATACAGGCAGACAGGAAAACGGATGGAGGGTGGGTGAGTGGGGGTAGGTGGGTGGGCATGTGGATGGACAGGAAGGCAGGTAGGTAGGTAAGCATCCTTCACTCACATACACACACACACACACACACACACACACACACACACACACACACACACACACACACGACAGCCCCTAATTGACAGCTCGACAAACAAAAGCGTTTAACCTATAACCTAGACATTGTACATACAAAAACGTAAACACCAAGGGGCTATCATTAACCCACTGTGAACCAGCCATATGCACACATTTCAACTCTCCTCTTTGTTGGTGTGTGTGTGTAATTCTTTAGAATTCTTTACTTTCTAACGGCTTTTCCAGTTGCTGTCAGTTCCAATGGCGAGGTTATTGATCAGAGAATCAAGGTGATTTAGGCTGCATCCTGTCGGTGTGTTTGTTCAGCCTACAGTGACTAAGAGCATGTCCTCCGAATGCCAATTAAAGCTTTGATGGCCAGATAATTGTCACAGCAGTGCTGATGACGGGCATGTCTGACAAGCTGGCTGTACAGTGCATGTGGTTCTTTTAATTAACCGCCGGAGGCTTCCGTGTGCGTGTGGGTGGACTGAGTTGGGAAATGCACTCCGGAGGAAGACAAGGGCTGTTGTTTTTTCACACGTGGGTTTTTGTGTCACAGACTATACATGAGAAATAAAAGACGGCAGACTGGAGTGGAGTCGCTCGCTTTTGTTTGCAGGGAAAAGGATTTACAAACAAACAAACAAACACATAGACACACACACACCAACTTAGTTAACCAATGAGCCCCTTCAGTTGGGCATTTCCCTGCGGAGGAAGAGTATTTGGGTAACAAAGTCAACATTACCATTTCAGAGGCCTATCCATTTTCATTAACTCAATCTTCATAAGATCTCCCTAACTCCCTCATGCCCTGCAGCTGAGTTAGTCATTTATAGGCTCTGGGTTTATCCTACCATAACAACCCCTTGATGCATTACCTATTTAAATTCATTATCCTCCATAATTAAAGCAAATATATCAAAGACTGCTTACATTGCAGGGATATGATCAGTGAACTCCACGAGGACGCCGGATCAAATCCCAGGTGGGACTGGGGGCCTTGCATGCACAGTAAACTCTTTTATGAACAATTAATCCCAGTTTTCCACCTCATCTCAACTAACGGCAAAAGTATTCACTGAGAAGTAGGTGTAAAATATGCCTAGCAGCTACAGCAGTTGTTTTTATATAGGGCCTAATTTGGGCAGACCTGCAGAGCACGACTGTTTTGGCCTCCAGTCAAATTGAATCACAGAATGAATTTATGTAACAACTCTCAAGGTCTGTATTCATAATAGCCTTCCATAAAATCCAACCATAGCTTAAATGTTGATTTAGTTCATGATAAGTTAATGTCAACTATACCGTGCAAGCACCAAGCACCGTGGCAAACTACCTGGATAGCCACCATTCCAAACTAGGCAGTGCAGTGACAGGGACACCCATTGGCGCCTGTGTACACCTTGGGTCTTTGTCCCAGACGTGGCGTAAGGTTCAAATGATATTATCACAAAGGATCTTGATGCGATAACGCTGCGCTCTGATTCCACGGTGCAAGTATGATATCAGCGGGCGTATCCAGTTATGGGGAGGTAGATATAACGAGAGTGCGAGTGGTTCGGTGGGAGGGTCTTTATTTTGCTGGTTAGCTAGGTAGAAAACAGAAACACAGTTTCTGTCTGTGCCAGCCCTTTCATACTCAAGGCACCGCGCGGATCAAGTATTTCGCTATCACACCACACTTGCGTGCGCGGAGGCGTAGAGTCTGGGTTGCAGACAATAACAGTGAAATCGAATGTGGATTGCTTATATTTCTGCGATACCAGGAGGTGAGATTTTTTTTTACAAACTGACTCGTAATTACAATGTTTGGGGAACTGATTTTAGAAGTTCATTTATTCACATAGATTTGGGTTGTGCGTAGAGTCCTATCAGTAAAGGTTGGACAATGTTGCGATACCCATCAGTCTATTGCATGCTTTGTCTCTCCAATTTAAATGTTACAGGAAATCTCTGTGATGCGTTCAGAATGCCAGCTTAAAGCATTAAAAAGCCCTGTTGTAGCCTACAGCAACTAATGCTACATTTATACACAACAATTGGCAGTTTAATTTGCATAGCCTATTCCTTACACAAGTTTATATACATACATAGTTATGTTGACTGTAGACATTAAACATAGCCTAGGTTAGGTAAAAACAGTAGTCGATGCTGTCGACAGTTCGATCTCTCTTGTACTGGGTTCTTAAAAGAGGTGATATACGATTGTGTGATAAACGGTTACAGGCTATGATATGTGGTAGCCTATGTATCAACACGTCCACTGACTGAAATAAAATAGTTTTTATTTGAGCATATAAATTACCTGCGAGGTTCAGGAAGATAACCTACTATCACGCCACTTGTCTCCTCAGACCACAGCCGGTCATGACATAGATGGGCAATAAAGAGTTAGCATCTTCTTCCCCGATCAGCGTGGGGCATTTGTTCTACCTATGACGGGTTTAACATAATCCCTTCGCCTCCTTTGTTCCAGAGTAAAACCAAACGTATCCCGTTTGTAACTTCACCACTATGTGTAAAGTAATGACAACACCCAGTGCCATGACTAATGTCCTTGTATTTATTTATTATTATTTATTTTTTACAGTAGTGTGACTTTCTTTGTCAAATACCTTTTGAGAGTAAAGGTTGCATTCGCAGGACTTCATGTTGGAAATATACTATGTTGATCTATGGACTTATGTTATGTAATGTAATATGTTTGTTTTCATTGGTTTTATTTATAGACAGATTTTTAAATATTTTCAGTTTGTCTTTGTGACTTTAGACATGATTTGTAAACTCAATCACTCTGGTAAAATAAAATGATTGTCAGTTTATTTAGCAGTGCTATATAAAGAACACTAGAAACAAGGACAGCAGTGACTTTTGGAAATAATCAGATGTGACAAGCACAGGAAAAACAAAAGGGTTGTTTACCAGACCAGATGTTCTACAAGAGGAGCATGGCAAAGCCCGCATTTCTGGGGTTGAATTTCAGTTGGCCATTTTTCAAACCACGAGCATGTTTATTGAATCTAGGAGCATTGCCTTGAATACCGCACAATGCAAAAAACAAGCAAAGACAATATTTCATCACAGATTCAGTCGGAAAGTCTTGCTGATGACTAAACTTAGTTGCACACTTCAATGAGTGACATTAGTTTCTGATGTGACTTGGTTCTCACACACACTGGCCTCAGGGACCCACGCAAGTTCAAGGGTGAGTGTAGCGAGCGAGAGGACTCCAGGATCCTTAGCCCCAGCCATCAGGAAAGGCCATGAAGATATACTTCTACACACCAGAACAACGACAACCATCTACAGTATGGATTACCTGATATTAATGGTCTTCTTTGAACGGTGATATTTCCCCTGGTCTTTCAAATTCACGTACAGCCCATTCCCATATGATCTTGGCTTTGCCAAATCCGGGAATGGATGTAACACTATGCCTGTTAACAAACCAGTTTGCTAGTTAACAAACATGATCATTATGAAGCAGTAACTCAGTGGTGTCTTTGATGTCACTGACTATAGCATTCATTTGTGTGATTAGGTGCTTGGTGCCTTGATGGCTTCTATGCTACTCTGTTTTGAGAACGGTTGGAGGGGAAATTGAAGTAAACATTGTCCTTAAGTTTAGACAGAGTGAGGAGGCAAGGGGGAGGGGGGGAACGACTCTTGACAGATCCGAGGCTTTGAAATTGTCGTCTGGAGTTTAATGCTTTCTGGCAGCTTATTTAAGAGTTTTTTTTCTACCTTGCTTTTGAGGGAACTGAGATATTTGAAATCAGATGTCTAAAGGCTGTGATTGTAGAATCAGTAAAGGTTAGAGCTTTCTTCTGGATGAGATTGGCAGAAGCTCTGTTTTTTTGACAGGCGTTTGATCCACTTTTGGAGCTGCCATCCAAAATGCAAGGATCAAGAATGGACCGTTACCGACTTTTCTTCAGGTAAATAAATGGATAGGCCTGCATATTTCAGTGTTCTAATTGTATTTCTACCTATCCGTAATTAGGAATTGAATGACTACTAAATTGCCAGTGGAACTTCAGATACTAATTTAGAAAGTGGTTAGGTGTTGAGTACTGTGTATATATATATAATTTTCATGTCAAAACCTCTGTAAGTAAAAACTGACGGCGTAATTTATCAAAACTTTTGTTGAAAAATATGTGTTCTAAAGTCAAGTAGCACTAACTGATTTGAAGGTGACGTGCTGGAATGATGAGGCTCACTTGTTGACTTTATTGTGTAATATCTCCTCGGATATTTCTTCCCACTTCCTCACCCTTGTCTGTGTTGCGTGCCCTTCCTGCAGCCCTCATCACTTCCCTCCATCTCCAAAACCATCTCCATCTCCACCTTCCCCCTCATTAATTTCTCCTCCCCCAAGACATCGGCCTGGGCCCGCTTCATTTGCATCCTAGCTCCACGCGGCTGCCCAAGTGTTTTCCTGGAGTCAGGTGGCTAATTGGCTCCCATCTGTTGGGAGAAAGCGGCCTGTGCCGAATCAGGGGTAATTTGTGTCATGAGGTTTACCATATTGATTTGGTTCTGTCGGGTTGCCGAGCTCCACACTTTGGGTGTTTATTTGTTTGTTTCTCCGCATGTGACCTTACATCCTTATTTGTGCAAGAGAAATGTAAAAAAACTAAAAAGATGTGCTGAAAGATGTGCGTGTTTCAATTTTGCGGTTTAGTCTATTGTGCTCCAAGTCGCTGCAGTAGCAGTAGCAGCATTTGTTATTTCCTGGATGTAGGGAGTTGAAAGGGAGTGGAGAAACAACCAACTGTAAAATAACTCACTTTCGGGCTCACACTAGGATGTTATGTGCTGGAGCTGGAACCAAATATTGCCGTAGCAGACTGCAGTGGAGAGTGCTTTCTACAAGGTCCCATGTTGTTTTCTCCTTCTGTCACTGGCCTAAAAGCAACTAGAGCAGAATGCTGCAGTTGCAAAACTCGAAAAGCCACAGCAGAAATAGAGGAAGTGGTTAGGTGCTGAAGTGTGGTGGCATGAGGACAAATCAGGAAGTCAGAGAGTGACAGCCCCTCCTCTGTGAGACCTGTCCAGACAAGCATGAGACAAACAAGCCTAACTCCATGGTCTACACCACCTGTGGTAAATGGAGAGAAGAGAAGGCGTTTTTTTTATTAATTTTTTTTTACAGGCAGCTGTGCTATTGGCAGATCACCCACAGGCAATCAGGTTGGATCTCAGCCATCACAAAGCACTTAGCTATTGCACCTCTTGAGCATGCAGAACCACACGCTGTGCTTGGCTTTCAAGTGCTTTTATGATGGTTATAATTGTTTGACATGATTCAGTTTGGGATTAGTAAGAGAAGAGCACATGCAGCCTATTAGGCCATTCTTTTCTGGCTTCAATCACCCTCCTCAGAGAGTTAGGGCTCTTCTCCAGCTGCTTTGAAACCCCACAGCATTGCAACTCATACCACAATGACATTTGGACACACACCTGAAGAATGTATGGGTCTGTGGACTTGTGATTCATCATGCTTCTCTGAATCACCTGCTGTGAGAAAGTGCAGGCAATAAATCAATTTTGGGTGCTTATTCGAATTTTTTTTTGACAATTTGTAGTGATGCCCAAAGTGACCTTCAATGATGATGATGTATATGCTTCACATGGGTCTGTTGAATTTACTTACTCTGCAAAAAAGGGAAGGAACATTTCATTTGAGAGAAACAACAACTTATGTTAGAAGGTCCAAGATTAAGGCATGCCAAGGTCACCCTCTGTTATGAGAATTGGGCTACAAAACAAAGATGGCCTCACGGGATTTCTCACATGTCACTTGATATATTATTTAATGCATTTCCTTGTTGCTGCTCGACACAATTGCTTGGGAACTGATATGGGTGGGCCTGTGTTTTAGTTCCTTTGGTACCTGACATTCAATTAGTTATGCCATGCTATCTAAAATGAGCTTTTCATGCTACAAACAGCATACTGTTCACCTACAGACTTTGCCATCTATCCCTAATGACAGTCTTTAATGCATTTTAGGCGCCTAGGCCGATGCTCAGCATCAAATGAGGTTTGTATTTTTGCTCACCTCGTGCTGCAGAAATGCCTTCAATTTAGATCAATCATCTTCTCCTGGGTGGTCCTGTTGTTTTGGACACCTTTTTCTTTTTGATAAATGTTATTTCAGAATCCTGGATAAATGTAAAAGCTGACTAATGGCCATGGCTAATGCATCCGTTGTTGTTAGAGGGGAAATCATTTCCCCGAACTTCGCCGCAATTTATTAAGACACCTTTAAGTAGTAAAGTGGCATCATTCTACTGTGGGGGTTTTACTGCAGTTACCATTCAGGACATTGACAGGTGACAAATTACACTGCTGCCCATTGCTCGGTTCACAGAATGACATAGTTAAAGAGGGGGTAGTGTTGTGTGCATGTCTGTGTGTGTTGTTCCTGTTCTCTAAAGGCAATCGGTATGAATTCGGGATGTTCTATGAGGTAGGGTGCGGAACACAGTTGCAGTCTGTGTGCTGTCGGTTTTTTAGTTAGACAGTCGCCAGATGTTTTGTGTGTGTGAGTGTGTTGTTGTAGTCTTGAGGCCCTGCAGTCTGGCCATGGCACGCCTCATTGGGTCACATGTCACATTGGGGCAGGCCTTGGAGGTGCCACAGCTCAAATTTGTTATATATCTGTCTGATTTCAAATAGAGGGAACAAAGTCCCCTCTACCCACATACACATCATGGTTGCCCTTCATGGGAAGTCAAAGTAAAACAAAGAAAAAAAGCACCAAATCGATTTAAGTTGAGGGTGATCGCATAATCATTGCCATTACCTCGAACACAGCGTTAATTTGTCATTTGAGGAGCATTATTCATCAAATGATCCAAAGAAGATGGATGGAGCAGCCAGTGTATGGACGATTAACGACGAGGAAGACCAGGCGGAACTTGTAAACTGGTGTCAATGCTACATTGCTGGCTTGATAAAATCATGTTCCAACAATGCCGTTGACTGTGAAATATCTCCAGTTCATGGAGGGTTGATGTGTCATTTTTTGATGAGGTGTCAACAAGAAAGCAGATCATGAATGTGTGCCCATCCTGTTGTCAGAGACGGAACATGATGAATGTTGGTCGTACCAGATGCAGGGGATAGTGACAGCTTTCTGAATGGTGGACCTGCTCTGAGGAACGTACCTAGCGATGATGTACCCCTGCAGACCCTAGACAATGTCATTACCACGCACTTGTGAGACGACGCCTCGCTTGCCCTTTGACCTTTTGATTGACCAACTGATGAACTGTAGCTGATAGATTTTAAGCTAGCTGGACGATATATCTCCCAGGGGTTTGCTTGCCTCTGCAATCTCTGTTGATGCCATTGTTCCATTTCGTTTTTGTCTCTCTACCTGCAAGTTATTAAATCAAATGAGAGGAGATTGTAAAAGTCGCCCAAATCCAAGAGACATCCTGTCTTCTACTTTCTTTAGGACCGTAATCTGCATAGACATATTTCAGTGGGATGGTTTGATTACCCTGCTTAATCAGGGCTGTCTCCCAGAGTGTTGGTGCAGACACTGTGATTCGCATCATCAGACTGAATCCTGACCTACTTTAGCTTATACCAACATCTGTGTCTGTCTGCTTAACCCTATCCGTTCCATCCTTTAAAGGGAACATTGACACGAGCAGTGAAGTCCTTCTTCATGAAAACGTTATGAGGACATTAACGGGAATGCAGGATCGTTGCTGTTTAGGTCACATACGGTTGTGCTGACTCTGGGGGGAAGTCAAGGAAGGTGTACGACTCGTCCAATTGTTATTTTAGCCGATTTGTGTTTTGTTCTTCAGATGGCTTTCTATTCGCTGGTCAGGTAAGTAGAGAGGCTAACATCCCTCTTCGTTTGCTGCCTAACCATGGCATCTCATTTAACTTCGAGATTTGATTAAGGCTTTGAATCTGAAAGCTATTTCCTTTTCAAAAGAGTTGCCCCGCTGCAATGGTCTGTTGAAGTAGCCCCTGCAGTTGAGTGGGACATAGGCAAGACAGGCAAGGGGGGGGGGGGGTAGGTTTGGGAAGCTGTTAAAGGGTAGTTATTCTGATAGGGGAGGGGGTTTCTCAGGTAAATCTCCCCTTTTGACCTCTGTGGAGCTTGTCTGGGACTGTTTGTTGAAATGTCTGCGTACTGTGTTGTGTCTGCAGGGTGGAAGAGTCACAACAAACCCCTGCCGGGATACAGATTGGGTCCTTTTCCCCCCGTCCTCGGTCACGCAAGGACACAGCTAGATCCCATAGGCATGAGTCTTAGCAGAACCTTGGCAATGCACAGCAATGAGGAGAGAAAGGACTGGAGGGAAGGAGAGGGGGAGGTAATGAGGGAAAAGGAGTGGAGATTGAGAGGCAGAGGAAGAGGAAGAATAGAAAGAACGCAAGGTGCACGGACAGGGAGAAGTGACAAAAGAGACAGTTGAAAGAATTGCTTTCATCCATTATAAAGCCTTGCTCAAACAGTCAGAGATCTCAAATGGATTCTTCGGAAAGCTACAAGAAAATTAGTCTGTTACTCCTCCAAAGGCATGCGTCGATCCTCCGAAGGTACTCTGTCCTTACTTCTTTTTGAATTTGCATTCCATAATGCTGTTCTGGTTCTAGGTATATTGTGTTTTTTCCCCACACAGACCTAGCCGTTAGCTTGTCCATATGCCACACATTTGTGTTTGGATGTGACTACACAGTTTATTGGGGGGTGCACACCGTAAATCATTGTACTGTTGGTGTGAAGGGCAATGCTTTAAAGAGTCTCTTGAGTGGTGAACATAGTACTCTTTTCGGTTCCAGATTTGTTGAATTGCGACAAGAGCTGAATCTCACTTTTTTCCCAATTAGCCTACTGGATCTGACCATTGCTCACAGGGTTAGGGTCAACAAGGAACCATTTCGGTAGCAGAACACTCGTGGCTCATTAGAAGAAAAAGGTTATGTATACACAGAGATGTATTAGGCCTATGGATTGGATGGAAGGGGTCGTCATGGATGCTAGGGTCACGGCAGCAATGGTACATTCAGTCCAGTATGACATCACATCCTCTAATGAACACTGTGGCCTCTAATGTGTAAACACTGCCTTTAGGATATGCTTGGTTTCCTCTGATTAGCTTTCAATTGCTCTACCTGTTAGCTAAGGCACACAAACAGAGAACGGGCCAAATGGGTTTTCGGAGTCTCTTTCTCGCTCTTTCTCTCTCCCTTCCTCCCTCGCATCCTAAACATCAGGTGTCCAGTCACTGTGTCTCCATGGTAGCGATTACAGTTTTGCCCAGTACCTTGCCAGAGGGAAGGTGGATGGTCGCATGTGGTGTGGTCTGAACTCCCTAAACCCTCCCCCATGCTCTCTCTTTCTCTCTCCTGCTCACACACACACTTCCAACCATGTACATCTGTGGATATTGATGTGGGTGAGAGATTCAACCAGGACTGTAATAGGGCAACAGAGAGTACTTGCTTTGTGGTCTAGACTCTAGAGCCTCTAGGCACTGCAATTGAAATGATTATCACCGTCCTCCAAACCAAACTGGTCCAGCCCCCTGTCCAGCTTTCACGGAGTTGCTTGTTTTTACTCTATGCAAACCTTGCTGCGCTATTTGAATTAATTAGATTGCAACTTAATACCTACTGCAGAGTAAACCCGGGCTTCTAGCCTTTCAGGCGGCGTACAACAGTTTAATCTGAATACTAAATGTTATTAAAAGCCTCCGTTCCTTCCTCCTGTGTTGGACAGTGTGTACCTGATAATGAGAACCCTCCCCCTAGGGCCTATTGCATTCACAGTGCACCAGCGTGGTGTCATTCAGTAATGAATTGCCTTAGAGCCCAGACAGCCGCTGTAATGGTTTGGAGATAAACAATTAGACTTGCCTGTACAATGTGTTGTCCCAATTTCAGCCACCCATTCTCTACCTCTGCAGTGGAACAGGTGAGCGTGACGAAGAGGCAGGGAAGTTCCTGCAGTAAGCTCCTGATAGATGTGACAGTGGTCACTCATGGCTGTTGTTTCAAGGGATGCGCTGATGTGAGGATTCTGCCCTGGTAATGATTGCTGATCATCGATTGGCTATCAAGCAAAAATGAATGTATTTTGATTTATCAATCTATGATCTGCTTATAGCAATGCCTCACTGGTATCTCATGTAGTGTACTCTATGATGAAGATTTAACAAGGAGCATTTTCCTTCATGATAGATTCTAGCATCCTCCTTTTACGTTGGGGGGGGGGGGGGGGGGGTACAGAGAATGTCAGCCCAGGAGTGAGACTTCTTCTGTCCTCTCCCTCCCAGATAATTTCAGAGAGGACGGAAGAGCCGCCTTCATAACAGACAATGTAGATGTTAGGATAAAAAAGGAGGGAAGCAGCTTATGAGAATGAACGACAGGGAGGAAGAGAGAGAGAAAGAGAAGGGGCGGGGGGGCAGAGAGAGAAAGAGAAGAGGCGGGGGGGGGGGGCTGAGGAGCAAAGAAAAGCAGGAGAGCGAATGAAGGAGAAGCAAAAAGGCCAGGAACGGCAGATATGCTGCGTCTGCCTTGTCCTGACATTTCTCTCCGTCTCCCCTGGGAACCAATGCCCGGTTTAAACGATCCGAACGGATGATGGAGGGGGACAGGAGGAGGAGGAGGAGGGGGAGACATTTTGATGTGTATTAGTTATTACACAAGGCAGTCGGACCCCTAATTCGCTTTTAACCTAATGCAATTAGAAGATTTGGGCCTCAGCAGTTTTCAAGACGGCTAATTTGTTTAGGAAACATGAATTCCCTCTTGGTAGGTACAAAAGCGCCATGATGATGGGACCCAAATGATGACTCTGACGCTGGGGGTGTCATGGCAACCTGATAACTGGGTGTCCATGTTGACGTTTTTTTGCCGTAGGTAGTTATCCTTAGCGCTCCTGGCTTTCTCCACCTCGGTTTCCTCGATCCAGGCACTGCCTGTCCATCCTTGATAACAAACAGCATGCCCTAAGACACGGCGTCTCATTCAATTTGACACCATGGGAACGCTGGTTTCACTGGGGGTGACACTGCTTGAGTGCTGAAATCGTAGGTCCCCTAAAATACTTTCTGATTCTCATTCAGGAGGACACGTCAGTAAAGCATACACTGCCCGTTTACCTGCACAAACATGTCCTCCTCTGACCTTTATTTGATTCCCCCCAAAAACAATCTTGCCAATAAAGTTTTTCTTTCGAACTTGACAGCTACAAACAGTTGTTTCATTAGCCCTATCTGTAACTGTGACAACCCAACTACACCCTATATCCTGGGTGTGCTGCCTTTGGGAAAACCCAGAGCGCCAGCTCACAAGACCAACCAGTGTGAGAGGGAGCGGGGGACTGAGCCCAAATCTTTATTTCTGCCCAAACGCCCGCTGAAAATCTGCCAACGTGCTGTGTGGGCCAGACCCTGATGGAGCGGACAAGCATACACCTTTCTCTTCATTTCCTGCCTCTGTCTCATTGTCTGTCGCTTTTCTCTTTTTCCATCTCTCTCTGCCCTCTTTCTTGCCCTCTTCTCTATTTCCGTGCCTCTGATAGATAGATATCCTGCAGAACCGAGTGAGGTTGGAGAGGGTTTGTCAGGGCTGTACGCTACGGAGTTGGTGGGAGACGACAGGGGGTGGGAGGGGCGTGAGAGGAGGATTGGAGAGGTTTCTCAGAGCGCCGCAGAAGGACGAGATGGAGAGGGCAAAGGGCCAGAGGAGTGACAGAAAAATGATGAGATGAGAGAGAGGAAGAGAGATGGAGGGAAGGAGTGTCTGGAAGGATATTCATGAGTCTTGTGCGTGTGCGGCGCGAGGTGTTAAGGCTGTCATTCTCAAAGCTCTAATCGTCAAAAACCTTGACTGAGATCCCCTCTCCTGCCTCAGTAGTACAGAATAGCAAGCTTCGCTTTTCACATTCCTCTTAACCCCCCCTGCTCCCCCCCACCGAGTCCTCTCACCTGCTCTGTCCCTCTACTTCTCCATCTATCTCTGTCTGCCTCTACAAAGCTTGATCTATGGTCTTTTCCCCCGGTGCCCCATATCTCACTGTGTTCAGCCGCAATCCTTGAGCGGGGCGTCCTGTTTTGATGCTGTCAGCTCGCTGTGTTGGCACGGTGATTGAAACGCGCCCGCCGCCTGACTCTGCTCCGACGGTGAGGGCACGCCATGGCGCTCGCACCTCCGGCCGAACCTCTGATTTATGACTTGGGAGTGCGCTGGCGTTAGTCTGCAGACCTTGCTCTCCGCTGCCCCCCTCCCCCCACCTCCCTCGACTTGCTCTCTGTCTCTCTCTTTGTCTCCCTCCTTTCTCTTTCATCGTCTGTCTGTTCATCTATTGTTTACCTGGTGTGATATAGCCTACATAACAAGGATAATGCTCCTTTTTGCAAGCGTCTGAGTATTTCTGCATGAGTGTGTGCGTGTGTGTATGCACACGTTTCACGTTAAGCTCTACCATCTCTCGCTGAATGTGCGGTGCACGTATTGAGACCTCTTTCATCGTCTGTGTGTGTCAGTCACTTCACTGCTCCGTAAGTGTGTGTGCGCAGCAGGCCCAGCTCATTGTGTGCCCTTCTCATTAAATAGCTTTTTTTCAGGGCCTCTGTATAGCTCATCATCTTGTTGACTTCCTTTTACCATACTCAAGGCTTTGTTTAAGGACTGTGGTGAAAAACGAAAGCAGCCCGGTTGGCTTAACACTTTCGTTAAAAGACAACTAAAAATGGGCACAGAAATATGTGACAGCAACAAATAATCCCTGTTTGTTCTAAACTATGGTACCCTGTCAGACAACACACACACCTGTCAGTGTGTACTGGACACACGCACACCAGTCAGTACATATCATAATCACTATGCGATGCACACACACACACTTGCACACTATCAGCCCCTAAAGATTCAGTATATGAATGTGTAATTGGCTACCATGCCAATAAGACACTGCAGAAATACCAAGCGCGATGCCGCCCGGCGTGTTCTCGAGGGAAATGCCACGCTCCTCTTCAGAGAATTCATTGTATGTTATTGTCAGTTGAGCTCTTCCAAGGTCTGCCTGGGTGCAGCGATAGCGCGAGTGATTCAAACACCAAGGCCTGTGTGCCAAACTGCAGAGGCGGATACACTTCATTCTAAGAAAAACACATGGATAGGTTTTATTATGTGTGTGTGTGTGTGTATATATATGTATATCTATATCTATATTTATATTATATTGATATATCTTTTTTTCTTCCTATTGATATGTTCAATCCTCTTGCAGTCAGGGTACAGACGACTACCCTGCAGACTAAGGAGGAGAGAACACAAAGCCAGCTCCATGACCTGGTGTGTGTGTGTGGTAGGGGGGATACTTAGTTGCAGTGGTAGTGCAGTGTTCAGGAAGCCACTTATCAATGTATGCTTTGACAGTCAGCATGAGCACAGCTCATTCACTCATGCTTTAGCAAAACCAGGTTGTCAATAGGTGAGCTGTGCAAGACAGTAAATCTGGAAAGTTGAACTGGGCCATTGTAAACTGTACATGGTGGAGCATGTTAGTATTGTATGCAGTAAAGGCAATATTTGTTTGAACACATTTGGCCTTTCACAGGTCTCCCAGGAGACAGACAGGATATATATTAAGGTCAGACATATCTGTGTGTGTGTGTGTGTGTGTTTTTTTGTGCTTGACATTTTGATGTTTTTTCCCTTCTCCGATTTCCTAAGGGGAGAACACGTGTGGCGATGCAGTATGGAGAGACAGAGGGATAGAGAGGAAGAATGCTCCAGAAGAGATAGGAAGACATGAATAGCCTATTCAGTTAGATCTAATAATGAGACCTATAGTCCTCTCCCCTCCCCTCCCAGTGTGTGTGTAGCTGTCAGACAGACCCATATGTTGACGCTGAGTGGGCGATGAAACAAGCTTGGCCTCAGACGGCCTCGGTGCCTCCCAGATCAGCAGCAGGACTCCCTGACAGCCTCCTATAATGAACAACACCAACAGCAGACTCTCTCACTCGCGCACACACGCATGTGCCTTTCGCGCACGCCGACAGCCCTGCATCCCACTTGAATACAGCCAAATTGCTACTAGTTCTTTTACAAGCTCTCTCCTTCTCTGCTATCTACCTTTTTTTGCAAATGTCACCATTTGATTCATTCTCCAATTTATAGTATATTTTAGACATGACACACAAGATCTCACAGTGGTGCTGAAAATGGGTTCCCTTTCTTCCCCCCATGAAAATGACAGATGCGGGATGCAGCTTGGCTTTCAAGTGTGCCGTTACCTCACTCCTAACTGCTGCAAACATAGTGAAATAACTCAGGGTCATTTGGGTTGGTAATACCCTCTCAATTTGCTTCCATATATGTCAGAATACACCGTCTTTGAAGTAACGTGCCCATTGTCGTTTCCCCTTGTTGTTCGACGACTCAACATCACATGGCCCTTGAACCCCTGCCGGAGGTGGCTTATTCTTTTTCCAAAAGTTTGAGCTTTCCAGGCAGGAATGAGACATGGAGGAGTATCAAAGGCTGCACATTTGGCAACATCTGGGGACGATTTCTCACATATTGGAGGAAAACTGTTGATAGCTGTCTGTAAAAAGGAAATAATTGCCCAAGGCCTCAGAAGAAGAGGAATCAAAGTGAGTCTTTTTCCCCCCCAAGTGTCCTCAGTATTCTTTTCACTTCAAATGTTTTTCACACTCTGGAAAACACAGTGGGCTTTCACAAGTGGGCTTTCATGTGAGGGGATAGCGGGTATTAGTTATAGGACTGGAATCGCTTGGTGTCCATGTTAAAGCATGCGTTTGCAAAGGTTTTGCATGAACATGTGTGGCAAATGTGACGGGTAAAGAAGGCTGTCCGAGTTTATCCGTCGTGATGGATTTGTCTCCGTCGCTGTCTGTCAGGCTCCGGCCTGTGACCTGGGCCCTGCACCAATCACTGTATCGATCCGTTTGTGTTTTCACTCGCCAGAGGTGTCTGTGCAGACACTCATCTCAGTGAAATATTTCTCTCCTTGGACGTGCATCAAACAAGCCCCCCTTCAGTCCCTTTTCACACCCACCTCCCACAACCGTTTTTGGCAATGAAATGAAGCAAGAGAGAAGGATGGAGAGAGAAGGAGGGGGGGGGCAGAGGGAGAGGGAGAGAAGGGGGGGTGAAAGTCAGACAAACACTGCTATCGCTAAGGTGCGACAGCGGCCTGAACATTCTGGCTGAACAAAATCCTTTGCTTCGTTCCATGCTGTGTCCCACTTTTACCAGAGAGATCTTCTCAAGAAGAGACACAATCACTCTGATCATCATAAGGTGGTAGAAACCAGAACCATGTGTACAGTATGTGGTACTGTATGTCTCCTTGTCTGGAATCAGTCCTTGAGGAAAGAATGAAACAAAGTGATGTATCAAATTTTGAGTGCATTTTGTATTTCATGAGGT
Source organism: Osmerus mordax (assembly GCF_038355195.1). Classification (NCBI taxonomy): domain Eukaryota; kingdom Metazoa; phylum Chordata; class Actinopteri; order Osmeriformes; family Osmeridae; genus Osmerus; species Osmerus mordax. The sequence goes on from NC_090064.1 coordinate 9,714,900, forward strand.
GAAATGTAATGGGGGAAATATGAGCAAGAACTAGAACATTATTCACATATATTTGATTGTTATTTATTTATGATTGTCAACAGAGCTTAACTATAAAATACTTTGCAACTTGCTTTAAAGGCAAAATAATAAAGGCTTATGTTTAGTTTATTTCAATAACACCTAAAGCTGAAACTCTGCAAGAGTGTATCTTGAGGCCCACACACTATGACACGCTATGGCCTTACTAAAGTAACAAACCCCAATCCACTCACTGTAAGGAACCTGCATTGATTAATAATTACCGAGCAAATCATGGAGCCCGTTTATCGACTGACTTGATGAAAATCTTTGAAATCTTCAGAGAGCTCTTTCTTGTCGTAGACGAAGATTGTGGCACATCATTGTGTTTGCTGAGTGATCCGAGATAAAGACATCTTCAGGGCCTGCTTTTGTAACTGGTTGATCGTTGATTGATGAGTCTCCCGGTTTAGTCATAAAGCCAATGGGTGGTCCCTCTAGAACTATTGGAGGAGCTGTATGCAGAAAACAAGGTCTATAGATTATGGACTGTATGTCTCCAGAGCCTTTGTTTGTGTTGCTTCAATGAAAAACTCCTCTGGGGACCTTCCAGCCCGATGTTTTTTTTCTTCAACACTTACTTTCGTCTATGGCCTCTTCATATTTCCACTTTGGCCTTGCAACAGCTACTGATATGGAAAGTGGAATATGTTTTGATGCTAAAGCTTATTAAGATTTCCGAGGTTAAAAACAGGTTTGAAATAGGTTGTGTTTTGTTTTTAGCCTTTGAAGTGAAATTATTACATAAAAATAGTCTAGCATTGTGTTGTTGTTGGTGTGTGTGTGTGTGTGTGGCCACAATAGTGAGGGACAGTTCACCTCTCACGTCTCGTTCGCCCAGGCGTCCCATGATTAGATTTTGCCAGAGCAACTCCGAGGCTGGTTACAAGGTGACAGGAAACAGTTTCTGGGCAACTCCAAAAATGCCAACCCCCCACACCCCTTCAAGAACCTCCAGCAATGTTCTGACAACACTCAAGCCACGAGACAGCTCTTGTCTTGGAGCTCTGAGTGAAATTGCCCCTGTGTATATCCAGATATCATCATTTTGACGGCGAAGAAAACACTGCCTGTGGTCACGGAGCTCAATGCCGTGCATGTGCAAAGTAAACAAGCACCGAGGTGGCGCCTGATGAATGTCTAATAGACTGCAGATCAGAGAAAAGGGAAGATCAATGCCTCAACATCTAGTTTAAGTACTCATCTCTTGACGCGTTACCACGGAGCTTTGGATAAGATGGAGTGTGTGGACTGTGTGTGGGTGTGCGCACAAAGAGCCCCCCCCCCCACACACACACACACACAGACACACACACACACAGACTCCTCACTCCTGCTGTGTTGCCTGTTGGAGTGTGAATGATCTCATTCTCAGTCAGAGAGAGGGGGTCTAAGAGTGCTCTGGGCCCAGTGTGCTGTTATATGGTAGCTGGAGCCAGGTAACAGTAGGACAGATGCACTGGGTTCAAAATGTGAGTTCCACACATGCTCTGCTGGAGCCTGAGTCAGCGGGTTAGGGTTACCGTTAAATCATATTTACGATTGTTAATTGAATATAAAAACAATTGTGTTAAAACGTGAACGTGAATGACAGTTTTATAAACTGTCATTTGCATTGGGAATGCCTTTTGTTATACTGGATTTCTATGGTGTGTTTTCCATGTTGTGTCATGTGACAGAATAGTTTTGGTTGACTCTATCGCGTGGCACCTGTCTTTCCCCGCTCTTTAATTGCCAATTGAAATTAAATGTCAGGTTGACATCACTCCTTTTTCTCTTTCATCTTATTTTATTAGAGATCATAAAAATACTTTGCTAATGACAATGTTTGTCCTTTTCTCTCCTGTAGTTTAATTTTTTCTGTTTTATACTTTTTATATGGAACATATGTTCTTGTGGGTTGAATCCTGGGATAAAAAAAAAATATATATGTATATATATATATCGTATATTTTTGCTCAGGCAACATAGATATAGAAACATCGGCATTATTTGTAATACATGGCAAACGTCCAAGCAGGGAAAATTTTTTTAATACCCTGAAAGCGCCGGGATAAGATCCAGCTTATTTTTTGTTGCACTCGAACAAACCTAGTGCCTTTGTCTTCGAGTGAAAAGAAAAAGGAAGAGTGTGACTTCAGAAAGTGTGCTACCACTCTCTCTCCGGTAAACACCGGCGCTCCTATGCCTGCGGGGGGGAGGTGGGCGTGGGTGGAGGGGGAGGGGGGGGGGCGGTATCGAGAGTATCATCGTCAACAAACATCCTGATTGGGATTTCAAGGGGGTTTCCACGCGATATGTTTGGATGTGTCCCGCCCATGAGCCACTGAAGAGCACGTGATGGTTATCTGAGGGCATGCGCATCTCAGATAACCCCGTGGCCAAGACAAAAGGAGACAGAGAGCGAGATGTGCGGGGAATGGCTGCGGAGGGAAAATCCTCTGCAGTAGTGTTCCGTGGTGGGTGTGTGTGCCTGAGTCGTGTCCTGAGCGTTCTCACTCTGAACGTGTTTGATAAAGGAAGGAGTGACGGTAGCCACGCTCCAAGACTGGCTCTGGAGACTGAAAGTACCCAGGCATCCCCTCCACAGTCTCACCCCAGAACCTTACCTCCCAGCCCTAGGTCACAGTCTGTCCCAGAGGTATCACTGTGTGTGTGGTGGTCACGCTCGCATGGCCGTGCGGCCCCCAGCCCATATAGCAGTGTTGGCAGCTCTCTTAGTGCTACTGATGAGGACTGGCTCCTCAAGCTGGAAATTGCCATAATGTGTCCTGCAGCGGTCTGCTGCACCAGGCTCTATCAGGGATTCCATCTGTCCTGGGCGACACACACACACACGCACACATTCCCACCTCTGGGACACATACGTAACCGTTCAGACACACGCACACACACAACCCCACACACCCCTACACACATGTACACACTCGCATCAATGACACACACACTTCTCTCAAGGACACATGTCCCCCAGCTCAGTAAGTTCACTAGCATCGTACAGTATATGAAAAATGGACTGTGATGCAGATGACTTGTGCAGTAGCATGATTAGCGCCCAGTGTAAAAGCACTTGGCTGCCCAGTCAAGGGTTTGTCCTCGCCCCCCCCACACCATGTCATGTGAACTCCCCACCACCACATTTCCACTGTAGAACAGATGTTGATGCTGTGCCAGCATTTTAATCAACGCAGGAAGGAAAAGACCAGAGAGAATTTTCGTAAGCCGGCCCTCTCTGTGTCTTATATGTTTTTTTGTTGTTGGGGGGGCCACATAAATGTTTCATGTCGAAGTGGTGCTCTGACTCTGGTTGTATTGGGTGGATGTTGGGTTGAGGTGGGTCCTTTTTGTCCTCAGGTTTGGTAGGATGTGTGTGTATGTGCTAGTGTGTGTATGTGTGTGTGTGTGTAAGCAAACTTGTGAGCATGTGGGGCTTTGTGTGTATTCATGTACATGTGCATGTAAGCTTGTGAGCATATTTGTTTTGAGGGTGTTTGTGTGTATGTGCATGTGTGTACGTGCCCCACACTCAACCCGCAGTGTGTCCTTTGGAAGGGTCCCAGTGATGTAGAGGTTGTTTGGTTGGAAAGCAAAGGTCACTGCTAGGGCATGCTGTACATCATGATTAAATCATTCTATGTCTGCTCCTATTATACAAGGCTTTCTAGGCACATAAAATAGCTGATCATCTCCTGTGAACAGAACAAAAACATAATCTAGCAACCTCATCATTAGGAGTATGTGTTTTTATTGATTAGTTTCTCTTTACTGTACCTCACTATGCAATAACTGAGAGGAAGGTTAACAGCCAGGTTAATCCAAAAACTGCCTTTTAATGTAGCAAACATTTTTGAAATGTCTCTCAGGTGCCTTTGTTTGTGTACATTCCGAACAAAAGCACTCACAAACACATTTTGGGTGAGACGTCTGATTGTTTTCTCCCCCACGGTTTTTAAGTTGGGTCACATGTGTTATCTGCTAGTGGACTCCATCAAAAGCCCTTTGTGAAATATCCGAAAGAATTCTACAAACGAGACTGGATTTGATTGGATGTCTTTCTTTAATAGCTCTGTGACTTATTTTCGTATCGTTTTGAATGTAATCGAATTTGAAAGCTCCAATTTCTTTTCCTGTGCCCCACTTCTCTGATATTTGTATGGTCTGACCCAGTGAAGGTGAGCCGGGGTGTAAAAATGGGTCGCAGAGCGAAACATTGCCAAGGCAGGTTGCCCTGGTTACGGCTCTGTTGCGATGAATCATATTGTTAAGAGTTAGCGGAGCATCCTTGGCCTGTTCACCTCTGTTCAAGCGCACGGGGGAGAGTGAACCTGCAATTCATTCACTTCTGATTTGAGGAAGGGGGGAGGGGGGATGTTGTGCATTCGATTTTGTTAGATCCCGGCACAACGGTTTGTTTGAACCTCAATGCACTGTATGTGATGCTAGTGAGCAGCACTGATAAACCAAGAACGAAGGAGCAGAGAGACAGACAGGAGGAGAACTGGTGAGTTGAGAAATTCACCTGGAGAGATGTGTACTGTAGGATGAATCACCAGAAAGCTGCTCAGAGATACTTTTTTCTGAGAGTAAGGAACGGGGAGAGAGTGAAGAATGAAGGCAGAGGGAGGGGAGTGTGTATGGGAATATCGAGCCACAAAGCATTTATGTCAGATCAAAGCTAATCCCTATCTGCAGGAAGGGGATTCAGTAATACCCCCGCTTGTTTTAGCCCCTCAAGGGCAGGTCTCTCTCCTCTCCTCTCTTCTCTTCTCTTTTTTCTGTCCTCCAACCCCCCCCCACACACACACTCTCACATACTCTTTCCCTCTCTTCTCCCTCTCTCCTTCCGATGAAATGACTGGTATTTATATGCCCTTTGCTTGACTTTGACGTGATATTGGGATGCAGAAACTAGCTCAAACAAAGAGGAGAGAGAATATGCAGGGGGGGGATTATGGGGGGGGGGGGTTATTGCTTCCCGACCCTGCAGAGGAAGATGTTTTCCAGACCCAGGGGTGAGTGTGAGAGCAAGTTACTGTGTCAGACAAGGGAGAGCTAATAGGTTCAGTAAGTTTAAGTGCTGTGGATTTAGTAGACTTGGGTAAGCTACAGTATATCACATAGACTTCCCCGCCTTGGTGCCAACAAGTCTATTACAATTGTGGATTTGCTGTCAGGGGCTGAGATGGGAGTTTAGTTTGACGTAATCTCATTTTGATAACTGCCATATCTACAATCGTTTTTTTTTAGTTAACGGTCACCTTCAAATAGTTTCACTGCCTGCATATTCTCTCTCTCTCGCTCTCTCGCTCTCTCGCTCTCTCTCTTGCTCTGAAACCCCCAACCCTCCCCCCTCCCCCCTCGTCTGTCTATCTCGCACACCTACCCACAGTGGTGCCTCCGGGGGGAGTGGAGGTGAGGAGGTGAAAAAAGATTGCTTCGCCTAGACACCGACTCCTATTTTCACACTCCCTAAATGTTGAGAGACAACCCAGATGAAAGTCTGCTCTGCTCCCCAGCCTCCTCATATCCCACCGCAATATTTTGACAGAGCTTAATCATCTGTAAATGTGTCTTCTCCTTGGATTAACATCGCAGACGCAATTACACAAGGAGAAGGGGGGGGGGGGGGGTGGGGGTCACATTCGTGACTTTTACACACAGCCCCTGGCTACGTTAGGATGATAAAGGAATTATCAGTGTAAAGAGGCCTGTGGGTTATCTGTCCCAGTGTTGTCAGTGAAGAGCCATGATCAAGGTGCCCCCCGGCTCCCATGGGTCCTCCTGCTATGTCATTACTTCTTTGTCAGACGCAATGATGTCCCTTCCCATCATGTGTGTTATGACAACTTCCTGTCTCCCGCATCCCTGTGCGTGTGCCCTGGGTCTGGTGTTCTCCTTGTTTGTTGTGCGTAAGTCTTATGTGTCATGAGATTTGCACTGTGTGTTTGTTTGTGTGAGGCGCGTTCTGGGAAAGGCACTCTCAAGGGTGTGTGTGTGGATATCATGATGAGTATGAGCACTGCTGGATTTCTGCTGATGTGGTTGTGTGCCGATCGGGGCGGGGCAGCTTTGACTAATATGTGTGAATGGCTCAAACTGGGCGATGAGGTAGTCCCGAAGGAGCACACACACACACACACACACACACACACACACACACACACACACACACACACACACACACACACACACACACACACAGACACCCAGTCTGCCTCTCAGCCATGTCTGTTGCAGTCTGCTCCTCTGTCTGTCTCAGTGTTGATGCCCACTTGGGTGCCTGTGCCCTGGTCATCTCATTAACGCTGTCCTCTCTCCCTCTCCACAGATGAATCCCCCGGGGACAGTGACTCGGCAGTGACATCACACCGAAGCCGTGAGAGCAGGCAGAGGGACGACGCCGGCCAGAGTCGCGGCGATCACAATCTCCCCATCTGTCACCTGACTCATGTCGTCCTGCCGAGCGGCCGTTGGCTACTAGCGGCCAGCTGATTTGTGCCAGGGGAACTACAACCTCAAGCAGCTGGTGACCTTTGTGAATTTGCCGCATAAAAAGGACAGGCCTCCCCCCCCCCCAAAACATGGAGACTCTGTCTCAGGACTCGATCTTGGAGTGCCAGATCTGTTTCAACTACTACAGCCCCAGGAGGAGGCCCAAGCTGCTGGACTGCAGACACACCTGCTGCTCTGTGTGCCTGACCCAGATGAGGAACAGCCAGAAGGAGATCCGCTGCCCGTGGTGCCGCGGGGTCACCAGGCTCCCCGCCGGCCTCTCCGTCTCCCAGCTCCCGGACGACCCCGACATCATCACCGTCATCGCCATCCCCGCACGCCTCCGAGCATACGCCCGTCTTCATCCGCCTCCCCAGCAACGGCTGCTACATGCTGCCCCTCCCCCTCGCCAAGGAGAGGGCGCTGGGTCTCCCGGGCGACCTCGGCTGCCGCTTCCTCCCCGGAGCCGGAGTCGGGCAGAAGGGCATGGCGATGGTGGCAGTGCCCGAGCAGCAGCCCCTGTCCCTGGACATGGACCTGGACGGGGTGGGGGTGGGGCTGGAGGTCGGAGAGGGCGAGCGGCGGGGCGGCGGCGGGGGGCGTGGGTGGGGGGAAGGGCTCCACGTGGTCGGGCGTGTGCACGGTGATTCTGGTGGCGTGCGTGCTGCTCTTCCTGCTGGGGATCGTGCTGCACAACATGTCCTGCATCTCCAAGCGCTTCACGGTCATCTCCTGCGGCTGAGCGCCACCGCCACGGCCAAGCCCCTGACCTCCACCCCCCCCCCCCCCACCCCCTCCTCCACCCACCCCACCTCTCCACCCACCCCACCTCCCCATCCCAACAAAGACTCCCCCAGCAGTCCGCCCCTCCTCCTTGGTCCCTGGAACCACAACGGGGGCAGGACTAGACACTCATCACTGCTGTTTGAAGACATCATCGATAGAACAGATTGAGTTAGAGAGAAAAAGAGACAAACAATGGGGGGAGGCGGAAAGGAACAACAAACGTCCTTGACATTCTGTGGATTGAGAGGATGCTGGACAGACACACACAGACACACACTCACACACACAAGCACTATACAGTACATTATACATTATGAACAGGTTAATTCCCTGGTCCAAACGAACCAGGTTCTGCCCAGCCTAACCTAAACACACAGAGACAACATGTACACCTTCATATTTGCTAGTTGGCCTGTTTTCTGTGGTCAGTAGATTTCCATCAGTTGCGATGTTGTTTTAGCTAAGTGTCAGTTGTACTGACTCCGTACAGTCAGTGTCTCCAGTTGGAGTTGCAATATCGAGTGTTTTGGACTGCTTTCTGTTCTCTGGTGCTGCAGTGTTTAACTATGTAAAAGTCAACTTCTAGCCAAGTCTTATCCACAGGAGGGATTCCCAAATCAATACCGGTCCCACTTTCTTGCTGAAAAAGAATGCTACCTTTTTGACAATATGTCATGTAGTTTATGTCGGTATGTGGCAATGTTTCCTTAAACAAAAACAGGGATGAATTGTATATTTTATGTCACACTATATAAAGTTATCCAGCCTATCTTCAGATGGAAAGCACAGTTTTTTGGTAGACACACACACACACCCACACACACTGGACTAGAGATGTGTAACTGACGTGTTAATCAACCAGCCTCTTGGAGAGAACATCCTGACATTACTTTTAATGAAGGACCCTCTCGATCTGTCCAGGTCAGACATATCGCCCACTTTCCATCGATTCGCTTAATCTCCATACAGTCTTTGATCTACATTACATCAGCTGGGTGTGAGATTGTGTGTATGTGGGTGGGTAATGGGGGGGGGAGGTTTTCGGGAGTGGTCGGACCCCTGTAGGGTTTTACTTAAAGATGAACTGCAGTGATTTATCAGCTTTTTTTTTATAACAACGGTTATCATCTTATTCTCGTTCCACGCCGTGGTAAAAATATATAACAAAAAGGCAGAAAAAAAGACCATCTCTTTACTGTTTTAAAGCTATTCTTGTGTACAGTACAAGCAAACAGGGTGAACTCTTTTGTATAGCCTATTTACAGAATGATTGTATTTCCTTGTATTTGATTTTCCTGTTCTTCTTTTGTTTCCATGTTCTAATCTATTAGTGTTAGAAGCTTAGTCTTAGACCAGTGTTTATGGCGGGTGGTTTGTTGGAGCTAATGTTGGCCTGGGTGATGCTCTGGCTTTTTCATCCAATCCTGGGGGGACTGTGAGGAACTATGACACTGCACTTCTAGAGGAAGCTGTCAACATGACAGACTCCATTTTAGGTCTGTTGACTGGCAGACCCTTATTTAGACGATCTATCATCCTCTCCATGTTCCTGAAGGATTGTTAGGAGTCGCAGCTTCTCGGTAGCCATTGATGGTCCACCATGCTTCTTAAGGGGAGAGAGGCTGCTTGTGTTGGTGTATTTTGAGTGGGGCTCACCAGGGGTATGAACCCGCCTAATTGCTGTGTAAACAAACACACTCGCCGTCCAACGCCACCTCCAGCTCCCTCCTCCTCATCCCCCTCCACAAATGTTGGTGTTGTGTGACCTGTCTCCATGATGCCCCCTTGCTCGGTAATGGTGCTCACTCTGCAGAGAGGATGTGAGAGGAGGAAGAGAAGAGAAGGAGGAGGAAGAGGGTAAGGAGATGACCGATGAATGGCAGACATTCATACACCTCTGGTGTAATGAACTGGTGTACGACCCTCTGGTTCACCAGGCATTTAGTGACCAGGACCTGCTTCAGGTCTATTTACCTTGTGGGAGGCAGCAAAACTAAACGTACCACCCCCCCCCCCCCCCCCCCCCTCGCAATTATGCTAGTATAGTAGCTGCCTGACATTGGAACAGGATTAAAATTCCACAAAAATGAATGGTGCCAATGTTCTACCGAGTGTAGAGCCTGCATCTGAA